>NW_028261382.1:88730248-89046498 GCF_051295495.1 Thamnophis sirtalis | reverse complement strand
AGCTTTCTTTGTAGATGAACAGAGAATGTCCTCCCACTTTCCATAAGCAAGATGAGAAAATTGAACACTTCTATTGTTTTGATGTAGCACTTTTTTCAGGGAAATGCTCTCTCTCGTCATCACACTGATCCTCTTGCTGGATCATGGTTGCCTTTGTTACTTGTTGACGCAAGTACACCTCATAGTGTTTTCAGTACTTAGGGAGATGGATGTGTCATCTCCTCTGCTGATATTCAGCAGAGGGGAGTGTGGGAATAAAACCTTCCTCCTGTTGTGTTAAATAGGTTGTGAGAGATGTCATGCAAGCATTAAATATTTTCCCCTTCAGATACTTGAGCGTTTCCTCTCAATTTTTGTAGGGAGCCCTTCATATGTCAAACATAACTAATCAAGCAGATGGTGGAGATGAAGCATTTCTGGCAGCCATTTCTGATATAGGCTTGTGAACAAGTATAGTCTAAACGCACAATTGAGATTTCATTTTAGCTACACGATATTAACTAATCTTCGTAGAAAACCATTTATTTTATCTTTACCTAGTGTCCTCATTTGTAATACGGGGGTGCAAATAGCCAGGAACAGAAGTTGAAAGGACTAAGTTAAAAGTTTATTACGTGCTACCTATACACAAGGATCTATTCTACTAATAGTCGTGTCAAATTGATGCTAGGTAAAAGACAATGAAATTTATTTATTTATTTAGTTTGTCAAACATGTATGAGATAACAGGTATAAGTATAAACATGGACATGAACACAGAAAATGAATACGAATAAATGAGGACACTAGGACCGGGATGGTAGTCATGCTGGTGTGCTTATTCACGCCCCCTTTATGGACCTCTTAGGAATGGGGTGAGGTCCACGGTAGACAGTTTAAGGTTAAAGTTATGGGGGTCTGAGGATGTAACAACAGAGTTATGTAGTGCATTCCAAGCATTGACCACTCTCTTGCTGAAGTCGTATTTTCTGCAATCGAGTTTGGAGCAGTTTACCTTGAGTTTGTATCTATTGTTTGCCCGTGTATTATTGCAGTTGAAGCTGAAGGAGTCATTGTCAGGTAAGACATTGTAGCAGATAATTTTGTGTACTACGCTTAGGTCAGACTGTAGGCAGTGTAGTTGTAGGTTGTTGAAGCCCACGATTTCAAGCCTGGTGGCATAAGGTATTCTATTGTGAGCAGAGGGGTGGAGTACTCTTCTCGTGAAATACCTCTGGACTCGTTCAGTAGTATTAATGTCTGATATACAGTGTGCATTCCAAATTCATGGGGAGTTTTGACTCGGGTCTTTTGTGGCTGCATAAGGATTCCAAACCGATGACACATTTAACCCCAACTTCAGGCTCTGCCTAACTCCTACAGTAACAATACTAATCTCCCTAATGTATTTATTTTTACTGAAACATAGAAATTGTTCTTTGCCTCTTTAGCTTGGTTGTTGCAACAGGTTGAAACAGCTCGAAAGAGCCAAGGTGGCGCAGTGGTTAAATGCAGCACTGCAAGCTACTGCTAGATCAGCAGTTCAGTGGTTCAAATCCCACCGGCTCAGGGTTGACTCAGCCTTCCATCCTTCCGAGGTGGGTAAAATGAGGACCCAGATTGTTGGGGGCAATATGCTGACTCTCTGTAAACCGCTTAGAGAGGGCTGAAAGCCCTATGAAGCGGTATATAAGTCTACTGCTATTGCTATTGCTATTGCTACTATACTTTATTTGCAAACACTGCTATAAGCCAAAGCAAACAAATATTTAAATATTAATGTAGATATAGCTGATATAAAGATAACAAATATTAATGATAGATAATAAATAAGGAAGAATGTGATTCAGCTACTAACACAGGTATTTCTGGGTAATAGTCAGATTTGAAATGGCATGAAATATTATTATTTTTCTTGCTCTTCCTAATGGCATCATGAATATAAATTGGAATACAAAATGAGAAGCTGTCTTAAGGTAGGACCTCTGCTATGAGCTGCAGCCTTCTTCGTAAGAAAGAGAGAATGGGCACTGCCACTCACTTCTAATTCTGGACCACGGAATCAGCCTTGAACATCATACACCCTCCAGCATGCCACCTTTGCTGGAAAGTTGACCTTGACTGAAAAATATTTGCCTGCTGCATTCTAAAGCCATCCTAAGGCCATTTCCTCACCAGTGATTTATAGTATCTAATTAGCTTCAACCAGCCCTTGTTTGGGTGATATAGAGACTGTCCTTATTACTGTTATCTCAGCACAACAACGGTTGGGTGATATTAGAAGACATCATAAATCACTAATAGGCAAATGGCCTTAAACTTAATGGAGCAAAGTACGTAGCTGGCGGCCCATGGTTAGTTTGCACTAATTGCAGAAATCAAGTTAACATCCGATTATCAGATCTGGAATGAAATCTATTCCTAGCAGTTTTGGAATTAGATCTCTTCCAAATGCCAGAGAGAGGCACTGCCATGTGTCTGTGTCCTTTTTTTTTGCAAGTTATGCTTCCTTTTTTCTTTCTTTCTTTTTTTTGCTGGTCTTATCATCATCCAGCCACCCCTTAACCTTTTAGTACCTTGTAAAACATCACACTGATCATAAAAATTGCTCTTGTTTAAGTACTGTATCCAGAGCTTTTCCAATGTGTGTGCGAGAGAACAGATAGCTGCTGCTCTAATACATAATAAAACACTATAAGATTGCTATTTTTCTGCAGCATTCTGAAAAGTAATGTATTTGGAATCGTGTATTCAATAAACAGTCCTAACTCCCTTGGCAACCTGTTTGTTTGATCTATCAAACTACTCACTTGGAAAGTTTAATATCTTATTTAGCATGTACTTGACTCTTTATTCATTTTTTTTTTTTGCTCAGTTCTTCTGTTCCTTCCTCCCACAGCTTAAAGGGGTTGTGTTATGTGAATATCCTTGGTTTAATTTGCATTGCATTAGAGTAAAATATTTTAAATTTCTTCACAGCAGAAGTAAATCTGACAGACTTTATGAAGCTATTATACAGCAGGTATTTTATACTTTTTAAAATACATTCTTGTCAAGCTATCTTAATTATATTATTATATGTGCTTTTGAACTCCGCATCTACTCACGAATGATATATATTGTGCTTATGACAGCCTGACCTAAAAAGCTACAATTTATATCACGAGAGTGTGGCTGAACAAAGATCTATCTATTATAGATTCAAGGAGAATTCATTAATTTGCTGGGTTTTGTAATGCATTTATTCATTACTGGAGTTTGAACTTTAATTTTCTAGCCAGGTGATTATTAGGTGGAATTGTTACGTGTATTCAAAGTTGTGGAATTTTCATTTGTATGCTCTGAGTCACAAGTTGAGAATGTATAGCAGTGAATGACTGTTGCGAGTTTGAGAGAGAAGATTGCTATCCTTACAGATGGACTCCTTTACAATAAGATGCTGAGCTTCTCGATCAGAAAGGTCGGCAGTTCAAATCCCTAGTGCCGCTTAACAGAGTGAGCTCCCGTTACTTGTCCCAGCTCCTGCCAACCTAGCAGTTTGAAAGCATGTAAAAATGCAAGTAGAAAAATAGGAACCAACTTTGTTGGGAAGCTAAAAGCACTCCATGCGCCATTGGCATTTACTCATGCAGGCCACATAACCACAGAGACATCTTTGGACAGCACTGGCTCTTCGGCTTTGAAATGGAGATGAGCACCAACCCTTAGAGTCAGGAACAACTAACACATATGTGTGAGGGGAACCTTTTACCTTTACCTTTAAGGCTACTTACTCAGGATAATCTGGACTTTAGACAGTTTAGAAAGATCCAACTATCATAACTATGCAGTGGTGAAATTCAAAAACAATTTATTACCAGTTCTGTGGGCATGGCTTGGTGGGCATGGCAGGGGAAGGATATTGCAAAATCCCCATTCCCTTCTCCACTCCTGGGGAAAGGATATTGCAAAATCCCCATTATCTCCCCACTCCAGGGGAAGGATACTACAAAATCCCCATTCCCTTCTCCACTCCTGGGGAAAGGATATTGCAAAATCCCCATTACCTCCCCACTCCAGGGGAAGGATACTACAAAATCCCCATTCCCTTCTCCACTCCTGGGGAAAGGATACTGCAAAATCCCCATTTCCACCCCACTCATTTTACCCATCTCGAAAGAATGGAAGGCTGAGTCAACCTTAAGCCTGGTGATATTCAATCTGCCAAACTGCTGGCAGCCAGTGATCAGCAGAAGTAGCTTGCAGTACTGCACTCTAACCACTGCACTAGCACTATCTTTATTGTAAAGTTACAACAACAGAATCTTACACGTCTGAAATTGTTTCTCCCCTCCCTTGCCTTTACTTTCCGGGGAACTAGGGAAGATCTCTTGTGAAGTGTCTCTTATCTGGCCATTGTCTATGCTCCAGTTCTTCCTACTTGCACAGCCCATTACACACAGTCAGAAGTGTATTTTGTGTCCCTAACAAAGTGTGTCATCCATACATTTTAGGGCCACAAGGAACATGAATACCATCGTATGACCCTGCTGTTTGTGCAGGACAACCATCCATGTTCATGGTAAATATTGACTTTTTATTTTTATTTGAGGAACAAGAAATCACAAAAGCTTCAGTATCTTTAATCTGGCGTTCCTCGGTGGGATCTGATAAAACTGAAAAGCACGATTGTCAGAAAAGCAGAAAACAGCAGGAAAGAAAAGAAATTAGAAAACTCAGGGAAGTTCATATTGATTGATTTCTACGTTCCTTCTGGCATTCATAATATACTCTCTGTTGTCTAGGAGCTATGATGGGAGTTCCCAACAGACAAAAACAGATCCAACCAGTTTGAATGTGCCATTTTATCAATATAATTTTTCTTTTTTAAAAAAATTCTCCAGAATTATCTCTCTTGGGAATATGGAATGGGTCCAGAAGCTGAGAAGATCAGTCCAGCCAGCCTGTCTTGACATAATTCTCAGTTGTCCAGTCTATTGCCATCCATTTAACAATAGACGATTGTATGGGAATCCACAGGGATTATAAACTCAGTCATTTTCCTGGCCAATCAGTTCCAATATATGGGAGGTTGTTAACTAAATGGGCAGCAAGGTGAGGAAAACATCTGTCCCATCCAGTTGACATTTTTCCAGCTCTGCCATATGCCTTTATTTGCAGGTTTTAGAAAAAAAATCTTGAGGATTTTGGAATGGTATAAAAATTGAATTTCTTTTTTCCCCGTGCCTTGAGACTTTAGTAATGTGGCTGTTGTTTCTTGTAGCAATTGTTTGAAAAACAGGACTGTGAAACTTGGTTGTTGTCAGGCGTGCCTCCTTCAATAACCATATGCCTTTATTTGCAGGTTTTAGAAAAAAAAAATTGAGGATTTTGGAATGGTATAAAAATTGAATTTCTTTTTTCCCCGTGCCTTGAGACTTTAGTAATGTGGCTGTTGTTTCTTGTAGCAATTGTTTGAAAAACAGGACTGTGAAACTTGGTTGTTGTCAGGCGTGCCTCCTTCAATAACCAAGAAAGAAAATTCCCATTGTATGTGGAATTAAAGATACTTTTACTGCTTATGAAGTGATAGCAGCGAAAGGAAAGCAAGATCTGAGCCAAAAGAGTGCGAACATGTACATATCAAACGTTTGCCCACCTAATTACTCCAACCCAATGACCAATCTGCAACTCCCAGAGGTGTCATGTGGGATGCATCTTCAAAAAACTCATTCAGTTGGTATGCAGAGATGGTTGACCTTGACCAAGTCCAAACACAGGCCATCCGCATGGTCAGAAGATGGTGAGAACCAACTGTCAGCCTCTACTTCGCTTGCTTGCTATCGGCTGCCATAGAAACGGGGAGGGAGGGGGCTTTGAGCTATTTGGGTTGGGGAATCCCTTTTGATAATTTTGCCAGCACCATAAATTCCCCCAACCCAAATACCTCAAAGCCCCCTCTCTCCTCGTTATAGAGAAGTAAGCTAGCTTTCTGGTTTCTTTTGCTACTGTTATAACAGCCAAGAAAAAAGTTCTGGGACCAGATTTTAAATTGAAGAAAGGTGGGGGTTCTAATTCAAGCCTTTTGTTTTCTTTTGTAATTATTATTTTTATTTCTTTTTACAAAAAAAAATCAAATCAATGTGTAAACAGTGTGGCACCTGGGTGTCACACATTCTAATACAAACAGCACTAATCGAATTAATCATAATTATTACATTCAATCAACTCATATATTTTTAGCAATAATGCACATTTATATTAAATTACAACCCATCATCATTCAATTATTCCATATTGTATCTTGTTATTATTTTTCTTATTATAAAGTGTAGTATTCCCCCTTCTTTTGTTTCTATCACTTATTCTAACTTCTAATCATATCACATTTTGTTAAAAAAATATTTCTGGCGATTCCAACTTATAATCATAACATACGCCTAATAGGAAAAAAATAAATCCAAAAACAGGAAGAGAGAGAAAGAAAAGGGTGAGCAAATCAGAACAACAACAAATAGAAGAATCGTCCATCCATTGTCTATAGACTGCTTCAATATTTTAATGCTATGTTTTAAAAGAAAGAAGGAAGGAAGGAAGGAAGGAAGGAAGGAAGGAAGGAAGGAAGGAAGGAAGGAAGGAAGGAAGGAAGGAAGGAAAGTAAATCAGAAAAATAAAATAAAAACCTAAACCTAACCTTTTTGTTTTCAAAGGGGTAGCCTGAAACTCCTTCTTTTTGACTCCCTAACTAAAATTGGGGTAATACAGAAAGTTCCATGTCTCAAAGACATGTCCTTCCAGATAGGTAGACCTAGAAAAGGACTTGACAGCGTAAGTTTCTGTATTTCTCCACCATTTATAACAATCCTAAATCCATGCAAATTTCATGCCTGCTCAAGGTTTGTTTTTTTTAACCTAGCTTCTTGAGCAAACAGATACCTGAGATTTTACCTATATATGCAAAGTCCCCATAGAAACCTTGTGGTAAAAGAATGCTGGTTTTAAACTTTCTTACATTGCATGTTTAGCTAATCCAGAAATCAAAACATGTCTCTGTTGAACTACTAAGGAGAGATTCTGCATATGCATTTCAAATCATAGCAAATAAATTCTGCAGTGACCTTCTTGGTTAGGAATAGACAATATTTCCCATCTGTTTCTTTTCCCTGTGATTATACCCATGACCCATCCATCTACCCATCCACCCATCCACCCATCCATCCACCTATCCATCTGTATTACTGTATTACTATTATTCTTCTCATCCTTCCTAGTACCTATCTCTCTTCCCACTTATGATTATAACCCTGTTGCTTGTATCTTTACAATTTAAATTGTTTTATTTGTTTCCTAGCATGATTTGATTGCTTATTAGTAACCTTCGACTATCACTAAGTGTTGTATCTTATGATTCTTGATGAATGTATTTTATTTTTTCTTTATGTACACTTGAAAGCATATGCACCCAAGACAAATTCTTTGTCATTGTGTGTCCAATCACACTTGGCCAATAAAGAATTCTATTCTATTCTATTCTATTCTATTCTATTCTATTCTATTCTATTCTATTCTATTCTATTCTATTCTATTCTATTCTATTCTATCCCATCCCATCCCATCCCACCCACCATCCAATCCAATCCAATCCCAACCCAACCCCAACCCCAACCCCAACCCCAACCCCAACCCCAACATCCATCCATCCATCCATCCATCCATCCATCCATCCATCCATCCATCCATCCATCCATCCATCCATCCATCCATCCATCCATCTATCTATCTATCTATCTATCTATCTATCTATTTATCTATCTACACATATTCTCTCTCCCTCTCCCCCCCTCTCTGTCTCTCTCTTTCTCAAACACACACACACACACACACTAATAGGCACAAGAGATAATAGCTATAAGGAATTCCTGTGGAAGTAAGGCTGGGTTTTGGGCAGGAAATTACATTCCACCCACCGTATATAGGAGAGAGGGTTTGGTGTTCTTTCTGTTTTGTTGCCTCTTGTCACATTGCTTAAGACTTAAATCTAAGTATTCTTGGGAAAGATGAGGTGGTGACTCCCTGGGCTATAGGGAAGCTGTTAATCTGGGATGTAGGATGACTTACTTTGTGTCAGGCTATGATGGAAGCATTAGTGCTGAACCAGATAGAATTTGTTGGGATAAGGTAAGTATATATTAGATCATAGGCTCAAATTATGAGTATCAGGAACTAGGCAAGGGAGCTTTAGGAGAAGAGGGAAGCAATCTTCTTAGAGATTTTCAACATTTGATCTCAGCTTTGGAGGGATGATATTTCTGACCACGATAGCAATGAAAATTTAAAGAAAGGAAAGCTTGTCCTTTTCTTGACCTACTTATATACTATAAATCCAAGTTATGAAGTGCTAATGAAAGAAAAAGTGGGTGTAACCTTAACTCTTGCTTTAGCTTACTATATTGTAATGTTGTACATTCTTCTAGGTTATCTGTCCACGTGTGAGGGCTGACAAGTGAGACAATCTCAGTGCCATGAAGAAAGCCTGATTTTATTTTTAGCAAGAACCTTTCAAGATGTGTAAACTAGTCAATAAATGTCCCATTGGCACTCTATTAACCATCTCTGGATGGTTTGTCAATCTCATAACGGTTGTTGTTGAAAAGAAAAGAATAGTGTTTGCCAACTTTTATAGAAGCTATCATTAGCTGTTGAAATTCCAGCCTAATTAGTACTTCACACTTCTTTTATATTGTGACATAACAATTAGTATATTAATATTATTCTAAATATTCATCTTGTTCTTACTGGCAGGAATCGGGATTTCGTTGGGTCAGATGCTGGCTAAACCAAAACTCCCAGTATCTTTAAACAATGGACACTTTGACTGGTCTGTTGGAAGTTGTAGTTCGACAAATCCCATCCAGGATTCCTTGCTTCTAACAATAAAGCAATCTATTTCCTAGCCTTCTAGTCTGCTCCAATTACGGATACCTAGTTAAAATATTAGCACTGAAGTTGTGCTTCATCTGTCTGCTTATTATGACACAAATTGTAAATTAAATCTATTTACCAAAGGTAAGGTAGTTGCTCTAAACAAATTAACCTTACAGTTTCATTTGATGAATTCTTAGAGTTTTTGTTTTCTATGCAGTGTTTCTCGGTGCCATTTTTCTTCCTCTTTTTATACTCGGATTCATTTCTTCACTGCCATTATTTTGACAAGCTGTGATAACCCACATGCTGTTTTTGCTTATTTTTTTAAAAAAAATTCCCACCCTACTTTTCAATTACACAAGTCATAGTTAAAAAGATGCAACAAATTGATGATCAAAACAAGTTTAAAACAGTCTAATGACGAGTGGAGCGTCGTGGCATGAGGAACAACAGTGTGCCAACAGACTGAAATAAACAATGAGGAGGAATAAGGTCACAGAACAAGCAAGGGATGGAAGAAAGAGAACAAAGTTGGGGGACAGTGGCAATAACCAGTCTGAAGGGATCTCTGAACATCACTGCCACGATTCAGTTGGTTGGAAATGAGAGGTGATTCTTAACCTGTTGCAAAATGAATACATGGATATTTTCAGCTCAGCCTTATGTTCTTACTCTTCCTTTCCTTTCAGAAAAGTGCTGATTCTTTTGACATTTCAATTTGTTGCTGTTGTGTTAGTAGCGAACAAGTAATCTTCCCATTTGATAGCCACTTTAAGGTGTTACATAGTTGTCTGAATGTGATTCTATAATGTTCTGTGAGATTTATTTATTTAGCCTATGGCATAGTAGAGTGCATGGATAAAAGTAATAAAGTTGTATAGAAGGACCACATAATACTACGGTAATGTATGATGGAAATATGTACTCCATTGTGTAGAGAATGTCCTGGAGAGACAAGAGGAGGAAGAGCAGACTGAGTCAGATAAGAGACCCAAAGGTGCTTTTTCAAAAGGCAACTGGACTTGTTTTCTTTTTTCTTTGAAGACATTTCACCTCTCAACTAGGAAGCTTTTGAATACCAATATAGATTTAATATCGATTTTTATTAAGTTGCAGCAAACCTTACTGGAACAGTGTGGCAAGACGTTGTAAAGGAGGGGCACAGGAAGCCAGGCGTGGGTGTAAGATAGAACAGAGGTGAAACTGCCGATAGCTTAAGACATTATAGGAACTTCTCCTTTTGTATTTTTCCTATGTACTTCTCTGTTTATAACATTCCAAAATGAACTTCTCCCTTTTCGAAATGTCATGTTTGTCTCGTGTATGGAAACACCGTGAGAAAGCTCAGTTTGTAGCACGGTATAAAACTAACGTCCTGGGCAGAGCCCAGGCAGTTCAGATTTTGGTGTGTGAACACGCTGAACTCGATGCATCAATAAACCTGTCTCTCTTTTACCTTCGGGGTCTCACATCCCGTTTTTCTTGAGCATTGTGGCGAAAGCCTCAATCTGCTGCAACAGCAGGAGTCTTCTCCAGCACCATAGTCCAAAGAACTCAATTCTTTGGCGCTCAGCCTTCCTTATGGTCCAATTTTCACTGCCATACATTGCAAATGGGAAAACCATAGCCTTGACTATAGGCACTTTTCGTGGCAGGGTGATGTCTCTGCTTTTTAGTATGCTGTCTAGATTTGCCATAGCTTTCCTCCCCAGAGTATACCTCTCATCATTTAACTCTATGTCAGATAAAACAAAGTGAAAGCTAATGCTTTAGAAATTTTAACAACACCCCCCCCGCAAATCACTTATTTACCTGTCTGCCTTATAAAGTATCCAAGAAAGGAAAGCATGTGAGCTCAAGTATTTTTATCAGTTATTATAAATGAAAATAACCCTCTCTTATTAATGCTGTAAATTACAGGCCATGGATAACTCATTTAGATGACAGCTTACAAAATCAATAAAAAACAGGTTTGTTTTGAAAGCACCATTGCTTAAATGCCAAAACACTGAAGGTTTTTTTTTTATGATGAGGTTGTTAGTTTACTTGTGGGTTTTTTGGGGAGGGAATTGCTCTATTTACATTTCAAAAGATCAAAATTTATTCCTTGAGAGAGGTGGGGTGTGGGGAGCAGAGCACAAAGCATTTATTCCTGCCCCCCCCCTTTTTTTTTTACTGCAGTCATAAATTGCATATAACTTGCTTGGAATTGATAGCGGACAAACTTCTCTCTCTCTTTAAAAAAAAGTGTGCATTGTTATAAATATGGTTTGTCTTGCAAGCTTATCGTTGCTACCTTCAGTGGTTGAACTTAATTTTATTAAAGGATTATTATCCACAGAAAACAGTTTTGTTTCTGATTACTGTTGAGGGCAAGCATGGATTAACAGGCGATGAAAATTCTCACCAATCTAGCCAAAATCATTTTCTTTTTCTGTGGAATTTTTTAAGATCCCCTCTAGAGGTTTATAATGTGAGAGCATCATTTTTACATTAAATTCCATCACTGGAGATGACCCAGGGATGCACTGCAACTTTTCAGAAGCACCTATGTATATTTCTTTCCAAATATCTGAAATAACAGAATATATATATATATATATATATATATATATATATATATATATATATATATATATATGTGTGTGTGTGTGTGTGTGTGTGTGTGTGTATGTATGTATACATACATATGTATGAGGGTTAGAGGGTGTAACAAAGGAGTCAGGTAGAGCATTCCAGGCGCTGACCATTCTGTTGCTGAAGTTGTATTTTCTGCAATCGAGTTTGGAGCGGTTGACCTTGAGTTTGTATCTATTGTTTGCCTGTGTATTATTGAGGTTGAAGCTGAAGTAATTGTTGAATTGTAGCAGACAATTCTGTGTACTGTGCTTAGGTCACAGTATTCTTACTATCATTTATTCTCTTACATACAATTCTAGGTATACATTCACATGGTTATTCTTTTTTCTTTGCCAATCTTAAACTATTGTAATTCCATTTAAGAGACTATAAGGTACAGTTTGGATTGTATTGTTTACCATCCCTAGCATCTGTTATGACACCACCTTATTTTCTCTTTCTTTTCTTTTCTCACTCCCTTCCTTCTCTACTTCCTTCCTTCCTCCTCTCCTTCCCCTTCTTTCTTCTCTTACCTCTCCCCTACTCTTACCCTCTCTCTTCCCCTTCCTACCCTCTCTCCTTCTCTTTTTCTCCCTTCCTCCCTCCTCTCCTTCTCTTTCTCTCCCTTCCACCCACCTTTCCTTATCTCTTTCTTCTTCCCTTACCTCTCCTCCACTCTTCCTCTTCCTTTCCTACTATCTCTCCTTCTCTTTCTCTCCCTGGTGTAAGGGATTCTATTGTGAGCAGAGGAGTTGAGTACTGTTCTTGTGGAATATCTCTGGACCTGTTCAATTGTATTAATGTTCGATATAGAGTGGGGATTCCAGGCAGATGAGCTGTATTCAAGAATTGGTTTAGTGAAGGTTTTGTATGCCCTAGTTAGCAGCACAATGTTATGGGAGAAGCAGCTTCTCTTACTTAAAGTTAGCCTTATTCTTTGGGATTTTTTCTCCCTGGGCAAATCTGTAACAGACCCCAATCAGGATATCCAATTGTTAACCCATCCACCCATCTGGCAGATGATTGCCTTGTGTTCTACATGCCACCTTAATTTTGCAGTCAATCTCGCTGCTCACTTGAAAAAATGAAGACGCAAGGCGCGCTTGCCAGAGGGGAATGGAGTGTTTTGGATGCTCTTCATCTATTATTTTAGAAAGTAAAATGAATAGAAGTTTTGCAGGTCTCAGACATTAAAGAGACTATTTTATATCAGTTTGGGAGCGCTTGTCAGCTTTGATTTATTAAGTCAGGCTCCCAACCCTGCTACAAGTCTCGGTGTTAGCAGGTTTTTGGTAATGAACAGACCTCACAGCTGAATGCGCTGTGATTAGCCATCTCAACTATATGTTTTTAAATCAAGGCATCACGGCTGGGGAGGGTAGGATTCTTTTCCTTCTCTTGAATGGTTTCATTTATCATCCCTTCATCCAGGTTCCTGGTGGCCTCATTGCCCTTCAGATTGTTTTCTTGCAGCCAAAACAGCCCAGGTCAAAGGGAAGGATCTCTTAAGGACTGTCTTTCACTTTCCATTTCCAGTCTACTTGTGGCATGCCATTGAGAGCAAAGAGAGATAAGGAGAATCATTCTAAAACCACTCTGAAGATAGTTGGTCAACCAGACAATGTCTTCAAGTATGGCATTATAGGCAGTGCTCAACTATTTGTTTCATGACTGCTTGAAGTTGTGACAGCACTGAAAAAAAGTGGCTTATGCCTTATGACCAGTCTTTGAACCATAGCAGCATCTCTGTAGTCACATGATTAAATTTTGGATGCTTTGGCAACTGGCCTGTATTTATGACAGTTGCAGCATCCTCGGGACACGTGACTACCATTTCTGGCCTTTCAAGGGAGCTTCCAATAAGCCAAGTCAATAGAAAAAGCCACATTCATTTAAGGTGATTTGCTTAATGGCCACAGTGGCTCAACCAATGAGCATTCTCGCCACCATCACCGTTGTATACTTTTACTGCATAATTTTCATAAGTTTCAAGTTCTTTATTTGCAACATGCAGGGATGATCCCTACAATGGCACTAGGTAAGGTAAAGGTAAATGTTCCCCTCACACATATGTGCTAGTTGTTCCCAACTCTAGGGGGCGGTGCTCATCTTCGTTTCAAAGCCAAAGAGGCAGCACTTTCCGAAGACATCTCCGTGGTCATGTGGCCGGCATGACTAAATGCCAAAGGCTCATGGAACGCTGTTACCTTCCCACCAAAGGTGGTTCCTATTTTTCTACTTGCATTTTTACATGCTTTCGAACTGCTAGGTTAGCAGAAGCTGGGACAAGTAACGGAAACTCACTCCGTTATGTAGTGCTAGGGATTCAAACCACCAAACTGTCGATCTTTCTGATCAACAAGCTGAGCGTCTTAGTCACTGAGCCATTGTGTCCCTTACTACAATGGTACTACAGGATAGAAATCAGTAGACCTCTACATACCATTCAATGAAATTCTTTCCAGATCCTCTTGAGGTTTTGTGGGCATGGATATGAATGCCTAACAGACATAGGGAGGGCATCAAGCCAGCTGCCTTGAATCTTGGAATCTTTGAAGAAGGGGATCACCCAACAATTGTAACCCAGCCTCCTACTTTCCTATATTGCTCTGGGAAACTGAAGGCTAGAGATGCTGCTTTATCCCTTAGTGAACTTGATCAAGATTTGAGCAAAGGGCTCTCTATTGCAACTCAGTCTCCTAGTTCAGCTATTAGACAGCCTGAAGAAACCTAACTATTGAGGAGTCCACTTTGCACCGTTTATCCTTGGCAGATTGACCTTAGCAACCATATTTTATTATGAGATCCCACAAGTCTCTCTTAACCCAGTTTCTTTTTAAAAAAAAATAGGGAGGGGAAAGGAGATTGAAAGGATGCCATCAACTTAATTAAACTGAAGTCATGACCTTCTTCACCTTCCTTCTCCCAGAAGAGTCCCATAGCTTTGATTCTCCAGATGTGCCTTAATCAAGAATTGTTGCCATACAGTGAGGGTATTAAAAGGCATCTGCTGCTTGCTGAGAGAAGATTACACGGGGTTTATCTGCAGCTGCAGTGACACTTTGCCCTTCTCTGGCACTCTTTGCTTTAAGAAGGCCAAAGCTCTTCATAAACTCCTTCAATTAAGCCCTACAGACTTTGCCCAGCCGTTTGTAATTACTGCTCTGAGAGCAGGTTCATGTACAACAAACAGTCCCAAGCAGTGGGACACACAAAAGATAGTTGAGTAACTTTCCTGGCTTCATAGAACTGACCCCAGTCAAAGGACAATAATAGAAAGGCAACCAGAATGGAGTCATTTGGGCATTGAAAAACGCCACCGTTTCATATGTCAGTTAGCTTTGTAACTCTTTGCGTGTCTGGAATAGGGCTGCAGCATGCAGGTGTTGGGAGTGTTTAAAGCCAATATAATCCTGCACAAACAACTGTCAAGATGAATTATTTGTTAAGACCCAGACATGACTTGAAAACAACCTTCATGCCACAGAGGGACTCTCAGTGTTCATGAGGTGCAGCTTGGGCAATGAAAGTGTGAGCCCGGGTGGACTTGGATTTCATTAATTATGAAATTAATTATGAAATGTTGCTTGTATCTTGATGATTTATATTGATATTGATTGTTTCCTCATTGTTTATTTGTACCCTATGACTATCATTAAATGTTGTACCTTATGATTCTTGACGAAGGTATCTTGTCTTTTTATGTACAATGAGAGCATAGGCACCAAAGACAAATTCCTTGTGTATCCAATCACACTTGGCCAATAAAGAATTCTATTCTATTCTATTCTATTCTATTCTATTCCATTCCATTCCATTCCATTCCATTCCATTCCATTCCATTCCATTCCATTCCATTCCATTCCATTCCATTCCATTCCATTTCATTTCATTTCATTTCATTCCATTCCATTCCATTCCATTCCATTCCATTATTTTAATTGCCCAGTGGCCTGGCTTTCACATTCCCTAGATCAGCTGAATAATAATAATAATAATAATAATAATAATAATAATAATAATAATAATAATAATAATGCCCAGATCAGCAAATCTAGGGAAAACAGAGTGACAGGAGTATTTTTTAAATAAAATTTTATTCATTTTTTATTAATTACATTTCTTAGTGCTTAATAAACATCGTGTTGTCTGGGTATTTAATTTGCTTAACAATACTGATTATATTCTTAATCTCCACCACTTTTTTCCAACCACTGGTAAAATAGATTCCATGTTTGATAGTATTCTGTGTCTTCTTTCTGCTTAATTGTCAATGTCAAGCTATCCATTTCTGCAGGATGAGAGAAGTATTACTAGGGGAACAAAGATTTAATTCATTCTCTTGAAGCTTATACAATAATCATAATAGTACAATGCATTGTAAATAGTAGTCATCTGATCATATCAAAAGCAAAAGCACTTAGACTTATATACTGCTTCATAGGGCTTTCAGCCCTCTTTAAGCAGTTTACAGAGTCAGCATATTGCCCCCAACAATCTGCGTCCTCATTTTACCCACCTCCAAAGGATGGAAGGCTGAGTCAACCTTGAGCCGGGTGAGATTTGAACTGCAAGCAGCCGGCAGTCAGCAGAAGTAGCCTGCAGTGCTGCACTCTAACCACTGCACCACCATGACTCATAGGCTATAAAAACGGCTATACAAATATGTAGAAACAATACAGAAAGCAGCATAGTATGACATATTCATAATAAATCATGACCCCATGACCACCAAATCATCAAATCAAGATTAATTTACAGCCCAAGAGTAAAAATAATAGAAGACTGACATACAGTACAATATCTATAAAATAATCTACTTAAATAGCAAGAAAAAGCCAAAGCCTTTAGCAGTCAACTATTAATAGCATGGAAGGGGCACCAGACAGTTTCTAACAGCTGTAGCTACTGATAAACATTTTGCAACCTTCTTACAGGTTCCTAAAGAATGGTCAGCCATGAGAAGGATATCTGCCTCAGGGTCAGAATAGCAATTACAGTTAATAGCAATTACAATTATTAACAATTGGGAGTATTAAACCTGATGGCCGTTGGGTATACAATGAACCTTTTAATAGCACACCTGCAATAGATTCTCCCTCTCAAATTGTAACAGGAAGAAATCTGCTTTACCTGTGGGATGCTCAGGTATCAACTAGTTGTTGCCCTGATAAGTCTGATATTTCTCCCGACCCCAATTATATGTTCCTATGTGGAGTTTATAAGATGCTGGGGACAAACCAGGATGAACAATTGTGTTGGAGAGGAGATGGAAAACTTTGTCAGTTTGGATAGCCAAATCCAAAAATTTAGCAAAAGTTTTTTTTTTAAAAAAAATCCCTTGCAATTGCTAAATTTGTATGTCAGTCTGGCAGCAATTATGTTCCTGCAGCTATTAAACTATTTAAAGCTTTTGGAGTTGAGGCTACATGGTGCTCAGCTGGATATGCCTAAGGCATTTCCTAGTTAAGAAACAGTACAATAAAACTTTCAGTCAACCTTAATTTTTAAAAAATGTCAATAGCCATGCAACAAGCCGCATATTACTCATATTAAGAATACCCCTATTGAAATCAATGGGATGATGGGCCATATCCCAGGTATACCAATAATGCATTTCTAAACACAATTTAGGATTTCTATACCTTACAGCTACATATTTCCCCCACTTTTTCTCCTGCCCCTCTCAATCTTCTAATTAAAACAACATATGAAGTATGAAATCCTCTTTGAAGTAACAGTATATGGAGAGGATTTATCCTGGTGCAATTAAATATTCATGACAGCTTGCCTTTCTGTTCAAAAAGACACTTGTTTATTTAGATAAGATTTAATTTATTCATAATTTACCTAAATTTGCAGGAGCGTGCATGTACATTTTAGCTTATAAGCAGCATAATACATAAAACATTATTGAGGCATGCAAATTACACAGAAACACCATTTGAAACTGCTGGTTTGTCTTAGGCAGATAACTTTTCTTCTTCTGTTTTTTTTCCCCCCAGCTGGAATAGTGAGACAAATTCAGTTGCTGAGGAATGTTGTCTGGATTGCACCGGTTCAGAATTACCCTCCTCTAATGACAAAGAAATGGGTCTTTAACACGGTCTCTTGAAACCTAGTTCAGGGTTCCCAAGTAACATATCCACAGCAAACAAAATCCTGAGGCAGGCAATTTCCTCAAAGAATAGGTTTATTGAATAGGTCATATTGGCAAAGGCTGGTGAAAAATGGACTCTGGATATGCCCATGGTTTTCCATCTAATTAAGAGTGAAAGCATGTCACTTTCTCAAAACAGTCACACCAGTGGTGGGTTTCAAAAATTGTTCGAACCTACTCTGTGGGTGTGGCCTCCTTTGTGGGAGTGGCTTGCCACCCATGTGACTGGATGGGAGTGGCTTGCCGCCCATGTGACCGGATATGAAGATGCCAACGACACTTGTCAGAACCACCTTAAATTACCTCACACACAGCACTGGCATGCATAAGAATATGATGTAAACTTGTTTTTTAAAAGGCATCTTTGGTTTGCGTTAAAACAACTTCAACACACACAATGTTCTAATTGCACCACAAACGCAGTAGTCATCCTTACCTTTCACAGAGGCACTGAGTTTTATAAATATGAGCGTGATAGTGTAGAATAATCATATCCAAGGACCAGTGGTGGGTTTCAAAAAATTTTGGAACCTCTTTTGTAGGTGTGGCCTGCTTTCCGGGTCCACTGGTGGAACCTCTTCTAACCGGTTCGGTAGATTTGACGAACCGGTTCTACCAAATAGGTGCGAACTGGCAGGAACCCACTTCTGAGTCACACCATGGTCCGATCAGGATGCTGTCCAGTTGCTAGGTGATTCCAGTCCCCTCCTTCCAAGCACCTGCATGAATGTCCTTGGTTCCCAGGAGAACATATTTTGTTTTGGCTACAACACCCCAACTATCTCTATTCCTCCCTCCCTGTCCCTCTTCTCCAGTGGGCCAGCACTGAAGTCTCAAAATGGCCTCCGTCAGGCCAGCTTCAGGGTTGACTACCAAGATTCATACACTCTGAGCCCTATTCATTCTGGTATCTTTTGTCAGCAAAAAAAGCACAAGGAAGATTCCCCACATTTCCTTAAGATTTGAATTTCATACCTAAGGCGGGACTAGAACCGACAGTGTCCTGGCGATTGGCCCAAAGTCGCCCTGCTAGCTTAATAATACCGAAAGGGAGGACTAGAAATCCCAGACTCCTGTTTTTTTAGCCTTTCCCCTTTGCCACTAGGCCGAATTGACTCTCTTGCTCTCTTTCTCTTCCTTTTTTCTCCCCCATTTTCAAAATACCCAGAAATTCACTGTAGTCGTTGTTGTCATCTGTATTCCAGTTATTAATTATCACTGCTGCTCTTTCCATCTGTGTGCGAATGCGTGGACCAACTGACATCCACTGTCACTTGTTGTTACAAATCTAATTCCAAATCTGCACAATTGTAAAAAAGGAAATTAACTTCTCTGTGGAGAGGTTCCATTTTGTCTGATAAATTGGGCATGGAGAAGAAAATGATGTATCTAGATGTTTATTAATCGAGAAATTTCTAAATGTATATTTGATTATTTCCAAAGTTGGTAGAGGTTTTGTAATGATGATCTTAAATGATATCAAGCCTTTGGGGAGGGGAGGTGTTTGACGAGAGCCCAGAATACAATTTAGTGGATGATAAAGTGAGCTTAGGCATTGCTACCTGATGGCTTAAATATATGTTTATGATGAAACCGATTTCAGTAGAGATGTTTGGGACAGTATGGGCTATTGATTTTAATTTTTTTTAAGAGAAAAAAATGATTCCTTGTCTGTGAATAGATTAGGGAGAAAATATTGAACTTGCTCTTTTAGTTCTCAGGGTTAGTGCAATTTATTTTCAATTTGTCAAACGTGGCAATGTAGAATTGTGTTTGGTGATTTATTAGGACTTTTCTAAATAGGGCACTTTGTCATTGAAGTTTCTTTAGGAGTGGTGGTTTTTTTTAAAAAAATATTTTTACTAGTTCAAGATAACCCTCCCCCCCAAAAAAAAATCAAGAAAAAAAAAGAAGAAGAATGAAAGCGAGTGGTGAGGCTGTACAAAGAAATCAATGTACTTTAAATTCCTTGGCAGGAATAGCGGCTTGAATTGATTTAAAAATTGATGGTAGATGTTCCAACCCTCTTTTCCTCTTTTTTGGATGCTGGAATTTGATTTCCTGACATCCAGACATAATAATTATCTACATACACATCTTATTAAAAGCCAGATGCTCACAGAGCATAGAGCCCAAGATTGGCTGTGTCTGCACTCTACATATCATTAGCAATAGCAATAGCACTTAGACATATATACCTTCATAGGTAGCAATAGCAATGGCACTAGGGGTGGGCTTCAAAAATTTCAGCAATGGGTTCTCTGCCTGGTTACTGGGTGGCCATGGCCATGGTGGGTGTGGCCTAGTTGGGCTCCTACACCATGGATTCTGAAGACTTTCCTAGAGCCTCTGGGAGGGCGAAAACTGCTTCCTCCAGGCTCCAGAGGCCCTCCAAAGCTGGAAACAAGTCTGTTTCTGGCCTCCTGAACTTCCAGGAGGCCTGTTTTTCCCCCTCCCCAAGTTTCCCCGGGTCTTGCACTTACCTCGCATCCAAAATGGGCTGCATGGAGGGGAGGGGTGGGTGGGGCCAGCCAGGAGTGGGATTTAGAGGTTCTTTAAACTAGCTATAACATTAACTATAGGTTCTCCCGAACCCAGGCAAACCAGTAGTAGCCCACCCCTGAATAGCACTTAGACTTATATATCACTTCACTGTGCTTTTACAGCCCTCTCTAAGTGGTTTGCAGAGTCAGCATATTGAACCCACAATCTGGGTTCTCATTTTACCCAACTCAGAAGGATGGAAGGTTGAGTCAACCTTGAGCCAGTCAGAATTGAACTCCTGGCAGTCAGCAGAATTAGCTTGCAATACTGCATTCTAACCACAGCTCCACCACAGCTCTAGCATCTTATGTAACCAATGCCTATATTTCCTAATCTATGACTTTCCGGGATTCTCACAGTTTCCAGGCTTGCTCACAAGGAGAAGCCTGGTATTCACCTGGAAAGAATATGCTCAAGCAGAAATAGGCCTGAAACATACAGCCCTTTGTAAATCCACTGCACAATATAATTGTACATTTTACATACAGTCAGCCATGGTTAAGGAGAACGCACTAGAGTTAAATCTTATATCTAAAGATGATATAGATAGTCCTTAATTAACAACCACAGTTGGGACCAGAACTTCTATTGCTAAGTAAGGCTGTTGTTATGTCAGTTGCACTCAATTTCAAGGCCGTTTTAGTCATAGTTGTTAAGCAAATCATGGTGGTGTTAAGTGACTCACATGTTTGTTGACTTTCCCCATTGACCTTGCTTATTGGAAACCAGTTGGGAAGGTTGCAAATGCTGCAACAGTCATAAATACATGCCAATTGCTATGCATGCAAATTTTGATCACATGATGCCGCAATGGTCATAAGTTTGGAGTCATTTTTTCAGTGCTATTTAATTACTATTAAGTTAAATTAAATGGTACTGACCATCAACTTACCATTAAGGTCCCTTAATGGTTATAAGTCGAGAACTACCTGTAATGTTACATACCAGCCAGATTCGCTTAATCAATACGTTACCAACTGAACAACTGCAGTGATTCACATAACAATTATGGAGTGGAGCTTTCCAATATCATTTTTAACATAGATCTGGCTGCTACTTAAGAAGCCTATGGAGGTGAACCTTTTACTACTGAATATTTGCAATTGATTGTGGAACTTCATGAATGTCTGCTAGCAAGCAGCAGCAGATTTCATCTTGTAAAAGGTACCTGTGATAAATATCAACGTGCTGCGATTAAGCAAGTAGTGGTTAATTCATGAATGGGCTTTGCAAATGAGCCAGAGAGTAATTTGACTTCCAGTGGCTACAGAATGAATTATTTTCTTGGCATACATCAGAAGAAGCTGGATATCAGTGTGCCTGAAGCAGCAACTATAATAGCGTACATATTCCTTTTCATGAATTTCAGCTGGCTTGAGCTAAAGGGCTTGACCAAAAAAGCTCCAACAGGCCCTAATCCATCAGTTTAACTGTCAAGTTAAGGCAAGGCTTTGGCTATTGTGTTCCCCTTGGTCATTGTTGGGAGAGAGAAGAGGCTGACAATCTAGACAAATGATTGTGTGTGATATGGATAAACAACTAGAGAAGGGTTCTTATCCTATATAGGACAGAAACTAAAAAGCATCCATCTTGACTTGGTATGTAGCCTTCATGGATGTTTAATGCTTAGCAAGTCCTTCTTGCTGAAGGTCTTCTCCAATCTGGGTTGGTCACCAGGACCAGATATTTTGTCTTCTGAGCTTTTGGACTCATGGTGGAGAACTTCAAAGAGAAGTCCCCTAAGGATGGGCTCCAGCACAAGTCCAAAAGGTCTGAAGACTAAACCTCTCATCCCAGTGACTGACCCAGATTGGATCCTGCAACATTCTCATGGGACAAGTATCTATTTGCCTTCATTCCTTAAAGAATCTTATTAGTTTCATGGAAACAGTTCTTAAAAATATTTCCAAGATTTCTCCAGAATAACCGTCTCTATAGTCTTTTCAAGGATCAGGTTCAATGGGAATCTGAAGACTTTTGTCCCAGATCTCATCAACTTTGCCCATAGAAGAGAGAGTCTCTTTGCCAGTTCTAGCTAAAGACAAAAAAATAGCCCAAGAAAGATGATTTGGTTTCCTCTCATCCATCTTGAAGAATTTTAAGAAAAGCTAAGATCATATTTATATTTAAGAAGCCATTCTAGGCTTTGTTTGGTACGTCCACTTAAGACATCAATTTCCTAATTTGGGTTGGGCTTGTGCCACATGGGAGCTGGCTCTTTATTTTTAAACTTTATCCATGTGTTCAGTGTGCAAAAATATCAAATGCACGTAGAGCAGAAATGGAAATGGCTAAAGAATAGAATAGATTAGAATAATTTATTGGCCAAGTGTGAATAGAACAGGATAGAACAGAACACAACAGAATAATTTATTGGCCAAGTGTGAATAGAACAGAACAGGATAGAATAGAATTCTTTATTGGCCAAATGTGATTGGACACACAAGGAATAAAGGATAGGGTGTTAAAGTGCCACAAATTTTGGAGGACCAAGGTTGTTCTCCATCATTCTGATCAAAGGTGGAAAGTTATGGAAATACCCATCACTTCAGTTAAGACTCACATATTTGCCAAATGAATCCCCTCAAAGGAAGATTAGCCTAGCTCAAATTTGCTAGGTGTGTTTAAGAAATTTATGATCCCGTTCATTTCGATTTTAGAATAGGATTTGTTCAACTCTCTGGTGGCTCAGTGGTTAAACTGTAGTACTGTAGATAGCTCTGCCCACAACCTGGAGTTGGATCCTGATGGAGCTCAAGGTTGATTCAGCCTTCCATCATTCCAAGGTCGGTAAAATGAGGACCCAGATTGTTGTGGACAATATGCTGACATTTCTCACATGGACCACATTGCAGCATCCCTCATAATCACGTGATTAAAATTTTGACCCTTGGCTACTGACTCATATTTATGACAACTGCTGTGTCCTGCGGGGGTCCCGTGGTCATCTTTTGTGACCTTCTGACAAGCAAAGTCAATGGGGAAGCCAGATTTACTTAACCACCATGTTACTCATTTAATAACCGCAGTGATTCACTTAACAACGGTAGCAAGGAAGGTTGTAAAATGGGGCAAAACTCACTTAACAGCCATCTTGCTTAACAACCATTGACAGACTGGATTTTATCATGGATTTCATCTGTTATTTATTATTTTAGTCTATAATTTTTAATCGTGTTTTTATTCTGGTCGATGACTGTAATGAATTCTGAAATGAGTTCTGAACAGCGGACTCCATCGTGGTTGTAAGACAAGGACTACGTTAGTGGGTTGATCTAAGGAGCAGACATGTTGCAGCAATGTGGAAGCCTCTCTTCCGGCTCAGAGTTGGCGGGAGACGGATTCTTCTGATTAGCTGCTTTGTTTTGTTTACTTTTACTTCAGCCGTTTCTCCGCCACCCACACTTTCCTTTTGAAACGCAGTCTGTGCGCTTGTTCATGTGGCGAGCGAAAATGTCTCTTTCTGTTTTTCCAGATCCAAAAACCTTGTCTTGGTGCAGCAGAGAGAGATAGAAGGCAGATCTGAGGCTAACGCAGTGGGCTCTGACAGTTTGGCACTTGTGGAGAGTGGGAGAACTTCTGTTTCCATTTCCAGCCCTGTGCCCTCTGGGCACGGATTGCTAAGCAGAGGCGTTTGCAAGAATTTGTGTGTGCAAAAAAGAAACAATTGGATCATTGGGCCCTGCAGTTAAACAGCGGAGAAAGCTGGCCTGGTGAGGGGTTTCATATTAAATCAGCATCAAAGTCAATTTTATTGCGGGGGGGAACTATAGATTTTATTTAAAAGGGAAAAAAAATGTATTAAAAATTTGCAGGTTATCTCCAGATGAATTGACTCCAGGGCTGTCTTTCCGGACAATGTTTGTTCTGGTTTGTGCCGTTGGGTTTTCCAGAAATGCAGTAATTGAATGGTTCTATTTTCCCCTGGCATCGATGGAATATTTATTTATTATTTGGATTATTTACATCATTTGTAAGCTATCCCAGTTAACACAGGCCTCTGGGCAGCGCACAATAAAAGTGGCAAACTTTGACAATAGCCCCATAAAGCATTGAAGCACTGAAAGCCACAGCACAAAATGGATAACAAGAAAACCAAATTTGTAAAATGCTCCCGAATAAGTCCTGGCTGGGGACCAGATAGATTTCTGTATTACATCTTGTCTACAGTGATTGCTGATCTGTTCCCAGACTACTCAAGTGCAGGATTTAGCTTTTAAAGCCTTAAGAAATGGCCACGGTTTTTCTAATGAGCCGTGTATGTCCTTACGAAGCTGCTTAAACATTGAGGCTTATTTTCAGGCTTATTAATAGCTCAAGAACCTTCTCACTGTGAGTCTCTGGCCTTTGCAACCTCCTGCCTGCCCATATAATAATGGGCTCAAGTGTGGTCAACTAAGTTGAGAACATACCAGTGGTGGGATTCAGCTGGTTCGCACCTATCCAGGAGAACCGGTTGTTAACTTTCTAAGCAGTTTGGAGAACCGGCTGTTGGAAGAAATCTCATTTTGGTTTTTCCCCACTTTACAGGGCTAATCCTGTAAGGAAGGCAGGAAGGAAACATTCTGGTGTGGTTTCTAGCCTCATCTTTATTGCCCTGCTTACAGAAACTGCCTCTCCGGTTGACCCTTTTTTACGTTGTCACAGCCCATCGATCTGAGTGATGTTGAGTTGGCCATGCCCACCCAGTCACATGACCACTGAGCCACGCCTACCTAGCTGGTCATTAGGGCAGAGAACCGGTTGTTGAATTATTTGAATCCCACGACTGGAACACACCCACGCACCCCAGACACCCCCACCCACACCCCCACTTCCCCCGCATATACACACACACATACATACATACATACATACAGGGGTGGTATACACTTACATTCCCTACCGGTTCACAAATATGAGTGTGCACACTAGTTTCACTCACATGTGCCACCTCTGCACATGCACACAGCTTTCCAAACATGCGCTTTTGGTGAAAAAAGGACGTAACTGGGATGCCATAGATCCCGGGTGGGTGGGGCCACCCGCGATTTCCGCTACCGTTTTGGGCGAACCGGTCCGAACTGGTAGAATGCCACCTCTGGATACATATATACACACACACATACATACATGCACATTTAGGCACCAGTAGTTCTCGACTTTTGAAATTTTTTGAGCCCAAAATTTCTGTGGCTAAGCAAGACAGTTGTTAAATGAGCCTTGCCCTGTTTTATAAACTTTCTTGCCACCGTTGCTATGTGAATCGCTGCAGCTGTTAAGTTAGTAGCCCAGTTGTTAAGTGAATCTGGCTTCCCCATTTATTTTGCTCGTCAGAAGGTCGCAAAAGATGATCACATGATCCCGGGACATTGCAACCGTCATAAATATGAGCTAGTTGCTAAGTCTCCAAATTTTGATCAATTCGATTTTGTTCCAATTTTGTTTTACTATTGAATGCTACTTTTATTACACAGATGGCTTTTGTTAGAATGTAAGTTGATTTATATTCCGTGTTCACATTCAGTGGAACTGATTTCACTGATGTATTGATAGCAAAGTACAGGTTTTATGTTGTAAGCTATCTTGGAAATCTGTAAGTTGATAAGCAACTAAGGAAAAATGGTCTTAAAATGCAGCTGCACAAATTATTTTTTTGGGGGGGATAAGATTTTTGTCTAGTATCCAGGGAAAGCCTAAAGCAAAGGACCTCCAGCAAACCTGAAGCCTGTTCTTCCTTCCAAATATATAGATTTTAGTTTCAACATATGCCAGCATGTATGGTGAGGAAGCCTGTGCTGGTGGGTGTATTTTTTTGGTGTGGGGGAAACCTCACATTTTTATGCTGCTTTCCATTAAAAGAAAATTGGAAGGGTTTTACAATTAAAAATTACAATCAAAAGCTTAAAGAGAGTAATTAAAAACACAAATCAAAACGTTTTATAAAATACAGCACAAAACCATAAAATAAAACAAGACTAAGAAAACCATTTAAAAGCCATAACAGAAAGTAAAAGCTGCCGTAAAAAGCTAGTTAGGAACCACTATAATGTTTAACGCACCAGAAGGCTGCAAGGATTAAGATGTCTGGGTCCCTTTTTGCTGTGTCCCCAGAACACAATAAATATGGTGTACAATTACCCACGAGGGCTTTCCCATATCAGAAGGTTACAACTGAAAATGTTCACTTGTAGAAGTTTTCAGGCTTCTTTGAAAGTACTGGTTTAATTGGCCCAAACAAAGGAGCTCTATTAAACTCTGACACCAAATCAGATTTATTCATCAGATTTTCTTGAACAGAACACATTAATTGTCCAGAAGAACCATCTCTATAGTCCTTTCAAGGGTCAGGTTAAGTGGGAATGTGAGGACTTTTGTCCCAGATGTCATCAACTTTGCCCATAGAAGAAAGAGTCTCTTTGTCAGTTCTAGCTAATAACAAAAAAAAAAAAAAAAAAGGCAAGAAAGATAATTTGGTTTTTCTCTCATTAGAATTTTAAGGGAAGCTAAGATCATCTGTTATTTAAGAAGCAATTCTAGGCTTTGTTTGGTATGGCCACTTAGGACATCAATTTCCTAATTTGGGTTGGGATTGTGCCACACGGGAACCTGCCTCTTCGTTTTTAAACTTTATCCATATGTTCAAGGTGCAAAATATTGAATGCATGTAGAATGCAGAAATGGAAAACCTGTGGCTTTTTCATAGGTTGCTGATCTCCTGCACAAAATCCTGTTATAATGGCGAAAGAGTAGGGAGTTAAAGCGCAACAAAAGTGTATCTGAGCGGAATCTAAAATAGTGAGGCTACCATTGCTCTTTGCTGCCATCTATGAGTTACCTGGATGTTTGCAGCCCATGTCAGGTAGCCCTGACATTTAGAATAGAATAGAATAGAATGAGAAATAGAATGAGAAATAGAATGAGAAATAGAATAGAATATTAGAATAGAATAGAATGAGAAATAGAATAGAATATTAGAATAGAATAGAATGAGAAATAGAATCAGAAATAGAATGAGAAATAGAATCAGAAATAGAATAGAATATTAGAATAGAATAGAATAGAATAGAATCAGAAATAGAATCAGAAATAGAATCAGAAATAGAATCAGAAATAGAATAGAATATTAGAATAGAATAGAATACAATACAATACAATAGAATCAGAAATAGAATCAGAAATAGAATCAGAAATAGAAATAGAATAGAATATTGGAATAGAGTATTGGAATAGAATAGAATAGAATAGAATTCTTTATTGGCCAAGTGTGATTGTGAGCCGAGGTGGCGCAGTGGTTAAATGCAGCACTGCAGGCTACTGCTAGATCAGCAGTTCAGCGATTCAAATCTCACCGGCTCAGGGTTGACTCAGCCTTCCATCCTTCCGAGGTGGGTAAAATGAGGACCCGGATTGTTGGGGGCAATATGCTGACTCTCTGTAAACCACTTAGAGAGGGCTGAAAGCCCTATGAAGCGGTATATAAGTCTACTGCTATTGCTATTGCTATTGATTGGACACACAAGAAATTTGTCTTTGGTGCATATGCTCTCAGTGTACATAAAGAAAAATAAAATAAAATACATTCCTCAAGAATCATAAGGTACAACACTTAGTGATAGTCAAGGTTACTAATAAACAATCAAATCATACAAGAAACAAATAAAACAATATAAATTGTAAAGATAAAAGCAACAGGATTATAGTCATAAGTGGGAAGAGATACTAGGAAGGATGAGAAGAATAATAGTCATATTTTCTATATAATAATAATAGTGATATTATTACATTATTATTGTT
This sequence comes from Thamnophis sirtalis, assembly GCF_051295495.1. NCBI lineage: Eukaryota > Metazoa > Chordata > Lepidosauria > Squamata > Natricidae > Thamnophis > Thamnophis sirtalis. Next base: position 89,018,516 of record NW_028261382.1, on the reverse strand, counting down.
GTTGTTGTGTGTGTGTATGTATGTATGTGTGTATGTATGTATGTATGTATGTATACACACACACACACACACACACACACACACACACATATACTATATGTAATAGTAATGTTATAAGATAATAATTTTATGTATCAGGTAAATGCTGCGGTGAGGAAAAATGTTTGGAAATCTCCCTGTGGCAACAAGAACCGGGAAATGGCTTCCCAGTCTAGTAGCCAAATCTTGCTTCTTGGCCGATGGGTTTGGAAACTTTACTTCTTCTCCCGCCTTCCTTTTTCTAGCTCTCCCAGTGCTGTCAGTTAACCCGGTTGTTAAGTGAATCTGGCTTCCCCATGACTTTGCTTGACAGAAGGCCGCAAAAGATGATCACATGACCCCAGGACACAGCAGCTGTCATAAATAGGAGTCAGTTGCCAAGTGTCTGAACTGTTGATCCCATGGCCATTGGGAGGGGGGGGGCTGCAATGGTCATAAGTGTGAAAAACAGATGTAAGTCATTTTTTCCCCAGCACCCTTGTAAATTTGAACGGTCACTAAATGAACTGTTGTAAGTCATAGGCTACTTCTCTCTCTTTATCTTTCTCTCTTTCTTTCTCTGTCTCTTTCTCTCTCTTTCTCTTTTTCTCTCTCTCTCTTTCTCCCTTTCTCTCTTTCTCTCTCTTTCTCTCTTTCTTTCTTTCTCTTTCTCTTTTCCTCTCTTTCTCTCTCTTTCTCTCTCTTTCTCTCTCTCTTTCTTTCTCTCTTTCTCTTTCTCTCTCTTTCTCTTTTTTCTCTCTCTCTTTCTCCCTTTCTCTCTCTCTCTTTCTCTTTCTCTCTCTCTCTTTCTCTCTCTCTCTTTCTCTCTCTCTTTCTCTTTCTCTCTCTTTCTGTCTCTCTCTCTCTCTGAGAGAGGGTGGGGGAGACAGAGGGAGGGAGAAGGATAGATTACTTTCTCAAGTTCATCAAAATATCTGACCCATGGTATCAATTCAAATGCTTTGTATGCGTATCTGAACGTTTAAGACTCTTATCTGATCTGCATTAAATCCAGCAAACACTGGCAATCTTCATTTCCTACTGAATTTACTTATAAATCCTACAGGGTTTCCATTTTTATGCTATGATCTCCTAGAGACAAAACTTTAGCCTGTTATGTTTAACAGGCTAAAGTTTTGTGCTGACAACTTTGTGAATCTCTGTTGTGTAAAGTGCAGTCATTTATAATCTTGTGGTCAACCCAGTAATGGGTTTCATGAATTTTCACCACACTGTTGTGCTGCTTTCTGATACTTTAAAAAAGTAACCATGGCAATTATCACGGACTGTTTTGTATTTTGTAGTCAGGGGGCGGGGGGGGGGGCTCTGAATTTTTCAGAAACATAGTCACTTATTAGTTGAATATTACTTATATATGCTTTTCGTTGGCTTTCTGCCCCCCCCATAAGTTTTCCAAAGTAATATTTATCACATAAAGCAGATTTGACATTTCCAAAGCAGCTACATTGCAAATAGTAATACTACAAGTTATTAAAATTCTTTTATTAAAATCTTCCCCAATTTCTCCCTTGCTTCCATTTTTTTTCTTTTTGTTCAATATAAAATCCTTCTGTTCCCAATTACAATAACTTTGTTTTCTATTTCATTTATATCTTTATCTTCCAAAGAGCAGTACCCTCTTTTAAGAAAACCTAGAATAAATGTTATAGCACTAACATTTGAATTTTAAAACTTTCTAGAAATACCACGCGCAGCAATCAGTCAGTCAGTCATTTGAGCTGGCATGTAGGCTGCCAATTCTCTGCAAAACCTCAAAACCTGTAATAAGCTCCTGGAAATGTTTGGATTACAGTCGTTCTCCTCTGATGACTACAATTGAGCCCAACATTTATGTTGCTAAGTGAGACCATTGTTGAGTGAGTTTTGCCCCATTTTACGACTTTTCTTGCTATATTTGTTAAGTGAATCACTGCAGTTGTTACATTAATAACACAGTTGTTAAGTGAATCTGGCGTCCCCACTGACTTTGCTGGTCAGAAGGTCGCAAAAGGGGGTCACATGACTCCAGGATACTGCAACCAACATAAATGTGAATTAGTTGCCAAGCATCCGAATTTTGACTATGTGACTATGAGGAAAGTCATAGGCCTCCTACAAAGTCATTTCTCCTCCTTCCCTTCCCTTCCCTTCATTTCCATTCTGTATTCCCCTTCCCTTCTCTTCCCTTCTATATTCTCCTTCCCTTCCTTTCCTTTCCATTCTGTATTCCCCTTCCCTTCTCTTCTCTTCTATATTCTCCTTCCCTTCCTTTCCTTTCCATTCTGTATTCCCCTTCCCTTCTCTTCTCTTCTATATTCTCCTTCCCTTCCTTTCCTTTCCATTCTGTATTCCCCTTCCCTTCTCTTCTCTTCTATATTCTCCTTCCCTTCCTTTCCTTTCCATTCTGTATTCCCCTTCCCTTCTCTTCCCTTCTATATTCTCCTTCCCTTCCCTTCCTTTCCTTTCCATTCTGTATTCCCCTTCCCTTCTCTTCTCTTCTATATTCTCCTTCCTTTCCCATGCATTCTATATTTTCCTTCCCTTCCATTCAATTCTATATTCTCCTTCCCTTCCCTTCCTTTCCATTCTGTATTCCCCTTCCCTTCTCTTCCCTTCTATATTCTCCTTCCTTTCCCATGCATTCTATATTTTCCTTCCCTTCCCTTCCATTCCATATTCTCCTTCCCTTCCCTTCCCTTCCATATTCTCCTTCCCTTCCCTTCTATATTCTCCTTCCTTTCCCTCCCCTTCCTTTCCTTTCCATTCTGTATTCCCCTTCCCTTCTCTTCCCTTCTATATTCTCCTTCCTTTCCATTCCATTCTATATTCTCCTTCCTTTCCCTTCTCTATTCTCCTTCTCTTCCCTTCTCTTCCCTTCTATATTCTCCTTCCTTTCCTTTCCATTCTATATTCTCCTTCCCTTCCCTTCCCTTCTCTATTCTCCTTCTCTTCCCTTCCATTCTTCCCTTCCATTCCATTCCAGTTCTACAATATAGCAATAATTCAGAAGGAATTGCATTGGTGTGAATGTGTATGTGTTGACATAAAACTTCTGTATCCAAACACCAATTCCAAAGAGACTTCCTCTGGCTATAGTGCTGGCTTTTCTCATTCTCTTTGTTTTTAGCCAATAGACTAGAAACCTACATCTTTTCTCCATAACCACCCAACTCTGCTCAGCTCCCGACCCCTCACTTCTCAAGTCAGGCTGGCATTAAGGTTTATCCTCCAGCGAGGCATGTTTGTGTTAAAGTGAATAAGAATTAGATGTAAGAATGCTTCAAGGGGATGACAAGGCCCTTATGTTGACTGCATTATCATTTATAGTAACAAAAAGAGCTTAAAACGTTAGCATATTCTTTTGAAAATGGAGCTTTGCATTCTATTAAGAGAAAGGAAGTAAAACCCTCCATACATTATCTTTCCAGGCACTGTCAAGAAATGCTTAGGGATGACACCTGTTTAAAAAAAGTATCGTGCTGTAGAAAAATATGCACAAGTGCCAGATCTTTGGGCTGATCCCTTAAGTCAGAAATGGCAAAGTCATTTCAATTAAAATCCCAGCTAATTTGAAACTTTTGCTTTTTTAACTTTCACTTTTTTAACTGGAACTTAATCTCTCTCTCTCCCTCTCTCTCTCTCTCCCTCCCTCCCTCCCTCCCTCCCTCTCCCTCTCCCTCTTCCTCCCTCCCCCTTCTCTTTTGTCACTCTCTCTCTCACACACACACACACACACTCTACTTTCCCAGGGTACTTTATGCTGGGATTTATAATTGTAAGTGCTGGAAGAGAGTGCTTTGGGAAAAGCTTAGAAGATTCATTTTTGCTGTGTGTGTAGAGAATCCAGCTTACCTCCCCTTTTTTTTCAGTGTTAACTATTTCTTGGTTTACTTAAAGCCCAGGACGCTTATTACCCTGTTTGTATTAGCTTAGGTCTTTGCCGTTACCTAATTCCCATTTCACTTTCATGCATGGAGCATTTGATAAATGTTCAAGATATATGCTGGTTGCTCATGAGGGATTAAATATAGGAGCTGCACGTGTACTGCATATTAATGTGTACAACTAGTGGCATCCCGAGTTTTCCTGTGGGCTTGTGAGTTTTGGCGATCTCTTGCAAAACATTTTTTTTTTAAGTAGGGAGAATCATGCAAGCTTGTAAAGATTTAAAATAAGGTAAAGGTTCCCCTTGCACATATCTCATTCCCGACTCTAGGGGGTGTGCTCATCTCTGTTTCAAAGCTGAAGAGCCAGTGCTGTCCAAAGACATCTCTGTGGTCATGTGGCCGGCATGACTAAATGCCAAAGACACACTAAACACTGTTACCTTCCCACCAAAGGTGGTCCTTATTTTTCTACTTGGATTTTTACATGCTTTCGAACTGCTAGGTTGGCAAAAGCTGGGACAAGTAATGGGAGCTCACTCAGTTATGCGGCGCTAGAGATTCGAACTGCTGAATTGCCGACCTTTCTGATGGACACGCTCCGTCTTAGCCACTGAACCACTGCGTCCTTTTAAAGAATTTAAAATAGATCATAGCAATTTTTTAGGTTTATGAAATGGACCTTTCTGTAGAGTTTAATCCACAAGTCTTAAAGTTGCCAAGGTTGGAGACCCCTGCTTTAAGCCTTCCTGGAAGGCTCTTTCACTTCAGCTGTAGAAAATAAACAGAGGTGCAACTCCTTCTCCAAAGGCTAAGTGTCAATCATTTAAAACTTGCATCTGTCTTGATATTTAAGTGTTCTGTTCTTGGGATTTTACAGTCTCCCTAATTGCATAAAAATCTTTTGGAAGTCCTTTTGGGGATTTGATGTAATTTAGCCCAGTTTCTTTCCTGGTCAAGAACAGAAAGTCTGAATCTGGTAATTATTCTTAGATTCCTTCTTGGTTATAGCTTATTGAAAGAGAAGAGAACACTTTATCTTCTTATGCTTTTTCCCAATCCATTTATTTTAGCCTATCAATGTTCACCAACGCTCTGGAGAAATTGGGCTTCCTTGCAAGCTACTAAAGTTTTCTAGAAGTGTGTGACAATCTTCCCTACTTTTTCACCAAGGGTTGGAGAGTCATTTGTAGCCTGTAGGACACTGTGGGTGAACCTTTTCAGCACCGAATGATAAAACGGGAGCACACATGTGTGCAAGGGAGCACCAGAAACTGGAAGAGCAGCTTCCTGATGCGCACATGTGGGAGTGCTGGAAACAGGAAGTGCAGTTCTAGGCTTCCGGTTTCTGGCGTGCACATGTGCCCGGTCACCTGGACTTCCGGCTTCTGACATGCATGTGCATGCAAAGACCAGCTGATGCGCCAGAAACTGGAAGCTCAGCTTCCCAGTGTGCACATGAATGCCTGGGAACTGCTCTTCCTGTTTCCGATGCTCCCACACCAGGGGTTGGTTTCAACTGGTTCACGGCGGTCCCTGCGAACCGGTTGGTCGGCGAACCCGGAAGTAAGTAACTTCCGGGAACGGCGAAGGGCTGACCCACCCACCCGCGCTCCTTACCCGGTTTTGACGAGTTTTGCGCTCCCACGCATGCGCAGGACGCATACAGTGCCTGCGCGATCCTCCAGGAGCAGCTGGAGCATCGCACAGACCCTAGTACGCATGTGTGCACCGCGCGCATGCACGAGGACGCCGCCGGCCCCGTTCCAACCGAACCAGTTGGAACGGGGCAAGAAACCCACCCCTGTCCCACATGCATGAAGACCAGCCTGCCAGCATCCGGAAGAGCAACGGGTGATGGCTGGTGTGTCCAGAGAGATGGCCCTGTGTGCCACTTCTGGCACATGTGCCATAGGTTCGCCACAAGCATAGGTTGCATGTCAGTTCAAGAAAGAGACAACAAGGTTTATTTAAAGTGAACCGAAACAGAAGTCTTTTGTTAACACAATTCTCATTAAGCACAGGATTTTCCCCTTTGGTAAGAGAAAAATTCCAAGTGCGCTGAGAGCTTATCTTCCTTGCATCTTTGTGAGTGTGTGCATGTGTGGTTCCTTCCTTCCCATTTGTTTTAAAGCTGCTCCTTTTCTTATTTTTGCTTATGAAAATGAGGCTGAATTGAGTATACGCTACCAGTAGGTATTGAATAGGGTGAGAGCAGAGAGAGGGTTAATATTCTTCTATGTGTCTCTGAGAAAGATTGCTGGATTTTACACATAAACCAGGAGAATATTCTGTGCGGCTCTTATGGAAGCTTTATAACCCCTGTCACTGCATGTGCTCCCGTGTTTGTTCAGCCTCTCTGCCGCACACTAAATTTGTACAATCAGGAAGGAAAAAATATCGTCTATTTTTTTATATATATACAGTATATATATATATTGTATATTCTTTTCTTTCCTTCCTAATGGCTGCAAAACTGGGCAGGCAGAATCTTTGTAATTCACGGAACAGCTTTCCTTTTGGTCTGCTCTCATTAATTTCTTCTCTGAAATCCAGCAAACTGCAGATGTGTCCCTCTTCACGCTTTTGTTCTCAATGCGATGGTATTGTTATTTCTCTTATTACAGTTATGGATGCAGGGATTTCTTGAACTTTTTTCTTCCTTAACGACCATCTGTTGTCTGTTTGGGTGACCCGTTCCCTCTCCAAATGTCGCAGACAACTTTGTATTAAGGCCTTAGTCAGAGTGAGATAGCCCAGTTCTGTTTTCTCACAATTCTGCCCTCTGTTTGACAAAAGTTTGATGTCTGTTTGCCTTCAAGTCACCAATCAAAGAAATGGTAGAAAAGACGGCAAGCTGTAGGCCCTCAAAAGCTTCACATCTCAGAGGTCTCATTTGTTCTTGCAACATGTGTTGGGGGTGAGGGATAAAAGGGGATTATATTTATTGATTTGTTTGCTTCAGCATTAAGGAGGAATAATGAGGGGGCCTAACTAAGAACTTTTTGGCATGGCTTCCAGCTTCTGTTACAATATATGGTGTGGGGCTGTGTTCCTTTACTGGACTTGGAGGTCCTCTGCACCGTCACCCGCTTCCTTGTAATGTCTTGTTTAGATTACTGCAATGTATTCTACCTAGGGATACCCCTGCACAGCATTACAAAGCTTCAGCTGGTGTAGAATACAATAGCAGAGCTGGAAGGGACCTTGGAGGTCTTCTAGTCCAACCCCCTGCCTAGGCAAGAAACCCTATACCATTTCAGACAAATGGCTGAATGAAGAATGCAGCTGCATGGGTAGTAATTGGTGCCAGTTACACAGCACACCTAACTCAGTAGTGGGTTTCAAAAATTGTTTGAACCTACTCTGTGGGTGTGGCCTCCTTTGTGGGAGTGGCTTGCCGCCCATGTGACTGGATGGGAGTGGCTTGCCGCCCATGTGACTGGATATGAAGATGCCGATGACACTTGTCAGAACCACCTTAAATTACCTCACACACAGCACTGGCATGCATAAGAATATGATGTAAACTTGTTTTTTAAAAGGCATCTTTGGGTTGCGTTAAAACAACTTCAACACACACAATGTTCTGATTGCACCACAAATGCGGTAGTCATCCTTACCTTTCACAGAGGCACTGAGTTTTATAAATATGAGCATGATAGTGTAGAATAATCATATCCAAGGACCAGTGGTGGGTTTCAAAAAAAATTGGAACCTCTTCTGTAGGTGTGGCCTGCTTTCTGGGTCCACTGGTGGAACCTCTTCTAACCGGTTCGGTAGATTTGACGAATCGGTTCTACCGAATAGGTGCAAACTGATAGGAACCCACCTCTGGGTAGAACCTATTATCATCCCTGGTTGTTACTTCCAGTTTCTGGAATTCAGTTTTCCCAGAATGGCTTGAGTAGAAGATTTGTATTGTATTTCTAAACTATCAGGCCATTGCAGAGCGACAGCTAAAATGATAGCATCTCATACAGCAGCTTTGATTTACAGGTTTTGGGATGCCAATAAGCGAAACAGACAGCCACTCAGCCTGCAAATCTTCCTCTCCCCCCTACCCCCCACCCCTCTCTCTTTGCTGGTGCAATATGGTCTCAGTGACATATTTAGTTCCTTCCTAATTCTATTCTTCAGAAGAGTTGGGACTCTGTTTCTGGCAGAGATATATAGCCAAGAGAAATAATGCACTGGAAATGTTCATCTTCTGATGAGTACACAAACACACACCCAAACAAAAGGGGGAGAAATGGAGTGGCTGATTTCTGCCACTCACAACCACAGAAAAAGCATAAAACCATAGATGGCATAGCTAACAAAGCAAAAGATAGAAGAAACAAGCCATTTACAACACTGTAAGAGATAATTCTGAAGTTACCCTCATGGATTAATAAGACACATTAAGGCTGCATCAATTTCATTATAAATGAATTGAATATTCACGAATAGTATTTAGCAGGTTTTGCTGATTTTTTTTAATGTGACATTGCTGTGCTATTGAATGCAGTATTATAATGCAGGATTTTTGCCATGTTAAGTTAAAATGCTCACTATTCATTCTTTAGCTGGTAAAAATGAAACACGCTGTTCTCCCCCTACATTAGCCAATCCCTGTTCTGTTCCTATTGTGTTTGATTTGTCAATAAACCAAGCATTTGATTTAACCATCTTTCCCTTCCTAAACAGCACAAGGAAGCAGGGAATATGTACAGCAGATGTTGCCTATCAACAACAGGGACCGGGTGTGTCTTGCTATGGAAATCTATCACCATCAGAACTCTATTGTCTCTAAGCTTTCTTTAACAGATTAACAGAGTAGGAAGGGACCTTGTAGGTCATCTAGTCCACTCCCCTCCTCCCAAGCAGGAGACCCTACACCATTTCTGAGAGATGGCAGTGTAGTCTCTTCTTGAAAGCTTCCAGTGATGAAGCTCCCACAATTTCCAAAGGCAACTTCGTTCCATTGGTTGATTGTTTTCTCACTGTCAGAAATTTTCTCCTTATTTTTAGGTTAAATCTCTCCTTGGTCAGTTTCCATCCATTATTCCTTGTCTGGCCTTTGGATGCCTTAGAAAATAGCTTGACCCCCTTCCTCTCTGTGGCAGCCCCTCAAATATTGGAACATTGCTATAATGTCTCCCTTGGTCCTTCTCTTCACTAGACTAGCCATGCCCAGTTCCTGCAACTGTTCTTCATATGTTTTAGTCTCCAGCCTCCTAATCATCCTGGTTCTCTTCTCTGGTTGATAATGTGAACACACCTGGTATCTCAGCATTAGGCTGAGATCACACAGAGACAAAACACTGCAAACGTGTAATATGGCCATTTCTCTCCCTATCTGAGACCAGCTCCATCAGCTGCGATTCTCATTTGCTTTCTTCATAAACCAATGACCTTTCAAAGAGAAAAATCTTCCTTACTGCTATATTAAAAAGTAGAATACGAGACAGATGCTCGTCTCTACTTTACCCAGCCTGTAAATTGGGTGTGAATAAACTCTTCATCTACTATTCTAAAATACAGAGTTCTCAGAAGCTGAGTTCTCCCTGTTTTTACTCAGCCAACCGGCTCCACACATACCCGGTATTTTACATGAATAAGGACTCAGCGGAGTTGAACAAGACTGATCTTAGGAGACTGTTTTTCTGCTCTTTTAACTTTCCCACCCTCAGGCTTCAGGCAAATGGTTTTGCAGGGCAAGCAGGTATTCCAAGCCTTTTTCCCAAGGAACAAATCAATTTTAATTACCACAAAGCCTCTTCCCCAGTAAGCATCCACACTCTGTTGTCTTCCTTCCTTTTCTCACCCAGTAACTACTCCAAATGAAATGGCAAATGGCATTGCAGCGGGGGCATTGTCATGCAAACGAAGAAAAAACAGCTTCCTTCCCAATTTATTCATGCAACCAGAGACTGCATTGTTAAGCCAGAGAATATATATTTGCCATCTCAATGGTTCTGGAGGAAAGATAAGCAGCATTGTACAGGTTTTTCATTTGTAGGCCTGCAAATTGTGTTCTCTCTCTCTCTGTCTCTCTCTCTCACTGTTAGACAAAATGGCCAGCTTGGTCAGCAAAGACAGAATCTAATCAACACATGAGTTCCTTACACATGCACACCTTAATGATTTCATTTCTGTTTTAACCTGATTGTGTGGATGCTGGTTTTAAAAAGGAACATCTTCCCAGTGCTTCAAAAATTGGGGAAATAGGGACTTGTTCCAAAGCACTTCTTTGAAGGTGGTTCCTTAGGTAGACTGAACCATATTACAAACCTGTCCAAGTAACATATTTCTGCCCTTTGCCCTTGAAGTTGCTTTTATCTTGTCTCCAGTCAAATGGGAGACAAGGTTAAGATCTTTAGCTGCACGGAGGTGTTTTCCACCTTAAGCTGACATGGTACTGAGAAACCTGTTATGCTTTGCCATCTGCTATGTCAGAAATAAAGTCAGATGGTCAGTAGTGAATTGGGAAGTGCAGCACTGGACATTTCAAGTTGATGAGGTCACGGTTCCCTCTTCTTTAGTCCCCAGTTCTAGATCATCTGCTGCTATTACGTTAAATCAGGGGTCAGCAACCCACGGCTCTGGAGCTGCATGTGGCACTTTCATCCCTTTGCTGTGGCTCCCTGTCACTGGTCGGCTCCACAATTGATAGGGTTTTGGATAGGGTTTTGATAGGGTCCAAAACAGACAAACATTTGCTTCTGTGTTGAGTTGTTCACAACTTGTGTATGAAGTCTCTGGAAAACAGAGAGGCCCCAGTGCCTCCAAACCAAGACGCACAGGACTCACAAAAGATAAAACTCTGGGTCAGTCCTGCTATCCCTTCCCTGCATTTCAGACTGTCTGCTTGATATCTCAAGACAGGCTGTGGATGGGTACACACAGCCAGTAATTCCCTCTAACTTAATTTGTGAGGCCAAGCATATGCACAGCTGTCATGAGACTGTCTTATTGGCTGATATTCCCTTCTTGGCAATGTCTCTTTTTGGCAATGGACTTTTGACCCTGAGTAGCATTAGATGTTAAAGGAGCCTATATTCTGAGTAGAGGCCATGCTACCTTGGTATAGCTGCAAAAGTTGCAAGGGAAGTAACGGAAGTTCTCAATTTAGGAGAGCTACATTCCCCCCCCCCAATTTTCATGCTTTCCTTGAAAAACCTCAGTGCTCATCATGGTCTTTAAGAAAAGAAATGATGCAATTCAGTGGTGGGTTGGTTATCCCGTTCCAACCGGTTCGGTTGGAACGGGGCTGGCGGTGTCCTCGTGCACGCGTGCAGTTCACGCATGTGTCGTAGTGCCTGCGCGATGCTCCAGCTGCTCGTGGAGAATCGCGCAGGCGCTGTATGTGCCATGCGCCTGCGTGGAAGCACAGAAGCCTTCAAAGACCGGTAAGGAGCGCGGGCGGGCGGGTGGTCCCTTCGGCATTCCTGGAAGTTACTTACTTCCGGGTTCATCGACCAACCGGTCCGTGCGGACCGCCGCGGACCGGTTGAAACCCACCCCTGATGCAATTTATAACAAACATGGAGGATCGAAATGCATTGCTGCTGTGCTTTTGTGATATTGCATTGATACAATACTCTGGGCCTGTGACTGGATTCAGGATGGCTGTGATTTAAAACAGAAGACACCCCACGTTTCTACTTTGGGAAGTTCCATTTTTAATTAAGACATCTTTATTCCAAAGCCAGACTCCCCATCATGGCCACTGAGCTTATTCACACACAGGAATGAAAGGTAAAGAAATTGCCACATCCTTGGTCACTAATTGTGCAACATGCAGCAGAACAGCTTGTGAGATGAGGTGGCAACTTGCACACTTACCGGCTGATGCTAATGTTAGTCCTCTCTTTATGGGAGGGGAAAAATCATTTGTAGCCTGTTTCAATGGCTACTCAGTGCTGATCTGAATGAGTGCAGTTTCTGAAAACTCCAAAACTTCCTCTTTTTAAACTTGTCTGTGCATGCATGCAAAGTGGCTTTTCTTCTCTTGTTGTCTTTGAGATCCATGAAAATAGCAATGATGGCTGATTTGGTAGATCAGTAGATTCTCGTTGTCTTGAGTCTCCTTCACTGAACTCCGAGGTGGGTTCCTACCAGTTCGCACCTATTCGGTAGAACCGGTTCGTCAAATCTACCGAACCGGTTAGAAGAGGTTCCACCAGTGGACCCGGAAAGCAGGCCACATCTACAGAAGAGGTTCCAATTTTTTTTGAAACCCACCACTGGTCCTTGGATATGATTATTCTACACTATCATGCTCATATTTATAAAACTCAGTGCCTCTGTGAAAGGTAAGGATGACTACTGTGTTTGTGGTGCAATCAGAACATTGCGTGTGTTGAAGTTGTTTTAACGCAAACCAAAGATGCCTTTTCAAAAACAAGTTTACATCATATTCTTATGCATGCCAGTGCTGTGTGTGAGGTAATTTAAGGTGGTTCTGATAAGTGTCGTCGACATCTTCATATCCGGTCACATGGGTGGTAAGCCACTCCCATCCGGTCACATGGGTGGCAAGCCACTCCCACAAAGGAGGCCACACCCACAGAGTAGGTTCAAACAATTTTTGACTGAACTGAACTGAAAAATATATTGCCTGTGCTTATGAGTTGGTCATAGATTGCCAGTGTATCTTTGTGTGATTAATCGCATAAGAAAGAGAATACAGGAAGGTTTATTCCATTCATCTAGACATTCCTTTGCACTACTTCAAATAGTGCTTTCTGTTAAATGGTACATCCAATTTTCACATACACGGATGTATACTGCCGGCTTCTTGTGCCATAAAAATGCTTCCGAGTATTAAGGTCCTTCAGAATAGCATGAATAGTGGCAGTTGGACATCATATCTCACACTTTCCACTAGCATGGGATAAAATTCAAGTTTCTTTCAGCCATGATTTGTTGAAACATGCTGGATATATACACCATGCTGAGTATTAACTAGGATTTATAGACAGCAGTGGCTGGTTTTGGACACAGGGCTAAACAACAACATATAACAATGTAGTGAAATATGTGAACATAACCACTATGTTCTAAACTGCTTCAAAACTACAATAAATAGGACCAGTTGGCAGGCGCCAAGAAACGAAGATGACACATGGAATTACTTCCGAGCAGTTTCTTTATTGTTGTTTGCCTAAAGACAGAATCTTGCCAAACTAAAACAGCCACTGTGTCTGTGTAACACTAGATATAGCCTGTCAACTGTTAGGGAGGGGCTGTCTTGGCCCTCTTCTGACCTACCAGATGTTCCAGGTTCCCCTGCCTCTTTGCCCTCTGGGAAGCATCCCCTCCCACCTGGGACTCAAGACTCCTTTCCACACCACACAGTAGATTAAAATAGGAATAGAGGGGGAAAAATCAATTGGGGTCATTGGAATATCTTACTTCCTCGATATTGGTTTGGTTTGGTTTATTGGATTTATATGACACCCTTCTCCCAAGGACTCAGGGTGGCATACAACATTAAAAAAAAACACATATTACAAAAGTTAAAAAAAATTAGAGTATCCAGAAAGCAAAGCCAATTAAGATTAACAATAACATTTTTAAAAAATTGATTAAAATTAACAATAATCAATAATTTATTTTGTGGTCTTGCAGGTATCCTGGGCCTAAGCCATGGAGCGCTTTAAAGGTCATAATTAGTTCCTTGAATCGCACCCGGAAGACAACCAGCAACCAGTGCAGGCCGCCTAAAAGGGGCGCAACATGGGAGCACCTAGGTACCCCCATGATAACCCGCACAGCCGCATTCTGGACCAGTTGAAGCTTCCGGGTGCTCTTCAAGGGCAGCCCCATGTAGAGAGCGTTACAGTAATCCAGGCGAGAAAGGACGAGGGCATGAGTGACTGTGCACAGAGCATCCCGATTCAGGATATTGAAATAATAAATACCATTTTATTGCATCCAGCTAAAAAAAGGTAGGTTTCTTGTTTAGAAATCATTACAGAAAAGGAAGTGCATCAAAGCTGCAAGCTGGTTCCAACATCTAGCTCAGTGATGTCTGTTAGGTAAGCTCCCTGTTGGCAAACTTTTCTGGCACCCAAACCGGAATATGTGTGCATGTGTGTGTACCAGAGCACCAGAAACCTGAAGACCAGCTGGCTGGCATGCAGATGACTGTTTTTTGGGCATTTTGAGGCTGGTTTTTTAGGCTGTTTTCCAGCCATTTTTCAGGTTGTTTTTCAGGCCTGGAAAAGGCCCTGAAACAGCCCATAAAACGGCGCCCGCAAAGACCAGCTGGCCGGCGCGCATGCGTGTGCCTGAAGAGCAGCTGGCGATGGCGTGCATGTCCGCAGAGAGGGGTCTGCGTGCTACCTCTGGCACGCGTGCCATAGGTTTGCCATCAGGGATCTAGCTACTTCAGTTGACCGTTTTAAACAGCTGGGCTGATTTGCAGTGCTAAGTAAGACCTAAACACTCGTTTTCATTTCTGGTTCCTAACTACCGGTGCTTTCTGCTTTTTATTATCTGCCTCCAAATATGCTCCCTTGGGTTTAGAAAATAAAATAAAGTCGCACACACGACTCACTCACTCAATACCGGCGTGTACTGCGTCATAGCTCATCATAGGAAGGGAGTGTTAAAGCATTGGCCTCTAAATGGCAATCTGAGAAACTATTTCAGAGCAAGGAAAGAAAGCACACCTTTCTGTTTACAGCCCTTTGCCTTTCACTGTAAGGTGTTTAAGGAAGAAAATTGCCACTTCTACTTTGCCTACGTAGCAAATTGACTTATTTGCAGTAATAGATTTGTCCGCTCTTCACTTCTGGCTTCTAAAGGTCAGTGCAAAAAACTTCAGTGCTCCAGAGAAACTTTGGATGAAATTCTAGCTAGTGGAAAAGAAACACAAACAAAAACATGTATGCACACACTGGTGCAAGCTGTAGGTGGCGCAGTGGTTAGGGTGCAGTACTGCGGGCCACTTCAGCTGACTGTTATCTGCAGTTCAGCGGTTTGAATCTCACCGGCTCAAGGTTGACTCAGCCTTCCATCCTTCCGAGGTGGGTGAAATAAGGACCCAGACTGTGGGGGCGATATGCTGACTCTGTAAACCGCTTAGAGAGGGCTGAAAGCCCTATGAAGCGGTATATAAGTCTAACTGCTATTGCTATTGCTAATTTCCTGATGGCATTGGATCCTCAGCCATCTCTGCTTCTGCTTTGCCTTTTCCTCTGTTGTGGCTATTTGTGTACACACAAGGCTTGATAAATGTTCAGGGAAGAGGCAAGGATTTTCAAAGCATGCATGCAGATGTGAAAGGCCCACCGGATTCCAACAATTAGGTATGTTTTCCTTTCTTGCAGCCCAGTCTGGTGAAAACCTTGCCAAGCCATCTGATCCTGCCCTTTTCTGTTAAGGAAGACTGTTGACATTGCTAACTATTGCCTTGGCAACCAATCTGTCTCTCTGGTGTGTTTATGGAGGTAGTTATTGCTGGTCCCCGAGGAGTCCTTATGCCAGAATGTATTCAGCTGGTAGCAAAACCAGAAAGAACACAAAGCTAAGCAGGGTGACAACAGCAACAACAACATCAACGCAAAATGAGTCCTTTGGATTCTGAGAACTCACTGGCATATAAAGGTGCTGTTATGTCCATGTTATTACCTTAAATGAAAATATATGGATGATAGCTTTTAGGCAGCTTGAGAGACACAAGTGATTTTCTTCTTTACACGGTGATAATAGTTATGCCTTTTTTTTTTTTTACAAGTCCTAAAGTACTTGAGTTTTGGACATGGTCATTTTATTTCCTTTCTATCTAGTTTGTGTTTTCATCATTTTTTTTCCT
This sequence comes from Thamnophis sirtalis, assembly GCF_051295495.1. Classification (NCBI taxonomy): domain Eukaryota; kingdom Metazoa; phylum Chordata; class Lepidosauria; order Squamata; family Natricidae; genus Thamnophis; species Thamnophis sirtalis. The sequence continues at coordinate 89,002,805 of NW_028261382.1, read as the reverse complement.
CCGGATTACAGTGTAATTTTTTTCCTGTGTTTTTATCTGAGGCATACTAGATGGAGATATCTGAATGACCATGACTTAGAAAACTAAACAGGGTTATTCCTGGTTAGTCTTTGGGCAGGGACCACTTGCAAATTTTAGGACTGCTGGATACACCGACAAAAGTAGTCACTTTTTCATTCTCTCTATCTTTCCACTCCTCCTAGGACAGCGTTTCTCAACCGTAGCAACTCTTAAGATATGTGGACTTCAATTCCCAGAATACATTTCAGAGTTCCTATGGTTGAGAAGCATCAGCCTAGAGGATAAAACATAAAAATATTTATTATGGTTTGTGCTTGTGGTTTATTGGATTTATATGCCACCCTTCTCCCAAGGACTCAGGGTGGCGTACAACATTAAAAAAAAACACATATTACAAAAAATTTTAAAAAATTAAATAGAATATCCAAAACAAACCCAATTAAGATTAACAATAACATTTAAAAAAAACAATGATTAAAATTAACAATAATCAATAATTTAGTTTGTTTTGTTCAGGCCAGGCTGGCTTGCTGGAAAAGCCAACTTTTTAGGGTGCGTCGGGAGGACCGGAGGTCGGGGATTATGCAAAGCTCCGGGGGCAGCTCATTCCAGAGGGAAGGCGCTCCCACAGAGAAGGCTCTCCCCCTGGGGGTCGCTAGCCGACACTGTCTGGCCGACGGCACCCCAAGGAAGCCAACTCTGTGGGATCGCACTGGACGGTGGGAGGCTACCAGTGGCAGTAGGTGGTCTTGCATTTATGCCAAGAAAATGCAAATATGAGTACTTGGGCATCAATGGCAAGCCAAGTCTATTTTTATGAAGACAACTTGCTATTGGTGATATTCAATAATACACTGGATATTCTGCAGTGTTCTGTAAGACAGTGTAACATTTGTGTTTGATCAGGTTTCCAAATTAGGGATTATATATGCACACCTTTGCAGTAGCAATATCAGGCAGAAGTATGTGAAGTCATTTCTCATAGGTATGGGCTGAAATCCAATTCTTTTATACTGGATTTATCCCAAAACTTTACTTTTTGCTCAAAAGTACGACCTTGGTTTGAAACTATCAGTTTGGGAATGGAGCATCTTGGAAAAGTGCAGAATTAAAATCATGCTGAAATGACAATCCTTGAAAAAACGGATTATCCAACAGAGATTTATGAAATAATGCTACTACCAATTAACATATCAGTGAATGTTAATGTGCACAAGAGGATTGGCTATGTTAAAAAACTAAGCTCCTGTTATTTGTACAGAGGAGAGAGAAAGATTCAAAATCAGAAAGAGAGTTAAATGTTTATCGTTCCAGAAATATGCGGGTCAGAATGCCATGAAGTACAGTTTTATGAGTAGGAGTTTAAACTATAGAACCAAAAAGTAGATGTAGCTGATATTTAAGATTTTTAGCATAACAGATGTGGAGGGCAAAGTTTTTAACAGCTACAAAAATAATATAGTTTCCAATGCTCTGTGGCAATTGAGTCATAATTAAGTAGACGTACCCTTTGTCCCTTTGGCAGGTTGCAGATACCTTAATGAGTCTTTTTACCCATCCTTTCCTGTAGCAACTGTAGACATAGAAGCTGGCCGAATGAGCAAGATGTTGGTGATGCACTCTGAATTGGAATATCGCTGAAATCAGCTTGAGCTGTGATGTTGGAAGCAGCTTGGGTTGATGAATAAAAGATGACAGCAAAAATGGCTAGCGTGCTCATAGAGCTGAAATCCAAGAAAGTGACAAAGAAGTTATTGACTGTAGTGTTAGATGAGTTGTGCTTTTAGGGAATCCTTTCGACTTCCATTTTGGTAGAATTATTGGGAATGCAATTTGATACTTTAAGGACATACACGCATAGATGCAGCATAACAAATATTGGAAGATGGGGAGGGGAGAATCAAAATGAGCCAGTAGTCAAATGGATTAAGATTTAAGCTTTAGTTCACTAATTATAACTGGAAATCAAGACTAAAGAGCTAAATTGTTTTACTTGGGCAAAGGCTCACTCTTCACTCTTTGTACCAGTGGTAATCAATATTGAAGATTTCTCTTATCTACTTACCACATCTTTTGTTTCTGAAGAAGATGCTCTCAAACAGCCTACCCAGCATTTAAGATGTTCAGGAGAGGTATTATAGGTCCTTCTCTCTGATTTCAGATTATCAGAGGAGCATTTGATGGGGACATAGTCTTAATGACCACTTCCAGATGGAATAATTCAAACTTACTTCCAAGTTTGTTACCCTTTTGTTAGAAATTAATATGTATTTATTTAGAAAAAAAAATAACTTTCAATAAAAGGGAATGCCTGCCTGCCTGCCTGCCTGCCTGCCTGCCTGCCTGCCTGCCTGCCTGCCTGCCTGCCTGCCTGCCTGCCTGCCTGCCTGCCTATCTATCTATCTATCTATCTATCTATCTATCTATCTATCTATCTATCTATCTATCATCTATCTATCTATCTATCTATCTATCTATCTATCTATCTATCTATCTATCTATCTATCGATGGCTTAGAGCTGAACAGTGGTCCTTGATACGTCCGAGAGTTTCCGAAGATTTTATCAAATTTGACTTTAAAGTTGCTGTTGAAATAGGATATGGTTTATGTTTTTATTCATGTAATGTTGATCCATTCTTATGTTTTAACTATAATTTACTTTCAAATATACTATTGCAGGGCTATATGTTCTGCAACTATATTGGCATATGGTTAGGCTATGTAGGCAATTTTAATTTTTCTCTAAATTTATTTTTTTGTACTTTTGAGTAATTTTTGACTCAAGCTGCAAGTCTCTCCAGTTTTCTGGGCAGATTTTCAGAAGTGGTTTACCCTTGCCTTCTTTCTAGGGCTGAGAGAGATTGACTGGCACCAAATCATCCTCTGCCTTAAGGCCTGAGACTTACAACTAGAACAACATGGTTTCCGAGTTTCTAATCTGCTGCCTTAACTATTACACTAAACCCATTCTTGCAATATGGTATAACTCTGTGATATGAAAATAGCACTATCTGGACCAATATGCAATTAGGTTTAATTTTATATCTAATTTTCTATCTGGAAGCTCCAAGGAAAATCCACAATGCTGAAGTGGCCTGGGTTTCAATTTATTTTTGTCTACTGCTTATTAATTCTGCTGTCCCCTCATTTAATTATATCACCTAGTGCCAAGCAAGATATACCATGTTGTTAAAGAGCTGTTTAATATGACCCTGAGTCACTCTATGAATGATTGTTGCTTCTGAATGCTGCCTGATGGGAGGTCTGTATATGCAATCAAACGTAGTGAGCAAAACTCCTGCTTTAACTAACAGGAGCCAAATGCAAATGCCAGTCAACTCAGCATTGCTATAAACAACACAATAAATGGCTTGGCTGGCGTGATTTATTATTGCCAATGTGCATTGGAAAAAAAAAATAACAAACGGATACAATGCTTCTGCAGGAAAAAATGCCTTTCGAAATTATTATATATTGTTTAGGTATGTGGCAAAAATAAAGTTGGCTTTTCAGGGAGAATGGTTGATGACACCTGATCCATGGTTCTCTCTCTTGTATGAAATGCATTCTTTCCCTATGGGCAATTATGACTCACAATGTAATTATTCTTAGCAGATCTTTTATATTATTTTTCTGCTTGTGCGCTGTGTATTTTAACCAAATTAACCTTGTCATCTTATAATTTCCTTAATATATAGTAAAGTCAACTGTAGTTAATGTTCACAGCTTAAATGTGAAGGTTTTTATGAACACAATGATGTATGCTAAGTTACTGTTTATTTTGCTATAGCAATGACCTTGACAAACTGGATTCATTGTATTTTTTCCCCCCTTTCATTAAATTGTGTTTCATTCTCAGGGACTGCCTGGACAAGTATTTGCAATTTTCTTGGCAAGTTTTTTTTTCCTTCCAGAAGTGGTTTGCCATTGTCTCCTTCTTAGGACTGAGAGAGAGAGAGTGACGGGTATGCTGATCTAGGCTTCCTTAAAAAGCATGAAGTAGAGTCTTGGTCTTGGCAAAAACTCTTTTATTTAAACGACTGTGAATTCCTTTCATTCACAATCAGCAAGGCTTGGCAAACAGCCTTTCAGAGGAATATTTATCAACATGGAACTTATCTTGCTTGGAAAGCTGCCAGATCAGGGGTGAAATCCAGCAGGTTCTGGAGAACTGGTAGCGGAAATTTGAGTAGTTTGGAGAACTGGCAAATACCACCTCTGGCTGGCCCCAGAGGGAGGTGGGAATGGAGATTTTGCAATATTGTTCCCCCAGGAGTGGGTAGGGAATGGGGATTTTGCAGTATCTTTCCACTGCCATGCCCACAGAACCGGTAGTAAAAAAAAAATCAATTTCACCACTGTGCCAGATAACTAGTTTCCAAACGCAGGGCAAGGCAACAATTGGCACACAGTCTCTTATAGTCACAAACAAAACTTTCCACTCTTGAAATGACTGATGGAACAAATTGTTTCCTGCAAAAGCCCATTCCCCGTTCACTCCCTTTTGCTTCCTATGGGGGGGGGGGCAATCACCTCCAAGGTGTGGCTTTCCTCCCAAGTCGACCCTGCTTTTTTAGTTGTTCTTGTCTTCTGGCAGCTCTACGCATGCGCACACTGGGAACAGGCTCCAGCTGTTCCTCTGCCTCACTGCTGTCTAGCTCCCTCTCTGCCTCCAATGCAAAGTCCTCATCTGAGCTTTCCTCAACCCCCAGGACTGGCCCATGTTCCTCCCCAACCTCCTCACTGTCCAACTCTGCTGCCAGCTCACTTTTGCCTAAAGCAGATTAGAATTGGAGGCCTCTTGGTTTCTAGTCTAATCATTATGGAACATCATTCCATCTTAGAGCAGACTGACCATAACTCTTAGCCTTTCATGAGTTTCTTAAGAAATTAATGATCTGGGCAAAGATTCAGAGTGCTACTTGGAGCTTGTGATATGGTTTGTATTTTTTTTAGCTGCTGTATATGTTGCTGTTGAGGGACATGGTGGCTCAGTGGCCAAGACACTGAGCTTGTCGATCAGAAAGGTTGGCAGTTCGGCAGTTCAAATCCCTAGCGCCACGTAATGGAGTGAGCTCCCATAATGTGTCCCAGCTTCTGGCAATCTAGCAGTTGGAAAGCATATAAAAGTGCAAGTAGAAAAAATAGGGACCACCTTTGGTGGGTAACAGCATTCCGTGCGCAGCCACGGAGACGTCTTCGGACAGTGCTGGCTCTTCAGCTTTGAAATGGAGATGAGCACCACCACCTGGAGTTGGTAACAACTAGCATATATATGTGAGGGGAACCTTTACTTTTATACATTGCTGTTATATACTTCTATATCTTTAAATGTTGTTTTAAGCTACATGGAGTCGCTGTTGGAAGAGGGGGAGCTATATTAATTGAATAAATAAATAAATACCATATGTCCTTACAAATCTACTTTAGATGTACCTCTACTTTAGAAGTACAAGTTAAGGACAAGAAGAAAATGGAGGATCCATAATTGGAAAGCTGTATTAATTATAGATTAGGTGGACTGAAATAACTAATTGGGGCTCAAGCTGAGATATGAAAGTAAACGAAAGGCTACCTTCTCCCATTGGAACCTGCCTAGTTGGGAAGATTTTTTTCTGGATGAACACTACTTTTCAGAACAGATGTCTGCCCTAAGTTTATTGATCTCACATCTGGATTTTCTTTCACTTAACTATCAAGTCCATGCTTTATTATATTTTTATATGTCTGGAGATACTTTTTTTTTCTATTTCTCCCATTTTCCTTTTGATTTGTTTTAAGAAATGTGTCCAGTATGGCTTTGATTTTGATGCCACTTTTCACAAACGTTTGGGTTATGTTTCATTCTTTCTAATATTGTTTCATATGTCTCTATGAATGACATTTTAAAGCAGTCTTATGAATCAAAGCTTGAAAGATGAGATGGAGACATTCAGAATAAACAAAATCTAGCTTCAAAGCCAAAGAGACTGCTTTCAAGTGCTATATGCTGCCTTGATTTCTGACAAGCTCATGTAGTGCCAAGAAATACTGTAAGACAAGCCGTTTCAGCACCATGGAAAGCTCCAATGAGGAACGCTTCCTAAGATAACTAAGAGCTGTCTGAAGCTTTATAATTCTAGAATTACATTGCGTTCTCGTGGTTTCACTCTTCCCTTGCAGGCGGGCATGGAAAGCCCAAGTTTGCATTCTGAGATGCATTCATGACAAGCTTTTAGGGATGAGATGCAATAGCCTCTTCAAACCAAATGTTGCATTAAGTCCATACAGTTCTCCCACAAAGCCTATCTGCTTTGCTTGCAAAAGAATAGAACGAGCGCCATAAAAAGAATGGAAGAAGATCCATTTGCAAATGTGAGGCATAGGTCTTCCTTTGGTACTGTTAAGACCATTCACCACAGATACTGGGGGGAAAAAGCTCACTCTAGTATTTACTGATGGATTTTATTTATTAAGTCTTCGCCTATTCCCATAGATATAAAGGTAAAGGTTCCTCTCACACATATTCCCAGCTCTAGGGGGCGGTGCTCTTCTACATTTCAAAGCCGAAGAGCCAGCACTGTCTGAAGACGTCTCCATGGTCATGTGGCCAGCATGACTCCAAAGGCACACGAAATGCTGTTACCTTCCCATCAAAGGTAGTCCCTATTTTTCTACTTGCAGTTTTACATGCTTTCGAACTGCTAAGTTGGCAGAAGCTGGGACAAGTAATGGCGGCTCACTCCATTATGTAGTGCTAGGGATTCGAACCGCTGAACTGCCTACCTTTCTGATCGACAAGCTCAGCGTCTTAGCCACTGAGCCACCGCATATGGAAGAGTGCAATTGATAATATGGAAATTTACCTTCTGAATCTTTTGTTATTGCATTAAAATATTAAAATTTAAGAAGCCAGCCTTTTGCATCTCTAAAAGTTGTTGCACATATATGTACTACTAAAATAAAACAACAGCAACAGATTCTACTTTAGAAATAATATGACATCAGAAGCTATTACTTATTTTCATCTTTCACTGGTAGCTTGTTCCATCTGTGTTTTATTTCCCAACCCTTGGCTGCTCTGTAGTTCACTTTTAAGTGGGTTGTATAAATGAAAGAAGCAACTTGAGCTGAATAGGTTGCTGCTTGAATAAAGACAGCAAAAGGAGGCCTTTTTTTAAGTTAGCAAGGAGCAGGTCAATTAAATGTCAGGAAAGCTATCCAACAACCTTTGACAAATAACAGAACCTCAGCTGTGTATTTGGAGTGTCATCCTTGTGATGCTCTAGATTCCAAAAGCTGAGAATTGTGGCATCTTGATCAAAAGTTGAAAAGTAAGCAATGTGGGTCAAGAGAAATTTGCTTGGTAGGTGTGTTCTTTTTTTGAAAAAAATATATGATTTTCTGGAAATAACACATGTTGACATCTGCATTGTCATCATAAATGGAAGCAAAAAGAACTTAAGGTGGGTTAGAAAAATAAGAGGATCTAAACTGATTCCTTGTGTAGTAGACAACTCAGTGCTTTCCAGGTGATTTGTGAATGACAGTTCCTCTCATTCTAATTGACATAATTATTGGTACTTATGGAATTATAATCTATATGTTGCAGATTGCAAGGATTAAGGCAGGCAGAAGACTTTTGGTCTGAAGCCTTGTGTAATCAATCATTTCTGTGAGGCTATGTTGGCATTCCTATATTTGCCCTTTCACCATTTTGACAGGTTCCTCATTTTTGATGACCTAAATGGTCCTTTCCCATCTGATTCCACGACACATCATGTCAGGCCACTCTTAACTTCTTGGTCTTTGGTAGCAATTGAATTTAACTGATGCAGACAATAAACAATAATTATGGTTGGGTTTTTGAAGGAGGTGGGTTATATGTAACAAGGGATGCAAATATGGATGCTTTTAATGCCCATTATTCATGATTCCCATTATTTGTGATGCTATTTCTTCCGGTAAAGGATGAAATATGTCTCTCTATATTGACGGTTATGGGAAAACATTTGATTGGATCCATCAGTACTCCCTTTTGCTGTATGGAGAGTTTAATCATTATTGTACAAAAATGCATTAGTATAACTGATCTGGAGCTGTAGATATGTAAATATGTAGGGTTTTTTTTCCCCAGAAAGCAATCATAGACGTTTAAAGTCCCATATATCTTTGTCATACTTCCAGAAAAAAAAGAAGAAGTCAGGGCTGCTATGAAGATTGCCAGTGATTCATTACTGCTGACTTGTGATGACTCAGCAGATGCAGCTGTGATGGAAAACATTGGGTGGAGGCTAAGAAAAGGAGAGGAGGAGGAATAGTAATAAGAGAGGGTAAATGGTGATTTTTTAGTTTATGCCATGAAATAAAAGTATGGGTGACAAGAGAAGCAATGGGGATAATTGTGTGAGGGGTGGGCTTTGTAGGTTTGTTTTGTTAGGAACAACCTTGTCAAAGAGCCTACAGCCTGAAAATTCTTATCAGGCTTCTTGATTGCCTTGAGGGCTGATAGAAATCAGGACTAGGGCTGTAAACCACTTTGATTTATGGTTCTTTTGTTGTCAGTGTTTCTCTGTGCCCAAGAATGTGTAGGCTGTAAAAAGCACCCACTGTCCCCTAAAACCTGTTGTAAAATGTTCCGCAGAACCACTGATGAGAACGTGGAGACTGTAAATCAATAACCATCAGCTCTGGGATGCATGCAGGACTAAAGAACATGGACTGAAAAGATAAGAAATCGTTAAAAGGTTCTCTACGTTCTGCATCCATCCTTTTTTCCCCCCAGAGCATTCAGGATCTTGGACTCATATCTAAAGAAGTAATCAAGGAGGCATTCATAGCCTAAGGAAGCTTTAGGCCACTCTTTTTCAAACTTGCCAAATTTAAGATATATGGATTTCAACTCCCAGTATCCCTCAGCCAGCAGCTGCTGCCTAAAGAATTCTGGGAATTGAAGTCCATACATCTTAAGGTCAGCAAGTTTGTGGGGCAAAAATACAACAACCCTACTCTGTGCTTTTCAAACTATATGTCATTTAAAGATCTATTTTAAAGTCGAGGAGGAAAAAAAAACCACTTCATCTAAAAAAAAAAAAGCTTTGGGAAGACAGAAAAAAATGCAAAACTCTGACTCACTTTTATTTTTGAATGTAGCTGCTGCTATGGCTAATTGCTTGAAATAATATATATAGGCATGTAACTTCTCAAAATATTTTCTTCATTTTATTTTAAGGCAATGTAGCATCTTATATAACCAGTGCCAATCTTGCTGGTTTCTCATTGGCAAATTGATTTAAGCCTTGATTTTGTTGTGGTTAGTTGTGAAGTCATGTCTGGCCCATCGGGACCCCATGGACAATGTTCCTTCAGGCCTTCTTGTACTCTACCATCCTCTGGAGTCCATTTAAGCTCATGCCTACTGCTTCAGTGACTCCATCCAGCCACTTCATTCTCTGTCGTCCCCTTCTTCTTTTGCCCTTAATCTTTCCCAGCATTAGGCTCTTCTCCGGGAAGTCCTTCCTTCTCATTAGGTAGACAAAGTAGTTGAGTTTCCTCTTCAGAGCAGTCAGGGTGGATCTCCTCTAGGACTGACCGGTTTGATCGCCTTGCATTCCAAGGGACTCAGTGCAGGAGTCTTCTCCAGCACCATCATTCAAAGGCCTCAATTCTTTGGCACTCAGTCTTCCTCCTGGTCCAACATTCACAGCCATACATTGCAACTGGGAAAACCATAGCCTTGGCTGTACACACTTTTGTTGGCAGCCTTGATTTTAGTGGTAGAGAAATGCAGAAAGAAATTTCCAATCTGAACAATAGCCAGACCCTGGGGATATGAGGGCTTTTTGGCCTGGCAAACATTTATTAAACATTTATTCAAACAGATAGGACCTCTTTTGGCAATCTGTTTTAAGCCCTTGGCTCAAGCTTGCCAATGTTCAACTATTTCAAATGGCCAAGTAATTTCTGTAGAATGACAAAGGAAAATAGAATCAGTGAGTCAAACAAAACAAGAATTAATTGCTTGGCACTTAGATGAGCGGCTTAAAATAAAACTTTCCTTACAGATCTTTCCTTGCCCTCCCAGAAATATAAAACTGGTTGGGGGAAGAGGGAGTAGGCATACATTTGGCCTTTCAATGGCATGCTGAGATTATATCTCCAAAAATAGTCAAAATCGGGTTGAAAAAGTAAACAAGGTCAAAGTGAACCCTACTTCTAGCTCAAGAGAATGAAATTTTTTTGCTTCATATTTAATTAGAACATTAATAATACAGAAAAACGGAAAAGCAATATTTGCTGTCGAGTCTTTGGGGAATCCAGTCTTTACATGTGACTTTACTAGCTTCTCACATTTATGAGAAAAAAATTAAATCAACTGATATTTAATAAACGCTTGTACACCTTGGTAAAGCTAATTTACGAGAAAGTGTCCAAGTTTATCTATCAGCTAATTGAGCATGCTACAAGGAATACAACTCAACATTGTCCTTTTAATGCTTTCTCTAATGCAGTATAACTATACTCAAATTGTCATTTAGATGCTATTTTGTGGATTGAATTTGTCTGTTTTACACCAATGATATGGTTCCTCAGGTCCAGAATTGAACTGGACTTGATTAAGAAAAAGGCAAAGAGTGAAAAACATTGAACCTTAAAAACATACAACCTGTTGCTTGTATTTTTAGCGTTATTGTAAGGACGTCAATTATTTCTCCCGAGCAGGACAAGGAGGTAAATTTTGCAAATCCTACTCTAATTATTGCTTACATGGATTTTCAAAAGAAAGCCATGATTGGGCAGATATCCAGTGTGTATTTTAAATGTTTTGTGTTTTATCCATTAAGGTAATCATCTGAAGAGCTTTTATCAGGTATTCCTCAGTTGTAAATGACTAGATATTGGGAAGGACAATTAGATAAGGTGAACTGCTGTGCAGCTTAAAACACAATCTGTCCTATTTTTTTTATTAAAAATCATGTAAGTGAAATTGGTACCTTTTAGTTACAACATTCTGAAATCTGCAAAAAATAATAATAATAATCTTGTACTTCTCTCATAAATCCTGCGTCAAGCCTGAATCTGACCGGGCTGTTTGATTTGGAGTTTGGAGTTTGATTCACGATAGGTACATTAATTGGCACCTGACATCATGGACATTATACTGGAATGCCAGAACTGTAGATAAAGGAAATCTCAAAGGTTTGTTGGAAGAAATGTCCTTCTGGGTTCAGTTCCAAGTGGGGAAAAAGACACTGGAAACATGGAAGCTGCTTGGAAAGCTGATTTAATGGTAGACAGGACCATATGGTTTGAGCTCCTGAACAGAAAAGGATCGAGAACCTGAGAGTCCCTGGGTTTTATACCCTCTCTAGGGCCCACTCCAGAGCTTCCTGATCCTGTGTAAGAAATGCATTCTGATTGGTTGTCATACTCCCAGGGGTCGGGGTGTCTTAGCTAACTTTGTAGGCTGTCCTGAGACCAATGCTTGTTTGCTTTGCTGGCTGATGTAATTTTCCCAGCCTTATGGTGAGTTTCTGTTTGCTAGATGAAAGGGGTAGATATTTGTTATGTAGAATAAACTGGCTCAGGCCTTAATGGCCCATTGACAAAGTGGGGGAGGAGCTGAATTTCTGCCTCCCTTTTAGAGGAAATATTCTGCCCTTTAATATTTCCTAAAATATTTCATCTTCTAGGAGAGAGGTGGGTTTTAACTTCCAACACTTAGCGATAGTCAAGATTAATAATAAGCTATCAAATTGTACTAGGAAACAAATAAAAACAATATAAATTGAAAGATACAAGCAACATGGTTATAATCATAAGTGGGACGAGATAGATACTAGGAAGGAAGAGAAGAAGAATAGTAATACAGTCTTATTAAATTATTTGACTGTTGTGGGAATTTGTTGTTAAGCAGAGTGATGGCATTAGGGGGAAAAACTGTCCTTGTGTCTAGTTGTTCTGGTGTGCAGAGCCCTATAGAGTCATTTTGAGGGTAGAAGTTGAAACAATTTATGTGCGGGGGTCTGTAAATATTTTCACAGCCCTCTTTTTGACTCGTGCAGTATTCACGAGTCCTAAATATAGGTTCTCAATATTGCTCATGAATGAATGATTAATATAACCATTTCATACAAATCCAGTCGAATCAGTGCTGGTCATTCAGGCTTGGGCATTTTAATGCCTCCTGGCCACATGTGGACCTTTGGCTGGCCTTTCTAGACCATGTGAGGTCAATTGGAAGTTAGAAAATAAAACATAAATAAGTTCACCTCAGAGGGTGGGAGAAGAAGCTGAGTGTCTCCTTTAGTCAGCTGATGAGTGAAAGGCTTTTCTGCGCCTGCAGCCTATTAATTAAGTTAGAAGTCGATCCAATAAAAATGCTTAAAAAAATCTATTAATGTGATAAAACTGAGAAGAGTGAGGGCCACGATAGGGTAAAGGCTGTGGGCTCCCTCCTCCCTCAACACGTGGGCACCAGTAGCAGAATTAAGTCCAGCCCTTAACAATCCTGTTTTTTCAAGTGGCCCTTTGGGAAAATTAATTGCCTAACCCTGTGATAATTTAATTAGAGAGGGGAAAATGCTGCTTCCACTGACTGGCCTGGTTGCAAACGGAAGAAGGGAAATAATTTAAGGAACTCTTCTCCCAAAAACAAAAGAAATCACCTAATGTCTATAGTTAAGGTACATTTTCAGTTGCTCAGCCCAGAAGATACTTATGATATAACAATCACCTGTTTTGTACTTTTATTGATGTCTCACCAAATCATATTTTCATAGATTTCATTGGAATTCCTTTCCAACAGATATTTGCAGATTAATATTTAACGTGCTGGTGATAGTCTAGAAGTGACAATTATTCTCAGACCCTTGGTTTTCCGAAGCTTTTCATCCTTCGGGTTACTTTCAATCTGAGCGATGTCACCAAGAATTGTTAAGCTGTTGACAGGTGAACTTATTTTTACAGCCAGTTGGGCAGGTCTTCCTCCATATGATTGGCACTAATTGGATCCCTCCTTGTCAGTCTTGAGAAGGGAGATGAAGACTTTATCAAGGCCAGTCTTTTTCTTTCCTTCCCCTTCACCTTTTGTGCACAGCTGAAATGTATAGGAAGCAGGCAACAATATTGTTGGTGTCATAACTGCCTTGAGATTAAAGGCATTCCCCAGGTCCATTATTCCTGGTATTTTATTTTTACCACTTCGGATGCTTGCTGGAATCTTCATCAAATGAAGCATTGCTGTTTCACATACAATGTGTCAGCTGCTATATTATTCTCTTTTTTTCCCCCCTAGGCGTTTTTCCCAGGGCGAAGCTTATCCATTGCACTCCTGGTGTGCTGAACCCTGTGATTTTCCCTAATGCAGTAAAATCAACTGCATAATTTGTGGATCTTGATGATCTAGCACCGTGATGGCAAACCTTTTCGGCATCAAGTGCCCAAACCAGAATGCATATGTGCATGTGTGCATGCCAGAGCACCAAAAACCCAAAGACCAGCTGGCTGGCACATGCATGCCTGTTTTTTGGGCATTTTCAGACTGTTTTTCAGGCCATTTTTTTGGGCCATTTTCAGGCCATGTTCTGGTGCCTGCAAAGACCAGCTGGCCGGAAACCAGAAGAGCAGCTGGCAACAACTCCCGCACCCACAGAGAGGACTCCATGTGCCACCTGTGGCACATGTGCCATAAGTTTGCCCCCAGAGATCTTGGGTCTAGGAAGAGAGACTTTTCTGCTGTTGCCCCCAACCCTATGGAAGATCTTGTCCTAAAATGAGGTTGGCCCCCACTCTGCTGGTATTCTGGAAGACCTTTAAGACCTGACTCTCTCAACTGGTATGTGTGGATTCAAAAACAGGGTGCAGCCTTGGGTGTGGCTGGTGGCCTGAAGACATTCTCTCCGTGTTTTTAACTTCGTTCATTTTTGTCCAGACCTTTATGTGACTTTTTATTGTGGTTTTTTTTAAACTTATAAACATCCCAGAGTCACCGAGTGAAATGGGGATACATTTTTCATCTTTTAAATTTACTTGAGAGACCGCCTCCTGCCAATTACCTCCCTTCGACCTATTAGATCGCACAGATTAGACCTCCTCCGAGTTCCATCCGCCAGTCAGTGCCGACTGGCGACTACGCGGAGGAGAGCCTTCTCAGTAGCAGCTCCGACCCTTTGGAACGATCTCCCCGTGGAGATTCGCACCCTCACCACCGTCCAGACCTTCCGCACAGCCCTCAAGATCTGGCTATCCCGTCAGGCCTGGGGATAAAGATTCTAATCCGCCCCACCCGAATGCTGAATGAAAGTTGCGTTTTATTGTTTTTTTTTTTTTTTACTCACGTATTGTCTTATGTTTTGTCTTGCACTTCCCCTCCCATGAATTGTAAGCCGCCCTGAGTCCCCTCAGGGAAAAGGGCGGCCTATAAATATTAATAAAATCTAAATCTAAATCTAAATTTATGTTGGATTTTTATTTTTTATTTTTATTTTATATTTTTAGTTATTTTTATGACTTTAGATGGTTTTATTATGTACACTGCTTAAGAGTTGCTACGCAAGGGACAAGTACTGCTTCCCAAGTGGAAGCTCTTGAATTGTAAAACTGTGCCAGTCATTGTAGGTGTCAACATGATGGTACATATTTCATATTCATGTTCACCTTAGCTCACAACCAACATCGGTTGCCTCTGATTCACGTGCTTTCTATTTTGCAGAGACCAATTTCTCTTTCCCATTTAGTTAGTTACTTATAATTAATATTAGTTAAGTTGGGGACAAGTTGGTCACAGGTGCTAAATAGCAGGAAACAACTTAATATGAGTGCGTTGGAGAGAATGTAGAATGTTAGGCTGTGCAGAATGAATTAGAATGAAGGACTGTAGTTAAATGGATACTTTTAAAGAACATGATACCTTTTCTTTGTTTTTATAATTATCGCTAACTGTTTTTCAAATGAAGTTTCCCTTAATTAAAGCTTTAGAAATCTACACCTGTTCCAAGTCCCCCACAGTGCTCAATCATACACAGAGTTTTGTACTCAGAACTGCTACATACATAAATGTACAAAGAGACTCCCATGCAGGAGAACATCTGTTTAACAGTCTATCCACATGAGTAGTAGTAGAGTAACATTGGAAATATTTATTTGGGAAAAGTGCAGCTTTTCTGAACAGGACAACTGGGAGTCATGCTGAAATCTTTGCTCTCAAAATCAACTGCCGCTTCTGCTTTGCGTTTCTTCCCCCTAGGATTTCCTTGTCCACGAAATGTATTTTGCTTATTATGTTTTTTATCTCACTCTTCTGCAAGGAACTCACAGAAGCGTGCTTCATCTCCCTGCCATTCCATTTGCATGCTATCTTTTGCATTAGGTTGGGAAGGAATTGAACTGTGGTAGCCTCACTGCCATCAGTTTCAGCCTCCAACTGTAGTCAGTTTCAATGGCTAAAAGAGACTGTGTCTTGCTGATCCTAATTTGTCTCTCTTGCTAGATCAGAAGGGGTTATCTCAGTGAGCTTCCTCATACGATGTTGTATTCTTAAAGCTATCATAAAGAATTCCATGTTTAATCTTTGAAGATATGCTTAAGGAGTGCAGAACCAGGAGCCGTCCAGCGGATCCTGGACTAGAATTCCTCAAAATTGGACAGGTTGATTAGATCTGCATAGCATTCTTGTTCTGCAGTATCAAGAAGGTCACAAGTTCCTCACACTGTTGCCTTACATCAGACAACAACAGAATTGTACAGGAGGCATAAAGGTTAAGTTATCCTAATTCTCCAGACAGTGCAGGATCTTTAGTGTCAGCTTCAGCTAATTTAAGCCTCCTAATATGGCTTAAATATTTCTCATTAAGGAAATCATACTGCCTACTGGAATAGCCTCTTCTGTCATTGAGCAATTCTTAACAGGGTACTGAGAAGTTTTTTCTGATGTTAATTTTGAAATTTCTACTTATTTCAGCTCATTAGAAAATACTCTACAGAAAGAGAAGGAGAGAGGGTAGGAAGGGAAAGAGAGAGGGTAGGAGTAGGGTAGAGGTAAGGGAAGAAGGAAGGGGAAGGAGAGGAGGAAGGAAGGAAATAGAGAAGGAAGGGAGGGAGAGGTAGGAGTAGGGGAGAGGTAAGGGAAGAAGGAAGGGGAAGGAGAGGAGGAAGGAAGGAAATAGAGAAGGAAGGGATGGAGAAAAGAAAGGGAAAATAAGGTGATGTTACAACAGGTGCTAGGGATGGTAAACAAAGCAACCCAAACTGTATATTATAACCTTTTAAATGGAATAACAAAGGCATAAGAATGGCAAAGAAAAAGAATAACTATGTGAATGTATACCTATAATTGTATGTAAGAGAATAAATGATAGTAAGAATATAAAGAATAATATAGGTAAACAATATTTTGTTATAAATAGCTAAGTATAAATAAATATAAAATAGTACTTAAAAATGGATAACGAATAAGGGGACCATGAATGCAAGATAGAAATGTATAGGAGGGAAAACACTAACTGTAAAGAAACCGATGCGGAACTGCTGTAAGATATATGATGGAACTTCTTGTTCCTGTGTTGTTTTAAGTCATGTGTTTGTTTTTGTTGATCTGTTTATGTGTTTAAAATAAAAATAAAAAAAAAGAAAATACTCTACAGCAGCATCCAATAGCAGTAGACTTAGCAATAGCAATAGCAGTAGACTTATATACCGCTTCATAGGGCTTTCAGCCCTCTCTAAGCGGTTTACAGAGAGTCAGCATATTGCCCCCAACAATCTGGGTCCTCATTTTACCCACCTCGGAAGGATGGAAGGCTGAGTCAACCCTGAGCTGGTGAGATTTGAACCGCTGAACTGCTGATCTAGCAGTAGCCTGCAGTGCTGCATTTAACCACTGCGCCACCTTGGCTCCAAGGAGGGAGAGGAGTACAATGTCAAAAAAAAAAAAAAAAAAACACCTACATGTTCAAAGCCCCATTTCTTTATTCATGCATGCAACATATATAAAAACAAGGCAGGGATTCCGTCATGCAGTTATAGTTGCCATATTGACATTTTTGTTTACCTATCCCATAGAGCCTCCTGTATTTCATTGCTGTCTCTATTTAATCCCATAGTATTCCATCAGGGCAAATCCGCCTTTGAGATTTACTTGTGTGTGTTTGTGGGTTTGTTTATATGTGATGCTTCTGTAAGGAAAGGAAACATTGGAACCCAACAGGAGCAATGGATAGCTCTATCAAAACCAGATCTGGAGTATTCAGATTTTTCTAAGCTAGAATGTATTAATGCTGCTTGCTTTTTTGACTTAGCCCGAGGCACAATGTCACTCTTTTGTAGCTGTATCAAGCTCACCTTATCCGGAGCCATCATATTGCTTGCCAAATTTTCATGCTAATAAGATTTGCTCTTATAACCTGTATTGGGCAAAGGCATAGACATTTTTCATAACTCAGAAGCAGCTAAAGTGAATTGTTGGCCAGGGTTAAATATAAGTCTAAACTAAAGGAAAATGCCAGGATGTGGCTCCTGACCCAGGCACCAAGATACACATCTGATTGAAGCCCTTGTTCTTTAAGTAATCTTCCTATCTATCTGAGTACAATGTCTACTCAAGATGAGTAGGTGGGACTAGTCCAAATTATGAGATTATTGAGAACCAGGAAGCTATTGTGAGCTGTCACATAATAGCTTTCTGTTGTGGCCCGGCAGGAGCCGTTGGAGCTGCCACCAGACTCCGACAGCAAGGGGTCTTATGAGTCAGCCTTGGAGGAGGTGGAGGACCCTGGACAGGGTGTCGACTCCGAGCAGGGCCCAGAGAGACTGGTTGGCCACCAGGTGGCGGCAGACATTGGATCAAAGGAAATGTTTCGGAAAACATTTGGGAGTTGTTTCAGGATGCATGCAGGCGAAGGGCTACTCAATGGAAGGAACACTTGCATAATTGTAGGAGATTATTGTGCTTAGCTGATGCTGATTAAGATCCTCTCCTGAGTATAAAAGAAACTGTTTGTGCCACGCCCTGGTTGCAGGAGTCAACGTTCTCGTTTACATTCATGATTCAGAGAAACCAACTTGGAGAAGTGGTTTGTTGTGAGAGTTGGTTTTTGCATTTGCTGCCTAACTTGCTGCCAGAATGCTTATCTCTGTTTATTTTGGGCTTGCAGCCAACAAGAGTCTGAACTGATTAAAAATATTCTGATTTACGTTTGCTTGTGGCTTTCATTCCTGGATGGAGAAAGGGGGGGGGGTCAGAACAGATTGACTCCTGCAACCCTAACCCTCTTTTTGACTTGTGCGTGTACAGGTCCTCAATAGAAGGCAGGTTGGTACCAATTGTTTTTTCTGCAGTTCTAATGATCCGTTGAAGTCCGTGTCTGTCTTGTTGGGTTGAAGAACCAAACCAGACGGTTATGGAGGTGCAGATGACAGACTCAATCATTACTCTGTAGAACTGAATCAACAGCTCCTTGGGCAGTTTGCACTTCCTGAGTTGGCACAGAAAGAACATTCTTCGCTGTGCTTTTTGGATGACATTTCTGATGTTAGGTGTTCATTTTAGGTCTTGAGATATGAACCTAGAACCTAGAGCCAAGCTTTATTTGCACATGTGTGGGAGTTAGGTTGCGTATGAAGCCATCACATCTGCCCTGTGTCTATGGAAAAATTGTGTTCCACAAAACTGGCCCCTGGTGAAAGGAAGGGTGGGGACCGCTGACTTAGATCAAAGCACTTTTTCTTTCAAAATTTAGAGCCTTAGAAGGAAGGGCTTATTCTCCCTATATCCAGAAACATTCTAGTCTGCAAAGAGGATATATCCCACAGAAGACATTCACAGTGATCCTATCCAAAGTGACAGTGGGTATTTACACAGAAATTCACAATTCAGTGATTTTCCTAGCTGGCCTTCCACCTTGATGTGGCTGATGGTAGAACTGTTGGGATGACGCACATCATGATGTGAGAGGGTTAACCTGCAATGCACTATTTCTACTTTAGCTTCCGTTCACCCTGATGGTCCTTTCACATTTTAGAAGTGAATTGCTGTTGCCTACCATTAATAGTGTGTAAACAATTCCTATTCTCTAGATGCCTCCATGTGAACTTCAGACAAGTCCTAAAAATAATATTCCTATTATCAAGAGCCAGGGTGTCGGTGGCAAGTCTAATTTTCCCCCTCTGCCAAGAATGTGAAAGGAAGTGTGCTGGAGACTGCTAATTAATTCGTTGCCTATGCAAAACCGCCTGCTCTAAAGAATTGTTGAGGAGTTTTATGTCTATGCATTTCCAAAATCTGAGTTCCATTTAATATTCTAATTCCAGTGTATCCATTTAATGCTAATAGATTTTATACATGAATATGAGAATATATTCTAACAGAATATGAATAAATCAAGTCAGGAAGGAAAAGTCACATTAAGAAGCGCCTCATATCAACTGAGATATGGAGGTGTCACCTCACCAAGCTTCAGCCTATGGGCTATTTCATATCTCATGCAGAGCAAACAAAATCCATAATATTTACTATCTGTAGCTTTAAACACTTAGAAGGACAGCAAATAAAGTAGAGCTTGCTTTTCATTAATGGGGCAGGAGATGCCACTGTGGGAATATTCTGGTTTCTTAAACAGTTTGAGATGTGTACTTAACTATATTTTACATATGCTCTTAGCTGAAATAATGATGTTTCAGCCATGGCGGCACAATGGTTAGAGGGCAATACTCCAGGCTACTTCTGCTGCCAGCTGCCTGCAATTTGGAAGTTTGAATCTCACCAGACTCAAGGTTGAATCAGCCTTCCATCCTTCTGAGGTGGGTAAAATGAGGACCCAGATTGTTGGGGGCAAGAGGCTGACTCTATAAACTGCTTAGGGAGGGCTGTAAAAGCACTGTAAAGCAGTATATAAATCTAAGAGCTATTGCTATATAAAGAAACCTGGCATTTTTCAAAAGGTTTTTAAGCTTAACTGGGCCAGTTGCCCCCTTCTAGAGACAGTGTTTTTCAACAATCAGAAACCCAAAATCTGTTTTTTTCCCCCAGTTTTAGAACAGGAAGGTTAACATAAATATAGAAGAGGATAGAAGTGAGCTTACTCCTGTACCACTATAGAGAGCATAGATTATTGTTGAAGCCCAGAATTTTATAAGCTGATTTGAATGGCTGCATTGAAGAGCCACAGCATTCTGGAGTGATATTGTACAGAAATGACAGGGTTACGTTGCTTATTTCTTCCTTCTGACTCTTCTTTCCTTCCACAAAAGGGAAATGCAACTGAATACATTTGGAGAAAGAATGGGTCTGGAGATTCCTTGTAAGCTCAGTTCCCGCTTTCACTGATGTAGGAGTGAGGGTGCTAATTCTGCAAAGCTGTCATTTACTGGAGAGGTTTTGACAGGTCCATATTATAGCACTCAAGCTGTCAGGAACACAGCTGATAGGCAGGCTGCTGTGCAGACCTTCCCTTGGTAGATGTGATATGGGGAAAGGAGGAAGGGAGGAAGAATGCAAGTCTGAACAAGGAAACCTTAGAGAACATCTACATAGCCATTGATTCCAGCCTATCGGTATATCTTTGCAACACTCTCTATTTCCCATGAGATAATCAGTCCATTAATATTATAGATTAGGGTAATATATGTGTTTCCCTTCCCAGGATATGACAATCAACTTTTTTTTTTAAAAAAAGGACAGATCAATACACTGAAATGCAAGAACCCTTTTAAAGAAAGTGGCCTTATAGCAGAATTAGAGCCCAGGTATGCCAGGGGAGCCCTTCTCAGAAGGACATTTGAGAGAACTTTTATTTTGCATGAACAAAGGACTGCCGGGCATGGGCTGAGTTAACATTTCAGGAAAAGGGGCAGTCAAATTAAAGTGGGAAGGGGTATTTCCCCTCTTTAATCTTTCCATCCATAAAACTGGACATAGTGTTCCCTATGTCATGACTTGTTCACCCATTCAAACTAATGGCAAAATCACATCAGCGTACAAATGGCTGACCATCTTTTATAAGATGGTCAGCCATTTTATGAATGGGCCACGGTGGCGTAGTGGTTAGAGTGCAGTACGGCAGGCTCCATCTGCTGATCACTGGCTGCCAGCAGTTTGGCAGATCGAATCTCACAAGGCTCAAGGTTAACTCAGCCTTCCATCCTTCCGAGGTGGGTAGAATGAGGCCCCCGATTGTTGGGGGCAATATACTGTATTGTAAAACGACTTAGAGAGGGCTGTAAAGCACTGTGAAGTGGTATATATGTCTAAGTGCTATTGCTATAAGAAATGCCTCTGTTACTCTGTTGTTCTAGGATGGTAACTTGCATCACACATGCAGAAAAGTCTTGTTTACATACTTGGATTGCCTTGAATATTTGGTGCATTGGGTTGTATCTAGAAGTTGGGGATACTAACCCTAGTAAGTGTGCATACTAACCCTGGCTCCTGAGACTAAGCATCACAGGTGGTCTGAACTAGTAAGGACGCAACCCAGGGGTGGGTTTCAACCGGTTCACGGCGGTCCCCGCAAACCGATTGGTCGGCAAACCCGGAAGTAAGTAACTTCCGGGAATGCCGAAGGGCCCACCCGCCTGCCCGCGTTCCTTACCCGGTTTTGACGAGTTCTGCGCTTCCCCGCATGCGCAGGATGCATACAGCGCCTGCTCGATCCTCCAGGAGTAGCTGGAGCATCGCACAGATGCTAGTACGCATGCGTGCGCTGCGCGCATGCACGAGGACACCACCGGCCCCGTTCCAACCGAACCAGTTGGAACGGGGCGAGAAACCCACCCCTGAAGCAACCCCTTTCCAAACAATGTCTGTGCCTTATCTCCTTCTGCAAGGAAGCCCGCTAGGACCATGCTAATAACTCCAGAGCAGAAGGTTGATGTGATGGAATGTGCCACCTGAAGAAAGCAGTGGGGGATTTCAGGCAAGAGCACCATGGTTTCCCAGGGAGAAGGAGGTATATTCCAGAGAGAAGCCCAAATTAAGAGGTTGCACATTCCCGAGGGAGAAGAGAGTCCAAGCTGTGATTACCCTAAACCTCTTCCTTCCTCCCGCAACCAGTTTAGGAGGGTGCAGCCTCTTAATCATGGTTTCTCTCTCAGATGCACCATCTCCTCCATGGGAAACAATTCTATGCTTGCTGGAATACAGACAGGCACACACACACACACATACACATACACACCTCCAGTTGCAGAATCCATCACAGTTTGATTCCCTTGCTCATCCATCTGTCTGAATTTAGGAATTTAGATTCCAGCATACCTATTGTCTCTCATCCACACAGAACCCGAGAGATGCATCGTGGCAGTTTGACTTGTAGATCACTCTCTAATCTTGGAGAGAAAAGGGGAAATTGTCTCCTTGCCTCCAGGATGATATTCCCAAGTGCCAATAAAGATCTCCAGGTGTTGTTTTTTAGGCCAATCTACAGATCAAAGATACCAGGGAAACTGTTCAATTCCTGTGCCAGCTGCCTTTCCTGCTTTTCAGTTGACTAACAGCTGCAGGGGGCCCAAGTATCATTGACCTTGGTGGGGTGTACAAAGTTGGAATACCAGGCCCTTGAGCGGTGCAATTCAAAGGAACAACAGTAATAAATTCTTTGCAACTACAGCGGCTGTTCCGGTTAGAGGAAAGTTCCATAGCAAAACATTGCCAGAGCTAAATTGACTGGTGAACACATCTGATTTAAACGTGCCAAGGACATCAAAAAGAGATTTATTCCTCCCTCCTCCCCCCCAATATATAAAATGGAGAAAAAGCTTCTTTGGAGAATTGATTTCCTCTTTTCTCCTCACCTCCCTTGCTGTTGTCTAGGCTTGAAGTGAAGTGATAGTTAATGACACATTAATGAAAGCATATTAGTTGATAACACATTTTCTAGCGTACCTCATTACTGTTTTTCCCCTGGATCCAACAAAGCCTCTAGGTAGGTGTTGCAAAACATTAAGTATCAACCTCCTTTCAATTTGCCACCTTGTGTGCAAGGCAGTGGTAGTTTTATATCTAGCAAACTCCCTTCCCAATTATAATTCCCACCTACAGATACATCATATAGTTTACATATTATCCATCCATCCATCCATCCATCTAGCAATAGACTTATATGCTGCTTCATAGTGCTTTACAGCATTCTCTAAGCGGATTACAGAATCAGCCCCCAACTACCTGGGTTCTCATTTTACCAACCTTGGAAAGATGGAAGACTGAGTCAATCTTGAACCAGTCAGGATCGAACTGCTAGCAGTGGTTAGAGTTAGTCTGCAATACTGCATTCCGACCACTGTGCCACCAGCCCCTATATCAGTTGTGTTCAGGGGCTTTCTTGATTTGGTTCTATGTGTGTAAGAGCGGAGGTGGCGCAGTGGTTAGGGTGCAGTACTGCAGGCCACTTCAGCTGACTGTGATCTACAGTTCAGCGATTCAAATCTCACCGGCTCAAGGTCGACTCATCCTTCCATCCTTCCGAGATGGGTGAAATGAGGACTCGGACTGTGGGGGCAAGTTGCTGACTCAATTTGCTAAAAAATTTGTAAACCGCTTAGAGAGGGCTGAAAGCCCTATTAAGCGGTATAGAAGTCTAATAAGTAAGTAAGTAAGTAAGTAAGTAAGTAAGTAAGTAAATAAATAAATTTAATATGTCCCTTTTCCAAAGAAATGGGGGAAGAATATATGGCTGGGCCTTTTTAAAGTCCAATAGTATTGCACTAGCTTAAGATAATGTCTAGTTTTAACATCACTTGTGCAAATCAACATGGAGTGTATGTATCTGCACCTTAGGTTCATATAAACAAGTTTTCTGAAATCTAACAATGGTAAAATGCAGATCTTTTTGCCATGTGTATTGGAAGCAGCCATTGATAAGCACAAATTTGTGTTGGAGCGTATTTTTGTTTTCCATGGATCAGGACCAGAGATCCACTCTGGTGTGTGAATATGAAAATAACTATATACTTACACACATAGATGGGGACTTTTGACACTGGTATCCAGTCATTATAACTTATTCGCAAATGAATGCACCATTGGGAAAGGACTGCAGTTCAGTCAGAAATCTAGTCTGCAGGAAGATTATTGAATTCCTGGCATCTTCATTCGGAAACTCATGACAAATGATTGCAGGCTACATTGTCATTCTGGCCTCACCAAAGGTCAGAGATGCTGGGAAGTTTAATGAGCAACATCTGGAGGTCGTAGATTCAACACCTTTTGGCTTATTAGAGCAAAGGTCTGACTCAACACAAGATAACTTCTTGGGCCCCTGTGTAAATATATACCTATGAGACATAATGTCATCACACTATTGCTTTTTCATGCTGTGCACAACAGCGTAATTAGATAATTGTATTTTTCAAGACATAGGATGATATTAACCATATGCGATCCTATATATGTTCTCCCTCTGCATTTAGTTCCTTGAACCTCTCCTTCCTATAAATGCTCAGATTGGATTAAACCATCTTCCTTCTACTTTAGTTCACGTCCAGCCCCGTTCAATACATTTGCAAATTACTTTGGATATTTTAAATGCATATAAAAGTGTATCGATAGAGAGGTAGAAGTCGATAATAAATGGATGAAACTGTTGGAAACATCTGCAAATGTAGAAGGCAAAGGAAAACAATTCCCAATATGGGACCTTCATCCCCCAGGACAGTGGTCCCCACCCTTTCCAGCTTCGCAGATGGGCGGGATGGGGAAGGGGAAGTCTATGTGAGTGACTCCTGTCCTAAAATTTGGGGAAGTGTTGAAATCCTGAACATAGCTGTCCTATCAGCTGGAGAATAGCTAAAAACTCCTGGTGTTCCCAGGCAGGAAATCAAGATGATTGAAGGTCATCTTGCAAGAGATTACAAAGCTGAAAACAAAGTTTTTTTTTAAAAAAAATACTGTGCCGAGATTGCAACACTGAAAGAATGATAGATATTCACTCAAAGTCCGATTGCAAGTAGAAGAGGGGGGGGGATCTCTTTGTGTCTCAAAGACTCGTTTTCCTGCCCTGATGAGGTTCCAAGCTGAAGTTCTCATCACATTGCAAAGGGCACTTGATGCTGGTACTTGATACTCGATACAGATATTTCGAAACTAAACATCTGCTATTTCAGAATGCAAAATGCCTCCAGTGCTGTTTCTGGTACCTTTGAATTATTTTGTTCTGTATTTGTGATAGATCTTTAAACTACTGGAGGAGGTTTGACCTGAGAGTTCGGCAGGAAAAAAAGAAAAAAAGAATAGAGGAATACTTGCAGAGATGCTCATTTCCAGAGACATCTTGCCAAGGGCAGTAGGTGGTTATTGGCGGGGTGCGGGGCATGGAATGACTAAATGGAAATTGTATTTACTTGAATACCTTGTTAAATGCTTAAATGGCTGAATAATTTTCTTCCCATTAATTAGAGATTCTGAAATATCAGTGAGCAAATGCTGCCCCCGCCTTTCCGTGCCCTCATGAAAGGGTAAAAGCAAAGAGCTGCTTCAAATGAAATGACAGGGCTGGGAATGGAGATGAGGAGAAGAACTTAGTCTCCCCCCCCTCCCTCCCTGCCAGGATTCAGAATGTCAACTGGAAACAAAGCCTCCGTTTTTAATGGGGATTTCTGACTGCAAGGCCAGAGGTCTTCTTCTGAACCTCTGGATGATTAAGAAGGGATATGTCAACTCTGAAGTCGACCTGGCTGAAGTCATCTTGGAGCTTCAGTGTTGCCACACTGGACCGAGGGAGAGGGAGGGGGACTAGACTAGAGATAGTAGTAAAGGTAGAGGTTCCCCTTGCACATATGTGCTAGTTGTTCCTGACTCTAGGGGGCGGTGCTCATCTCCGTTTCAAAGCCGAAGAGCCAGCGCTATCCAAAGACATCTCTGTGGTCATGTGGCTGGCATGATTAAACGCCGAAGGCACACGGAACACTGTTACCTTCCCACCAAAGGTGGTCCCTATTTTTCTACTTGCATGTTTATGTCCTTTCAAACTGCTAGGTTGGCAGAAGCTGGGACAAGTAACAAGACCTCACTCCATTACGTGATGCTAGGGATTGGAACAGCCAAATTGCCAACTTTTCTGATTGAGAAGTTCAGTGTCTTAACCACTGAGCCAACGCATCCCTCACAGCTGGGATTATGTAGCCAAAATAAAATACTTTGCCCTGTGAACCAAGGATGTTCTCACACCTGGTTGGAGGAAGAAGGAGTGATGTTACCAAACCTGAGGACGCTGCCATGATTGGACCATGTGACTGATTGTTTGGGTTTGAAGGGGAAAAACTTTTACTTTTAATTAGGTGAAAACCAAGGGGCTCCTTAGAGTTAGTTTTGACCAGATATGTGTCAATTTGATATTTCCAATAAAGCTATTCCTTGAGGAGTTCACCTGCTTTTGAGTTTTTGCTTGTAATGGATTTATTACTCGGAACCCTGACAGGATATTGACAACTTCCTTCCTTCCTTCCTTCCTTCCTTCCTTCCTTCCTTCCTTCCTTCCTTCCTTTTTTCCTTCCTTCCTTCCTTCCTTCCTTCCTTCCTTCCTTCCTTCCTTCCTTCCTTCCTTCCTTCCTTCCTTCCTTCCTTCCTGGCAACAGCTTTGCCTCTCTCAGGTGAAGCTTCTGGCTCCTTGCCTACTTCAACCAGCCAAAAATCAGCCTGGCTTCCTTAGGCTGATTTCTGTGCTATATTCATCCGCGATTCAGAAGCATTTTGAAGGTCAATTCCACGGTCGTAGTAAATGACTGTAGGGGGAAATTGTTAAATTCTGTTGTGCGTTCCATCGCAATCAGATTCTGCCTTGCTAGCTTGGAGGAGGGTGGTTCAGTAATAATTTTCAGATAAGCTGCTGGGTGGTATCAAGCTTGATGTCTTGGACACTGACCAACCTTAACCTTTCTAAATCTTTGTTGGTGAAAATTCTGAAAATTGTAGTCCCAGCCCATTTGGATGAAACCTAGTTGGAGAAAATCTATTCAATGCTACAGGGTTTGATTTTGTTCAATATGTTTTCAACATCTTCACAAACCTTCTACAAAAGATCATGTGGAGATGGGGACTGGAGGTAACACTCAGCTCTGTTTCAGTTCTATCAATAAATACCTACTTCTCCCACCTCATGCAAGAGGTGGACAATTTATCGTTTATCCATCTATTATTTGTTTCTTCTTGTGGCTGTGTTTCCAAATATATGTAGGTTCAGGTCATGTATGCAAGGAGAGATAGCTAGGTAAATTATATTGATGAATGGGGGTGAAATGGAAACCTCCATCTCTACAACTTTAAGATGTGTAGACCTCGGTTCTCAAAATTCCCCAGCCAGCCGAATTCTGGAAGTGGAAATCCACACATCTGAAAGATGCAGAAATCGAGCAACTCTGGATTCAGAGCAGAGGTGGTATTCAGCTGGTTCCGACCGGTTTGGGTGAACCGGTATTGGCAACCTGCAGGTGAACCCACTCCTGTGCACCCAACCTGATTCTATGCCGTCCTATTTAGCCAAGTTTTCTAAATCATGGGCATGCGTGCAAGCTGCATGCACGAGCAAAGCGCATGTGTGGAAAGATGCATGACCCAGGGGGGGGGGGTTGTTGCCACTTTTACTACTGGTTCACAACCCACGTGCAATGTGTGCCTGCTGTTCAATGTAAATACTTCTTTGCGCATGCGCAGTCATTCAAAACCAAAATGGTAGTGGCCCAGTGGTGGCGAGGGACCTGGTTCAGGGGTGTGGCAGGCCTGGGTCACTGCCAGTTTTGCGACCCAGGCATGAATTCCACTACCGCGTCAACCAAACCAGTCCGAACCAGGAGCAACCCACCTCTGACGCACGCATGTGCAAAAGGTGTCACCTCACATTTTCGTTGCACGGCGAA
The DNA here is from genome assembly GCF_051295495.1 of Thamnophis sirtalis. Classification (NCBI taxonomy): domain Eukaryota; kingdom Metazoa; phylum Chordata; class Lepidosauria; order Squamata; family Natricidae; genus Thamnophis; species Thamnophis sirtalis. The sequence goes on along the minus strand of NW_028261382.1, from coordinate 88,974,961 downwards.
CTGGTGGTAAAATTATGTGAAACCCACCTCTGGCTAAGAGGAGAATGTCGATTGATCCTCCAATGCCCTTTGGTATAAATGAATATCTGAGCAATGTTTTCTACCAGCAAATACCATTTGCCCATCTTTTTGAATCTGGGCCTGTGGTGGTCTTGAGTTAATAAACTCTTTCGTTTCATAAATCAATATGTGAACCTGTCCATTCTTCCCTCAGGCTAAAACAAATTGATTTTCATCCTTTCCTGAGAGTGCTATCTCAGGGCACAATCAATCTATATATTAAGATGTCAACTTTCAGGGTGTCATAACATCAGAGTGGCAGACCAGCCTTTCCTCTTCCCCCATGTAAGAGATTCTTGTTCACTTAAGAGGTACGAAACACCTTTATGGTAGGTTCCACAAAGCTGTGCAGAGCTTGTTGTTAGTTGCGAAGTCGTGTCCAACCCATCGTGACCCCATGGACAACGTTCCTTCAGGCCTTCCTGTCCTCTACCATCCTCTTGAGTCCATTTAAGTTCATGCCAACTGCTTCAGTGACTCCATCCGGCCACCTCATTCTCTGTCGTCCCCTTCTTCTTTTGCCCTCAATCTTTCCCAGCATTAGGCTCTTCTCCATTGAGTCCTTCCTTCTCATTATGTGGCAGAAGTTTCATCTTCAGGATCTGGCTTTCTAAAGAGCAGTTAGGATTGGTCTCCTCTAGGACTGACTGGTTTGATCACCTTGCAGTCCAAGGGACTCACAGGAGTTTTCTCCAGCACCACAGTTCAAAGACCTCCATTCTTTGGCGCTCAGCCTTTCTTATGGTCCAACCTTCACAGACATCCATTGCAACTGGGAAAAGCATAGCCTTGACTCTACACACTCTTGTTGGCATGGTGATGTCTCTGCTTTTTAATATGCTGTCTAGATTTGCCATAGCTTTCCTCCCCAGGTGCAAGCGTCTTTTAATTTCTTGGCTGCAGTCCTAATTTGCGGTGATCTTAAATCCTAGGAAAATAAAAATCTATCATTTTCTCCATTTCTTCCCCATTTATTTGCCAGGAATTGAGAGGGCCAGATACCATGATTTTAGTTTTCTTAATGATGAGTTTCAAGCCAACTTTTGTACTCTCCTTCTTCACCTGCATCAAGAGGCTCTTTAGTTCCACTTCACTTTCTGCCATTAGAGTGCAGAGTTTAGTTGAGGTACAGATCTGTAGAAAATTCCTCTGAAGGTCCTTTGTCTCCACATCTCTCTAACCTAAAGATTAAGTTGTGGCTTTTTAAGATACTCTTTATATTGTCACTCAAAGAAAAAAAAATGCTTTAATATCAGGCACTCTTCCCATTTGGCCCAAAATTTAATACGTACAATCAAAAACAAAGCAAGCTGTGATTTATGCAACCTGTCCATCATTATGTATTTGCTTACACGTAAAATAAGAAGTTTAATTTCTGAAGTCCTAATTGGGGGTCCAGAATCCCTTTCCCTGGATTTGCAATGCATCCCAAACACATATATAGAACTGCCCTGATAATACTAGAGATATATTAATGGGCCAGCAGCTAGCTAGGCATCCTGGATCTTGTCACTCAGCTCATGTGGTGACTTTTGAAATACTGGAAATGTTAGTATTTGAAGACTTAAATATTGGTTTATATGCAATTTCTGAGATCTAAGTGCAGAAAGATGCTTTTAGGGCAATAGGTAAATATATACATATCAAATATTTCAAAAGCTGCTGACAAGTCATGCTATGAAAACATGTTGAAAGTGAGTGCAATTTAGCTTGTTTGCTATAATGGAACCCCTTCTTCTTCACTTAAGAGTGAAGCTATGGTATTTGTCAGCTTAGTTTCCCACCTTTTTTGTGGGGTGGGGGGGCTTTCCAAGGTTCTACTAAGGTTTGAAACATTCAATTACTTCTGTATAGAAGTAGCAGCCACTTTTTGTATCCAGGGAACCACTTCTGTCTCAGGTTTGTCTGTCTGGATGTTATAAAAGCATTCCCATTTTAAAGGTAGAGGGCAAAATCTCAGTTCTTCAGTCCAAACAGACCCTAATATATCTTTCCAGATTGTTAAATGGCATCATTTCTAGATTTGTTTGACCTAGGGTTGAAATTCAGCAAAGATTGCCGCTGCTGTTTTTTTTTTTAAAAGGAAATTTATTTTGCCTATTCATATATGATGACTCAAGGTGGCTTACAGGAATATAAAAACCTCATATAAAAACAATAAAACTAATAAAAGAGAATAATCATATAATCTATCTATCTATGTCTATGTCTATGTCTATGTCTATGTCTATATCTATATCTATATCTATATCTATATCTATATCTATATCTATATCTATATCTATATCTATATCTATATCTATATCTATATCTATATCTATATCTATATCTATATCTATAACTGGTTCTCTGTGTGTGTTTATATTCCAGCATAACTCTTGAATGTCTCGAGCAATTTCAACCAAACTTTGTATACAGATGACTTACTATCTGGAAACAAATACTGTGTGTGTAAGACACCCCTATTACTCCTCAGGGGGATATGTTGTGTTAAGATACAGTCTGTTGTGCCTTGAAATGACTTCTACTGTGCTGCCGTAAAATGGCTTCTACTATATAGTGCAGTGGAGTTGCCATGGTAACAGCTTCACAGTACTCCACAAGGGGGCTCCCTCTGGTAAGGGGGAAAATCCAACTTTAGAAATTACGTTTGGTCCGGACATTTTCCCCCTATAAAGGAATATCTGGGCAATGCCGGGTTAGCAGCTAGTAAATTAATAAAATAATATAATAAACACCCACCCCAGCGACAACATATCACATGAGCCATTAAATGGGTTCCATTGAAAGGGACAAGAGAGACAAAAGGAAGGAGAGAGAGAGAGAGAGAGAGAGAGAGAGAGAGAGAGAGAGAGAGAGAGAGAGAGAGAGAGAGAGGGAGAGAGGGAGAGAGGGAGAGAGAGAGGGAGAGAACATGGCCGGCAAGCCACTCCCACCAGGTCACACAGCTGGCAAGCCACTCCCACAAAGGAGGCCACACCCACAGAGTAGGTTCAAAAAAAATTTGAAACCCACCACTGATCCTTAGGATGTTTTTTGTCTCCAGAAACCGCTGTTTTAGATTTGGAAGGGGATTATTTCAGTGGCACAATGGACATTTAATGTAGCTTCATATTCTCCAATATTTTCTATAGTTGCTGATATTATTGTTGTTTGTCCCAGGTTGCTCCAACCTGAGTGCTCTTTGGATATGTCGCTCCGACTTCCAGAACTTCCCAACCAGTAAGGTCATTGCTGAAAATGTTGGGGGTTGAAATTCCCACAATTGCAGGACTGGGACAGCTGGTTTAGAAAATAAAAAATGATCCTGGAAGTATCTTTAGCTCAAACTTCCCTTCCCCCTAAACATGGAGGGTGGTAGCAAGCTCAGGTCTTTCAAATTTTGCTCGCTGCATGGAAGGATTAACTGGATTTTCAGCAGAACATATTGCATTGGTGAGTGGTCAGTAGTTTTGTGTAAACTGTTCTTTTGCACGCTCACTAAATTTAATGGGAAACTAATTGATTTGGGAACTGTTTTCAAAGGAGGGGAAATCTTTTAAGGCACTTGGGAGGCAGATTTCAGCAGAAGATTAGAGAAGAGCACAGCCTACGTTAATGTCCTTGTGGGTTCCTAATAAGGATTATGGAATTTCCATAAAAGATACTTACACTCAAGCCATCACAGCTTTATTTATTTTATTTTATTTTTGCTTTCCTCAGAATTCCTTAGATGCTTCATCTTCTCCAACCCCTGTCTCTCTGAATATTACTGAAAGAACTCCCTGGCAACGCCATTCAAACCCCTCAGCTGCTGAGCTTTCTACATGATCCAGCTTCCAAATGTCTTGACTGATGCTTCTAGTCTTTCTATTTTTATTTGTCCTGTTCAACTTCTGTAAAAAAAAAATGTGCTTGCTTCTTATAGCACAAAAAGAACAGGAAACCTCACTTTACAGCTCAATCCCTGGACAGCCAGAGCAAGAAGGCAGAGTGGGCAAAATATGTTTTCCTGCTGATGTTGGGCTGCTAAAAGCAGGTATGGCCATAGAAGCATCAGTGGTATGCAGGTTTCCCATCGTTTCTTGCCCTTGAAAGAGTAGAGCTGTGTTTCATTACCATGGCACGTACAAAATCAGCCTCCCATCAGGAGCTGGCTGAACGAAAATGCCGTTAAAATCTGTGCCAATTGAAGAGAGTCTGTGAAGCTTAATCTAAATGCTGACTACCTTGGGAAGTCCATCCACACTTTGCTCCTTGTAAGATTCGGCCATCAATAATTGACATAAGTTGGGTGTGCTTTGCATCAAACATTGTCGTGCTTTCTTAAGGAAACACTATCTTAAAACGGGGTTTGCACTACTTAGACATTATGTAACACTTTTAAGCCGGAGTTGGGTAGCTTTTGCATTCTTTCCGCCTCTTTGAGTCTCCCCAAAGTGATAAAGAAAGTTTGCCAAACCAGGCAGTGTAAAAGTTGGAGGACAAATTCATCCTTCACTTTTTTTTTTTTTTTGGTCTATGGAGTGGAATACATATGAAAGGTTTAATGCCGCTCTCCAATCAAATAATGAATAGGATTATAGCAATAGCACTTAGACTTATATACCACTCCGCAATGCTTTATAGCACCCACTAAGCAGTTTACAGAGTCAGCATAATGCCCCCAACAATCTGGGTCCTTGTTTTACTGACCTCTGAAGGGTGGAAGGCTGAGTCAACGTTGAGCCGATCGGGATTGAACTCCTGGCAGTGAGCAGAGTCAGCCTGCAATGCTGCATTCTAACCACTGTGACGCCACAGCTCCATTAAGCTTCGCTCCATCACAGAATCAGAGAATAAATGTTCACCTATACTTGTAAGGTTAGGAAGATAAGATGATAGATAGATAGATAGATAGATAGATAGATAGATAGATAGATAGATAGATAGATAGATAGATAGATAGATAGATAGATAGATAGCACAGGTTCTAATCCCAGTAAGGGTATGGCTAGCTGATGAGAGCTAAATAGCTTGAAATAGATCTGTACTAGTCTCCCTTTATTTATTTATCAGCACAAATACAACATAGATAGATGATAGATAGATAGATAGATAGATAGATAGATAGATAGATAGATAGATAGATAGATAGATAGATGATAGATAGATAGATAGATAGATAGATAGATAGATAGATAGATAGATAGATAGATAGATAGATAGATAATGTTTTCGTAGATTTTCACGGGTGTAGGCATGCTGGTCTTGTTGTATTCGGGTCTTTTCCCGTGTAAGATTGAGATTGTCTTGGCAACGTTGCCAAGACAATCTCAATCTTACACAGGAAAAGACCCGGATACAATAAGACCAGCATACCTACACCCGTGAAAATCTATGAAAACATAGACCTGGTTTGGTGTAATGGTTAAAGCACCAGATTAGAGATCAAGAGATCATGAGTTCTAATCCTGCCTGAAGCCAGCTGGGTGATAACCCCTCTCGGTCCTAGGAAGAAGAAAGCAAGGTCAAAACACTTCTGGAAGAGGTTGCAAGAAAACTGTGGGGCTTGTTCAGGCATTCACCAGAAACTAACACTGGCTGGGAGGCACTAAACTGAAATATTATTCTTTAGCATTATTTATTTTTTGTTCTTTAGATTTATTTATTTCCAGTGTTAGAAAGCTAACACTATGGAGGAAAGGGGGAGGGGGGGAGAAGAGAGAAAGGATATGAGGCTAAATCAAACTGTTGTGGCAGTTGTATAGCCGCTGGGTCTCCAATTGGCTGTCACTGATGTATGTAAGAAGCCAGTGCTAAGAGTTAGTCCCCCATAAAGTGCAGTGTGGCATTCCTTCAAATACCAATGACAAAAAAATGAGAATAAAATGATATTCCTTCATCTAAAAGAAGCCAAAATAGGGCCAAAAGAGTAATGCTTAATGCTTTCATTGTATGCGTACCCACTGCCCTGAGTCTATCATAAAAGCCTTAACAGTGAAGTTCAGCGCAATTATCTAATGTACCCCTTAGTGATTGGCACTAATAATATAGCAGCGAGGGGAACAAATATGTATTTTGCAGCTTTCTTTTTCTCTCTTTCCCTCTTTGTAAAAGTTCCTTTTATTTTGGTCTGCTACCCATGCTAATGACACGGTAGCCAAAAAGAACCCATATTGGGTCATTAAATCCAAATCGCAGATTCTCCATTCATTTTGTTTAATTATTTCTTCTACAGTGAAAGTATCAGTCATGTAGCCCCATAGTTACATAAATGGAATGGCTACTGTTGATATGAAAAGGTATTGGTTCTCTACATAGCAATCATATTTTCTCATGATATAGCTTTTCTCAAGGTGCCAATTAGATGATGTTTGCAGCTGTTGTGCTTTTAGGCAGGACAAAGGATATTTCTCTTTTCTATTTCATGCCAAGGATATTTTAGAAAAAGGGCTTCCCGATCTTGGCAACTTGAAGGTGTGATGGACGTCTGCGGAATTTTGGAAGTAAAAATCCACAAGTCTTAAAGTTGCCAAGGTTGGCAAACCCTGCATTAGAATCAGAAGACGGGGTTTTGGAAAAAAAACTTTTTTGACAAACAAATTTGATTAAAAGGCATACGTTTTTGTGAGCGACAGCTAGTGCTAGTGACATATGTCCATTTAAGAAGACTGAAAGCCCTTGACAATTTTCCTGACCACAAAAATCCTGCTTCAATTTAACCTGCTCTACATGGGGCTGCCCTTGAGGAGTATTCGGCGACTTCAGCTAGTCCAGAATGCAGCCGCGCGAGCGATTGTGGGTGCACCTCGCTTCACCCACGTAACACCTATCCTCCGCGAGCTGCACTGGCTACCTGTCGATCTCCGGATACGCTTCAAGGTGCTACTTGTCACCCATAAAGCCCTCCATGGTAGTGGATCTGGGTACTTGAGAGACCGCCTACTGCCAATTACTTCCACACGACCTATTAGATCTCATCGATTAGGCCTCCTCCGAGTTCCATCTGCTGGTCAATGCCGACTGGCAACCACACGGAGGAGAGCCTTCTCGGTGGTAGCTCCGACCCTATGGAACGATCTCCCCATGGAGATTCGTACCCTCACCACCCTCCAGACCTTCCGCACAGCCCTCAGAATCTGGCTATCTCGTCAGGCCTGGGGCTAAGATTGTAACACGCCCGAATGGTATGAATGTTGTGTTTTAATCATGTATTGTCTTATATGTAAAAAGTCTGTTTTCCCCCCTTTCCTTTTTGATTGTGAGCCGCCCTGAGTCCCCCCAGGGAAAAGGGCGGCATATAAATAAACCTTCTAATCTAATCTAATCTAACCACTCCATGCATCTGAGGAAGTCAACTGTGACTTCACTTATGCATTTTAATAAAGTGCCTCGGTCTGAAAAGGTGCTCTTAGACTCCTTTTGATGCTTGGCTATCCTAAACTAACATAGCTCTCTGCTTACCATGTTTACCAACAATACTTTAGATCTTAAGGGGTCCTTGTTGCTCTCTGAGCTTGCTTGTTTTCTTGCAGATGTTTCACTACTCAAACTAGGTAACATCAGGTTGCCTAGTTTGGGTAATGAAACATCAGCAAGGGAACAAACAAGCTCAGAGAGCATCAAGGACGTCTCATATCAACTCTGAGCTACAAATATTCTCCTTTATTAGCACTTATTTCTCTGGAATGCTGAGATTTCTTCCTTGCTGAGATGGCTGAGGGCATCAGCATTCCTGCTGATTTCTGCTGGCTTCTCTCCCTCCATGTGTGGCTGCAGCTCTCACATTCTTCTACCAAGTCCCATGGAGAAGATTCCCCCCCCCCAATGTCTCCCTGTGGGACTGAAGTGAAAGATGGGAAACTGAGGACTTTCACACGTATCTCTTGGCCAGCTTGTGACTGAAGAAGTGTTAAAACTCCCCATACCACCCATGAGAGTTTCACCAAAACTATTGCATCTCTTGACAAAAAACAATTTGGAACAAATTTATTTGCCCTCAACTTGAATGCAAATGATTGAGGAAAGAGAGCGAAGAAGAAGGTACGCAGCCGTAATAGAAATGGAGTGGTATCTTCTGCTGGCCATGACAACACCCTGTTCTTAACAGAGTTTCTCATGAACTACTTTTGCATTCGTGGCAGCCGTTGCAGGGACTGTACGATGGGAGAAGAAGCAATTACAGCACCATGCGTTGCATTATCTACATCTCTGTCTCTCGGATCTGCTTGCTCCTCCTCCAGCCCATCTTATTCCTTTTGTAATCATTTTCCAATACAAGCCTTCATTTGCACCAGAAGTTTAAACATTGTTCCTTTTTATGTAGTGCGGTTTTTAATTTTCCTGCCCAACAGAAATGATTGTTTAGGTTGTAAATGCCACATTAGTCTCCGTGAAATGGAGATGGAATTGATTTTCATTTCAGAGATTTCACAGCTTGCCCCCAGAAGTTTCTGCTTGGCTGCCAATGCCTCCAAAATGCGGGGAGCTCCGAAAGGGTCAGAAATGAAGTGTGTAACACAGCATACGAAGCAATGAGTATGAGATCTGCAACCAAAGTAGTTAGGAGAAAAGCACCCACATCTCAGCAAACACATTCTGCGGAGCATCCAAAGGAGTTCACAGAGGCAATTGCCTTTGTTTGTGCAATCTCTAGATTCTCAGTCATTCAGGCCATCGTTGTCCCAAAGGTGCTTTTTGAAGAGGCAACTGGACTTTCTTTGTTTTTCACTGAAGATGTTTCACTTCTCATCCAAGAAGTTTCTTCCACTGAAGCTGCAGTACAGTTGCCTCTTGAAAAAGCATTTTTGGGACTTCGTTCGTTTGTTTACTTGGCCTTCTCTACTTCAGTTCTAGGTCAGGTTCTTGTTGTTGTTAGTTGCAAAGTTGTGTCTGACCCATCACGACCCCATGGACAATGTTCCTCCAGACCTTCCTGTCCTCCACCATCCCTAGGAGTCCATTTAAGCTCATGCCTACTGCTTCAGTGACTCCATCCAGCCACCTAATTCTCTTCCATCCCCTTCTTCTTCTTCCCTCCATCTTTCCCAGCATTGGGCTCTTCTCCAGGGAGTCCTTCCTTCTCATTAGGTGGCCAAAGTATTTGAGTTTCATTCTCAGGCTCTGGCCTTCTAAAGAGCAGGCAGGGTTGATCTCCTCTAGGACTGACTGGTTTGATCTCCTTGCAGGCCAAGGGACTTGCAGGAGTCTTCTCCAGCACCATAGTTCAAAGACCTCCATTTTTTGGTGCTTAATTGTGGAATTAATAATTCCTAAAATGCTGATAGCAAATATTGAAAAGGGTGATGTCTCTGCTTTTTAGTGTGCTGTCTAGATTTGCCATAGCAAGCGTCTTTTAATTTCTTGTTAAACTCATTAGCCCATTTGTAAAAAGGTCAACCCGGCAAGTTATTTTATCATTTTGCACAGGGCAATTTATGTTGGGTGCTTGGCTTAGATTCAACTTTACCCAATCAGCTGCCTTCTGAGATTGATAGATTCATAGTATTGCTATAGCAGAATAGAAACCCTATTCCTACAATATGCCTGATTGGCCAAGGAGAGGGGCGGTGATGACTTGTCCAAACAGATCAATGAACCAAGTCCTCCCCCCTCCCCAAGAGGTTATTTTGAATGCAAAGCAGATACAGTCCTGCATAGAATTAAACCAGTTGCATTTTGTGGTAACCGCTACTTTGTGGGGGGGGGGTGTCCATTGCTTTGGGGGGTACCCTTTGCTTGGGAGGGTGAATTCATAGTTGACTTTTTGAACATCACCCAAAATTTGTTGTTGGTTTGAGTTAGACAGCCATATAAATGCTAGAAATAAACAAGTAAGTAAATAAAATAGTTTATGGCTGTTGTCTTACGTGTAGCTGAACAATGGAAAAACAGAGTGAGGTTACATGTTATCCTTGTTCAAAAAAGGATTGCATACCGTAGCGTGTGAACCTATTGGGCTGCTGGAATAGGTTCACTAGATAAAGTAACTTGCATAAATCTCAGGATCTTTGTATTAGCGAAAACCTTCCCCCAAGACCAGCTGTCTTGCTGATAGTCCACAAAACACCGGCTGTATTGTTCCACTACCGCATTGGCTCTCTCTGCTGCACAGTTCATGCTGGGATGAGCCTCTGAGCTCAGTTCTTGTGTGGACCCAATGGATCTCAGGACCTGGCTCCAGAACTTAGCTGTGAAGTGGACTCCGCAGTCTGAAATGATCCTCTTGGGCAATCCATGCAGGCGATAAATGTGTTTCACAAACATTTTCGCTAATTTCTCTCTTCTCAATACTCTGTCATGTCTCCGAGGAGGAAATGGAATTTTCTGATTTAGAAAATCAACATTCAAACATGTTTGCTTTAATCTCTACTTAGCAAGGTCAAGTCAGGAACTGAAACCGTTGCTTCATCCCAGTTGTCATTTGTGACAATTCAGACAGGACACAGATACCTTCATTGCTCATCTCGTAAGGAATTGTGGCTTGTTGGCTCTCAGAAATTAAAATTCCCAACCGTTACAAGATGACAGCGTGGAAGGAAAGTTATCATAATGGAATAGCCATGGTCTCTTTCCAAATATTTCTATGACAGCTGAAAATTGCCTGTTGCTTCCTTTGCCAAAAAAACATTAGTCAACAGGTGTCCTAGTTCCTGTATCAAAGCACAACTCTCATTGGGGATTCTGTTGTCAGATGCACCGTGTGTGTTTTGTGCGAGAGAAAATTGCAAATGTGCTATTGAAATTATTTGTTTGGGATTCAGAGACAGGTGTACTTCGACAAGGATGAATAGAATGACGCCCTTCCTGAAGAAAATCTTGAGGTTTTGTGCATCAGGTCAGAGAGAACCTGTGATGCTTCCAGAGTGCAAATCCTGGGTTGTATGTGAGCAGGTGACTTAATGAAACCAAGAAGAAAGCCCGTTAAGCTCACAACTCCTTTTGCATGGCAAAGTGGGGTATTGATTTTCGACCCGTGACTGCTGTAAATGAGAAATTTCTCTGACAAAACCAAGGCCCTTCACAACTCGTGTTTCTTATCTCTTTAAATATGATTACCTGCTCTTCATGGTTCCATGGTTAAAATCATAATGAATTTTGCCAGCCAAGTCAATTCATCATCAGGACTACGTTCTGTGTGAACAATTAAATGAATTCTCCTACTAACTCTACCTCCGGGCTAGAGCGTTATTGACTTATGACTAATTTCATTGTCAGGTTAACTCTTCCAATCAAGATTTAAAACAAGCCAGGAAGGGAGCTAAAGTGCTGGAGATGGAAGACCCTGATCCATTTGATTTTATTAACATGCTGTCTACTTGGAGCTTAACTGACAGATGCTTTTTTTTCTGAATCTTCCTTTCGTTCTTCTCGCTTAACAAATTTGGAGCATCGTCTGGCATTTGGTTCAATAGAAATGTTTTCTTAAAAGAGACCAGATTACTTGTCTTACAAAAATTCCTCTTCCCGGGGCTGGTATCTGCTTTTGTATATTTGCTCATAAGCAGAAGGGGGGAGAAGGAGATAATTCCCACAGCGGCAACCTATAGGCTACTGTGGGCTATAATTTTCTTCCATCTCTGGCCGCGAAAAAGCAATACCATTCATTTCATAAGTGCTGCTTTTTGAATTTGACCTTTTATTTTGAAGGCTGATGGCTTGCCACTGTCTTTTTTTTCTCCTTCCAACAAGTTGAATGATACCGGCTTCAAATTCGACACAGGAGTTCTTTTATTTGGGTGATTACTGAAGAAGCAAAGGGCCTCTTAGGAACCACAAGGTGACAGTTGCTCTTCATCGATTCAGTCCAAATTGCAAAGCTTTGGGAATTAAATCGTTCTAAACACTTCCTTGGGCATTCTTTCAGAGTCAGGATCATGTCCCCACACGTGTTTGCGTGCTGCAGGAATGAATTTTCTCTATGTCCAGGCCAATGGTGGTCATTTTTTTAAAAAAACTGGTGCTGTGGGCATGGATTGGTGGGCATGGCAGGGGAAGGATGCTGTAAAATCCCCTTTCCCTCCCCATCAGCTGGGACCTGGGAGGCAGAGAATAGATGGGGGCGGGGCCAGCCAGAGATGGTATTTTTTGGTTCTCTGGACTCCTCAAAATTTCTGCTACCATTTCTCCAGAACTGGTCAGAACCTGCTGAATACCACCTCTGGTCCAGACCACCTTTGAAAGAGTTGGTGTTGGTCTCGGCTTGGTGGTGCAGTGGCTCAGTGGCTAAGACACTGAGCTTGTTGATCAGAAAGGTCAGCAGCTCAGCAGTTTGAATCCCTAGTGCCACGTAACAGAGTGAGCTCCTGTTACTTGTCCCAGCTTCTATCAACCTAACAATCCGAAAGCATGTAAAAATTCAAGTAGAAAAAAATAGGAACCACCTTTGGTGGGAAAGTAACAGCGTTCCGTGTGCCTTCAGCATTTAGTCATGCCGGCCAGACGACCACGGAGACGTCTTCGGACAGTGCTGGCTCTTTGGCTTTGAAATGGAGATGAGCACAGCCCCCTAGAGTCAGGAATGACTAGCACATATGTGCGAGGAGAACTTTTACCTTTACCTAAATGTGGGAAATGGATGGAGCTGAATGGAAGAAAGCACCAGCAGGGGTTGAGAAGTAAAGAAACAGCTAAAAGAGGACAGGAGAAGGATTAGAAATAAAACGGCTGTTGATACTTGAAGGTTTCTTATGAACATGCTGCTTCCATGGGCTAGCAAGGTTTCTGTGGATAACTAGCTTGTTTGGAGAGGATTGTGCTATTCTCAAGAAGCTAGTTAACAGATGCAAGGTTGAAGGCAGTAACGTTTAGTATAATTATCCTGCCTCGTTGGCCTTCTGGCACATGCGTTCAAACTTGCACACACACACACACACACACACACTCACACATCCTGAAGATAACTTTTCATTCCTGGGCTGCACAATTGATCAGTCATCTCCATTGTTGACACAGTTCCATTTCATACCATTCGATGCCTCACGCAAACTTGAAGCTCCCTTTCCCTCTTTTAATCTCACTTTCTATTAAAAGTCTTCCCAGAGCTAATGCAATAAATTTAGATTTTAAGCCAGATGCATAGCAAAAGGGGAAAAAAAATCTTTTGGCAGAGCACACTCCATCAGAAGACTGCTGCAAATGAAATATGCTTTTCCCTTGGGGATTATTCTACAGTTTAATTTAATTTGAAATATCAAATGAAATTAATTCATGGTTATGCAGTTTCCAGGGAAAACAGACTTCATTTATGATGTTCTGTCACCAAATTGTGTTGCTCCTATCGTATATCTTCTATTGTTAACCAGGAATGATAAATAGTGACAAGAGGAAGAGGCTTCACCCCGCCCTCCATTGTTTTATCATTTCTATTTATCAGAAAAGGTTGTCAAGAGAGTTCTGTCCATACTTAGTTATCTAAAACTTAATCCTGAACTAAATCATCATAATAGAAATATTGTTTAAGCAAAAAAAAAAGAATTTAAACATTATGGGGAGAAAAGGAGGAAGGAAAGGGAGGGAGGCGGGAAGGAATTAAGGAAAATATAACAATTTAAGCATTCTGGGAAGGGAAGGGGAGGGAAGGAAGGAAGGAAGGAAGGAAGGAAGGAAGGAAAAGGAAAGGAAAGGAAGGAAGGAAAGGAAGGAAGGAAGGGAAAGGAAAGAAGGAAGGAAGGAAGGGAAAGGAAAGAAGGAAGGAAGGGAAGGGAAAGGAAAGGAAGGAAGGACGGACGGAAGGAAGGAAGGAAGGAAGGAAGGAAGGAAGGAAGGAAGGAAGGACGGACGGAAGGAAGGAAGGAAGGAAGGAAGGAAGGAAGGAAGGAAGGAAGGAAGGAAGGAAGGCCAGAAGGCTGGAAGTTCCAAAACTCATCTGAATACTTAGAGTTTGCTTTGGAGAATGAGCTGAGTGACATATTAAATTAATAAATAAAATATGACCTCTTATGTGGCTTTGACCCAGGGTGATCTGAGACAAGCCTGTGGTTGTCATGGTGAACATGAAGTCATGAGCTGCCTCTAAATTCTCTTCCAAAGACAACTGAATGGAAATATTCCAAAATCAGAAATCTGTCTGCCTCAATCAGCAACCCAGCATTGAGGTCCTATAATTCAAGCCTGGATGAATTGAGCCTAGTAACTCGTAGGCAACCAAAGCTGTGCTTTTAGCACTTCACGATTTCATCTCATCAGCTGTCCCACTAAACAATCAGGCAGTTTATACAATTATAAACATGTAGGAAGACAGCCAATGAATCAGAGCATTAAGTGTATCTTGCTCCACGCTGTCCATCATAATTAGCAATAGTAATTAGCAGTAAATAAAGACACCTGGGTTAATTTTTAAGTAGACTTACGAAGGGATGTGAAGGATAATATTGACCTACCTCAAGATGATAGATGATGCACATAAAACATTTTCAGTGCTCAAGAACACCTCAGCAGCAGAGAAAGTAGCCTGCTAAGAAGGAAGAGTCAACAGTTGTGCATAGGGTGGGTAGATGAAGGGAAAGGCAAGGATCTGAATTGAAATCCACAATGAATGAATTAAATATTGGATAACTGTATTCATTGTCAACTGCATTGAGGTAATGGGCAGTGAGAATAACCTTGGGAGAGAGGCAGAAGAGCCACAGCCCAGACAACAGCCTATAATTATAGGTGAAATGGTTGGGAACATGGCCAAAATCATCTGTGAAAGCCAAACATTTAGAGTTTGCTGGGATCATCTTGTACACAGCTTTTTATGACAGTATCATCAAGTCGAGGTTGAAAAACATGGTCGAAAAACATGCTAGCAAGGGAAGTTATTTTAGTGTCAATGCAAAATGAATCAACCGTACCTATCATGTGACTTCTCCAGGCACTGTATCTCTCTTGGAAAAAATCCATCTGGCATCGCTGTAGCAAGAAGAATATTTTCAGTGGAATAAATAGCACAGTTGCAAGAAGATGCATCACTCGTACAGACAAGATGGACACATCAGATCCTACATTTCCTGATGACTTCACAAGTCTGTTCTCTCCCTGAACCATTGATCATCCTGACTGAGAATGATGGATTAGTATGGACGTACCATAGTGAGAAGCTTTGTGGTTACATGTGATTTGGAAGAATTGTTCAGCTTTAAAATCTCCCACAGTTCTATTTCCTACCTTGGAACCACAATTGTGTCTTTGAAATAATTTTACCAGGAGTCAGCAACCTGTGGCTCCGGAGCCACATGTGGCTCTTTCATCCCTCTGCTGCAGCTCCCTGTCACCAGTTGGCTCCACAATTGATAGGGCTTTCGGTTAGGACAGGTAGAGGAAAAAGGATGCTGCGCTAGTAGAACACTCTATGGTGGGGGAACCAGAGTTACTGTCGGCTCCAGAATTGAACGGGGGGCTTCTGGTTAGGACTTTTGTGGCTCTTTGAGTGTTTAAAGTTGACGACCCCTGAATTACACCAATCTCTAGAGATGTCTGAACTCATTTCTTCTCCTATTATTTTAATCTGCATGTCATCTTTCTTTCAACATTTGCAAATAAGCAAATGTTAACCAAAAAAAGAAGCTAATGTTATGATTCATCCCTAGGAACCACTTTCTTCCCAAGCAAAGAATCTTGATTTCCCTTCTGAGATACAGAAGAACTTCAAAGGGAATTGTTGATCATGATTATAAGCATTAGGATCTAGGCCAGGTATGAGGAGCTTGGGAGCACTTTTGGTGCTGAATTCTGCTTACAGCGTTTCTCACTGCTAGCCCTCCTCGCTGCAACTACCAGGAGCCCTACTTCAGCTGTATACACAAGTCCGTAGGTTATCCAACTCTCATGTAGACTATATTCCAAATTAGGTACTTATAAATTTGGCAATTTCAGGAATGGTAAGTGCTGACATAGCCTGGAGTACTTAATTACGGTTAATGCAATTCCACATTTTAATGCTATAGTAATTGCAAACCATCTGTTCCTTTAAGACCTATATATTCAGGGATGTTAACATCAACTTTTGTCTGGTTTCCATTTTACTCTAAGCTCTTGTTCACATGTTTTAGCTGGTAGGTTACACTTGTCCTTGGTTTTTTTTTTAATACTTCCACAGATATTGAGATATCTGCTTTTCTTTTTATGCATTCAGATAAATGCATGGTTAGCGCAAAAAAAAAAAAAGTAAACAGTTGAAGGAAGTAATTTTGAAAACTGCATGCATTGAAGAAACTTCTGCAGAAAAATACACGATCATTCACGTTTGTGAAGAAGTACACGAAAGCACATGTACATACATGTCCATGCAGATTTTAAATAAATGAAAACAATTATACCAGCCTTGAATCAGTTTTGAAAAATGCAGAAATTATGTACACATTATAAATACTAATATAAAAATTAATCCATCTAAAATGAGCCGTAGAACCTATCAGGAATGGCTGTCACTTCATTTTGCAAACTTTATGATACTATGGCATCCCCCTCCCCAAAATAAAAGGCTTAGGTGAATTTCTGCAAACCCCACATGAGGAAAACACGTTTCATTGAAGTTACAATAAAGCAAGTTGTATATAAATCATTTACTTTTAATAAATATGTTTTAACCAATTCCGTTGTATTTAACTACAATGACAATAAAGATTATACTTAAGCTACATATGAAATAAAACAATGATGCAAGCTTTCAATTTTTACAAAACAAAACCAAAATGACGGAAATAAACATAATCGATATGTGATTGAAAAGATGGGCTGGCCTACTTCCCTGAAGTTTGGATATCATTTTGAAAACAACCAATCTCAGTCTCCAAAATCAGAGAGGAAGTTGCCCTGATGTTAAATCAACTTCTCTATGTGCTAGTCGGTCCCGACTCTAGGGGGCAGTGCTCATCTCTGTTTCAAAGCTGAAGAGCCAGTGTTGTCTGAAGATGTCACATGGTCATGTGGCTGGCATGATTAAATACCGAAGGTGCACGGAATGCTGTTAACTTCCTATCAAAGGTGGTCCCTACTTTTCTACTCGGATTTTTAAATGCTTTCTAACTGCAAGGTTGGCAGGAGCTGGGACAAGTAACTGGAGCTCACTCCGTTAGGTGGGCACTAGGGATTCAAACCACTGAACCACCAACCTTAGTGATTGTCAAGCTCAGCGTCTTAGCCAATGATCCACCACGTCTCTACAGTTACACTTCTCTTAAATTCCCCCAGAAACCTTGCTTGCAAATCACTGGCAGGTTGCAAGTTGTGTTATGGCACCTATGCTAATCTGTTAGACTGTGAGAAAACACAACCCTAGTTCATCTGATTTTACCTGTCCAATTTAGCGCTTGTGAATCCACCTCCACCACAATTTCCTTCTCTCTCTTTTCCTCACCCCCTTATTTACCACCACCCCCTTCCATTATAATTTTCTAAGCGGAATCAGTATCAGAGCTTTGCAGAGAAGGTTTATGCCCTCTGGGTACCATTAGTTTTCCTTTGAACAGCAAACATACCATCTCTATGCATCACAACCTTTTTAAAACACACACACAAGAACATTCACACTTCACAGGTGGCTGTAGAAGAATCAGTTCCTTGCATTCAACATGAAATTGGTCAGTCTGCTTGGAAAGAACTTATGTAGAAAGCCCTCCTTAGCAGCTCAAGGCAAGTCACTTCCACATATTTTGAGGAAATGCTGATTTTTCTGTTTGTTTTATAAGCAGGTTAGCCAAATCGATACTCTTCTACCTTCATAGATAAAATTTGCAGGAATAGATTGACTCTGAAAAACTGGGAAACATTTAATCAGATTCATTGTATGCACAACTCCAATTACTGTAGCTGCATTGCTTTGCTGGTGTGTGAACTACACAAATTACTGTATTTAAAAATGCTCATGTTGTGTGGCACAAAAGCGTGAGTGCATTGGACAAAATCAAAATTGGGGGGTGGGTTTGTTGTGGCCTGCTGGTGGCCAGTGGAACTGGCAGCAGAGTCAGACAGTGAGGAGGTTGGGGAGGAACATGGGCCAGTCCTGGGGGCTGAGGAAAGCTGAGACGAGGACTCTGCATTGGAGGCAGAGAGGGAGCTAGACAGTAGCAAGAAGAGCGGGAGCCTGTTCCCAGCATGCTCATACACCGAGCTGCCAGAAGACAAGAACAACTAAGAAAGTAGGGTTGACTTGGAGGTGATTGGCCCCTCCCATAAGAAACAAAAGAGAAATGAACGGGGAATAGGGTTTTGCAGGAAACAATTTGTTCATTTGGTTGTGTCAAGAGTGGAAAGTTCTGTTTGTGACTATAAGAAACTTTGTGCCAAGTTTTGCTTTGCCCTGTGTTCAGAAACTAGTTATCTGGCAGTGCTCCAAACAAGATAAGGTGCGTGTGGATAAACATTCTCCTGAAAGACTGTCTGCTAAGCCTTGCTGACTGTGT
Organism: Thamnophis sirtalis; assembly: GCF_051295495.1. Taxonomy (NCBI): domain Eukaryota; kingdom Metazoa; phylum Chordata; class Lepidosauria; order Squamata; family Natricidae; genus Thamnophis; species Thamnophis sirtalis. Next base: position 88,956,554 of record NW_028261382.1, on the reverse strand, counting down.
GAATGAAAGGAATTCACAGTTGTGTAAATAAAAGTGGTTTTGTTGGGACCAAGACTTTGCTCCTTTCTTTCTAAGGAAGCCTGAATCAGAATAAGTGGAAATATCTCTGATCAAAATCTCCAAACTGTTGTTATCCTAGACATTGACAATCTCCAAACTGTTGGTATCGTAGTGGCATTCTGACTTGTACCAAGCAAAGGAATGCTTAGAAGCTACAAGCCTTATTGTACTTGTTTAAACCATGATGAATATTGTCCCCATTTACCAAGGGAGAGTCTTCAAAATGTTAGTGAGAAGGGCTAACATTCAGGAGATGTGTAGGTAGGTACTATATTTTATCTCCCAGGTTTTTTTTTATCAGCTGTGGACTAATGAACAAAACCCTCCTTTCTCTAAAAAAAAAATCTGGATTTCTTAAATAAAGAGAACAGAGATGGAGGTTTTAACAATCTCGATTTTTCAATCCTTCCATAACAGATCCCTGACCTGTTTGTTTGGAAACACTTCTTGATTGCATTTTTTTTGAGGGTTTATACTTTGAAGTTAGGAAATAAAATCCCACAACATATTACAATAGTTATTCTTTGACTAACCTTATCTATGTCTCTTGAAATGCATGTTTTTTTCTATAACTGGTTCTGAAGAAAGAAAAGAAGGAAGGAAGGAAGGAAGGAAGGAAGGAAGGAAGGAAGGAAGGAAGGAAGGAAGGAAGGAAGGAAGGAAGGAAGGAAAATATTAACTATGTTGTCAGGGTTCTTGGAATAATAGGCTATATCTGTTTAAATTTTCTAGACAGCTTTGATTGAATTTTTTTTTCCACACAAGGCTGACTATTTTAAAGAAAGGAGGACCTTGGAAAATAGAGTTTGATAGATTATTTGTGATTTTATAAAAGTCCAATCTCACACACGTCTAATGTAGGTATTTGGCATGGACAATAGACGCTTCAACAGAGTAAGAATGATAGTCTACTAAGGAATAATGTGCAGGAAAATAGGAAAGGGAGTTAGATAGGCTCAAAGTAGTCTCACAAAGCACCACATCAGCTTTTAATACTCTTCACATGTTTGTATGATGAGTACTTTCAATCTTTCTGCTGTGTTGTTCTTCATACATAAATGAGAAGCCAACGACACGGCAGATGGAGGATGTTTTAATTCCAGCCTGATAAAACGAAATATATACCTGGTTTTCCCGTCCACTGCTCCATCCTCTTTGGGGCAAGATATCAAAATAGAGCCCGTGTATAGGAAGACCTGCAGATGCAAATAAAAACTGAGCAGATAATCTTCTACCTGAATTCCTGTAATTGGCTGTAATAGGCAAGGAAGTAGCTGGGGTGTATATGCTGACATTGCATGTGCTTAGAAGCTCTTTTCCTCTGAAGAAGAAAAACTCGCTACAAACGGCAAATGGATGTTTCTTGGGACCTTCAAAGCTGTGGTCCAAATTTATCTGGAGGAATAGGAAGTTGGAAAAAGCTGAGCTTATCAGTTACCAAAAGTACAAAATAATGTTGGTTTTTTTGGCTCTACGACTCAGCAATCCTTTCTAAATTTTGGTGTCTAGAAATTGAGCTATCTCTTTCTTGTTATGTATCACACTACAACAACTAGACACAAGTACAGTTTTCCCCCGAATGCCACAACTGTGCTAAACAACTAATTCCAACAACACTGTCAAATTATTTACTAAGACTGTATTACTCTTATTCTTCTCATCCTTCCTAGTGCCTATCTCTTCCCACTTATGACTATAAACATGTTGCTTGTATCTTTACAATTGATATTGTTTTATTTGTTTCCTAGTATGATTTGATTGCTTACTAGTAAACTATGACTATCACTAAGCGTTGTATCTTATGATTCTTGATGAATGTATTTTATTTTTCTTTATGTACATTGAAAGCATAGGCACTAAAGACAAATTCCTTGTGTGTCCAATCACACTTGGCCAATAAAGAATTCTATTCTATTCTATTCTATTCTATTCCATTCCATTCTATTCTATTCTATTTTACTGTGTGGAACAATCTCCCTTCCGTTTATCTGAAAGCAATAAAGCAGTGGTTCCCAAACTTGGCAACTTTAAGACTTGTGGACTTCAACTCCCAGAATTCTCCAGTCAGCAGAGCTCCGCTGGCTGGAGAATTCTGGGAGTTGAAGTCCACAAGTCTTAAAGTTGCCAAGTTTGGGAACCACTGCAATAAAGGAAGGACTCTTGACAAATGTTACCAGTGAAGTTTTAATGCTTTGGGGATGATTGTATACTTCCGAATTAGAGGTCCCGCTAAGGCTAAAGTGGTTTCTGGGATATAATCAATGAAACAAATTATCATGAGTTAATGTAGATGTAATGAGGGAAGGAAATATCTGTCTCTTCTCATATTACCTTCCTGCTTTTAAATTAAAATCTCTTAATAAAGTCTTCAAAAATGTGAATTGTTCTCATGTGTATTACTTGTTAAGCATGGTTGAAGTAGAGGTAGATTCAAACTTTTGGAAGATCTTCCCATCTCGACATACTTAACTAGTAAAACCATACCAACCGACTGGGCACCTAACATCCTTTACCAAATGTAAATAGAAGGAGCTTGATACTAAATCTGGATTCAATCTGGGATAGATTTAGATGGGTTGAATCATTAATTCCTTGTAAAATTGAAGCGTGAAGCTTTGGTTTTTGAATGCTAGTCTTCTGTTGTCCTTCAAATTCTTCCTTTGTAGTGTTTTGAGCATCTGGAAAACTCATTATCAATATCTAATTATTTAAATAGTATTCTACATTAGAGTAGAAGGTACAGTATATTCAGAAGCTATCTGAATATATTCTGCTAGAATATATAGGCAGAATAGAATATATATTCTGGATATATAGATTCTATTCTGCCTATCTCTAGATATCCATGGGAAGGACTTAAATTCTTAGAGTGAATTGGGAAAAAAACTATTTCAACCTCCCTTATCCTGATTGAAAATTCTGTGAATTGTACCATAGTCCTAAACTAGGGTACAATTCTCAGAATTTTCAGTCTTATATTAAAGTGGAATTAGTCCATCTGATTGTGTATCAGCCTTGGGAGGTAATCCACACAGGAAGCACACCCAGATGGACTAATTCCACTTTAATATAAGGTTACATTAACAGTAGCTTGCAAGCCCAAAAGTACATTTCTCCCCTCTCACTTTTGTAATCCAAGAAACTAGGAAGGGTCCCACCTGAGATCTTTGCCACCCCTGCAATCCTTTTAAGGTTAAACTGCCTCTTATCCACCCATTCTCCTGGCTGTGGCTGTTTCCCCTCTCTTCCAAAATTATTCGTACGTGGCAGTCCGGAAGCAGTTCCATAGGTGGAAGGCATAGACATTTTGGTGAGATACCGATGTTTAGTACTCTAAGGAGCCCCAGACTGCTCCTGAGTGAAAGAGTGGAATGTCTGTCAGTTTGAAATGAGGTAACAGAATGTGAGGCAACTGGCAGTTGGAACAGAGTTCTTTTCAGGTGGGGAGAGGGAGTAGAATGTCTAACTCCTTAGCAGAGCAGGTGAATATAAGGCAACTGGCAGTTGGAACAGAGCCCTTTTCAGTGGGGAGGGGACTAGAACTTCTTAGCATCAGAGCATGTTAATTACTGTATAAGAAAAAGCAATGATCTGATGGTCTTTTCAAAAAAATCCGTTCTTAGCAAGCATCTAGAAGCCAAGAGGAACATATATGCCAAATTTCAAGTTTGTAGACTTTATGGTTCTAGAGATTTTGTGAAGAGTGAGTGGCACTTGGCTTTAATATATAGAGATATACACACAGTATATACTTATGCAAACTTGGAGTTAGCAAAAATCAAGCAAGACAGGCCATGTAATCTACAAAGCAGTCCCTGAAAATCAGATATTCTTGAATAGCCAGAAGGATAATAGACACCACACCGGAAATGCTTCTTTCCCCGGAAGACCAGATGAGGTAACAAGCAATAAAGTCAAAAGTGACCCCAAAGAAACAGGATCTGGTGCTATGGAATAACTGGAACCCAAGCTTTTGTTTTGGCAGTAAAATGCGATCCCTCCTCTGATCTGGAAAGGATTTTGCTTTGCTATTTGGTAAATATTGGTAAATCTCATAGTAAATGTCATAGAACTTCCAATGTGGTTCAGAGTGCAGAGAGAACTCATGCTGTGTTTGTTATCTATGGAAATGATGCTTACGTTGGAATTACCTGGCAACATATGGCAACTATCTTGTAATTAAATGCTCCACGATACTTCCAAAGTGAACAAAATAAATCTCTCAGCAGCTGCACACAATCTACTGCTGGAGATTATTTGTCAAGAGCAAACACAGCTGACCAGAGGAATATTTGGTTCAAGGCAGTCTCGGAGTCTTAAACTGCTCCATTTTGTGTGTTTGTGTGGATCTCATGGAAGAGCAAAAAGATGCAGAGATGAACTAGCAATAAACCCATGAAGCATCAGGGATGACTTAGCCGTAATTAATATTTTGTGATACTGAAATCTGCTTCTCTTAATGCCGCATTTGTTGCAGCTGAACATTTCTAAAGAAAGAGCAAACTGATCATCGGGGGAATTTCTCCATACCATTTGGCACCCTTTTATTCTCAGACCGTTGCTGCAGTTTGGCACCGTTGATTTATGTTATTTGAATGCTACTAAATCAGACCAACTCACAGCAGTTTATAAGTAGATTAAATCAAAATACAATGAAATTATAAGGTACAGGAATCAAGTAAAGCAACACTTACACTCTAACCATGGGTGCCCACTTCAGTGTGCATGGCAATAATAATTAAAGCTTGAAAGTCCTACAAATAAAAGTTGTTTTGACGGGCTTTTAGGGTAACAGAATAGCAGAGTTGGGAGGGACCTTGGAGGTCTTCTAGTCCAACCCCCTGCTCTTGTAGGAAACTCGATACCGGTTCAGACAAATGGTTGTTCAGTCTCTTCTTAAAAATCTTCCAGTGTTGGAGCACTCACAACTTCAAGAGGCAAATTGTTCCACTGGTTAATTGTTCTCACTGTCAGGAAATTTCTCCTCATTTCTAAGTTGCTTCTCTCCTTGATTAGCTTCCACCCATTGCTTTTTGTTCTACCCTCAGGTGCCTTGGAGAATAGTTTGACTCCCTCTTCTTTGTGGCAACCCCTGAGATATTGGAAATACTACTATCATGTCTCCCCTAGTCCTTCTTTTCATTAAACTAGAAATACCCAGTTCCTGCAACCGTTCTTGATATGTTTTATCCTCCAGTCCCCTAATCCTCTTTGTTACTCTTCTCTGCACTATTTCTAGAGTCTCCACATCTTTCAGAATGATGTCAAGGTGGATAGGCCTCTGAGGGAGATTGCTTCACAAGGTGGGGACTTTAGACACATAAGAAATTATCCCAAAGCTTTAAGCCTTTGTACATGGGGAACTCTTTAACATTTCTCTTGGGATGAGGGTAAAGCCTGTTTCCTATGGAAGAAATAGTTCTGAAGATACTTGACAGCCAAACTAGAGAGAGCTTTTACAGATTCAACCAAGCAATATAAAATGTATTAGGAGGCCTACAAGGAAGGCAAAACAAGGCCTGCAATGCTTGGTTATTTGGCTGTTCTGGTCTTCTTCTGTCAGAATACAGGTTGGTCTAACCCAAAGGTGCTTTTTCAGAAGGCAACTGGACTTTCTTGTTTTTTTTCTTTTGCAGGCACCAAGAAGCTTAGCAATAGCAATAGCAGTTCGACTTATATACCGCTTCATAGGGCTTTCAGCCCTCTCTAAGCGGTTTACAGAGTCAGCATATTGCTCCCACAGTCTGGGTCCTCATTTTACCCACCTCGGAAGGATGGAAAGATGAGTCAACCCTGAGCCGGTGAGATTTGAACCGCCGAACTGCAGTTAGCAGTCAGCTGAAGTGGCCTGCAGTACTGCACTCTAACCACTGCGCCACCTCGGCTCTTCCTTCTTCAGCTCTGACAGGATAGTGGGGAATGGAAGGATTGATATCCTTTGCACACAGCTATATGGAAGGAATATGAATCATTCCATTCCTGGATATCCTGTCAAGAGCTGAAGACGCTACTTGAATGAGAAACAAAATGTCTTCCAAAGGGAAAAAAAAAACCCAAGAAAGTCCAGTTTGCCTCCTGAAAAAGCACCTTTGGGACAACCGTGTCCTGGATGACTGAGATTTTCTACACATCTCAAGCTGGTCTATTTTGCACTGACTTTCTAGGTAGTCTTCAAAAGCAGCCCATGTAAAGAATGTTGCAGTAGTCTAGCCTCCCTTTCCAAGTACAGCTGCATCTGGGCTGATGGTGGCGCAGTGGTTAAATGCAGCACTGCAGGCTACTTCAGCTGACTGCAGTTCTGCAGTTCGCCTGTTCAAATCTCACCGGCTCAGGGTTGACTCAGCCTTCCATCCTTCCGAGGTGGGTAAAATGAGGACCCGGATTGTTGTTGGGGGCAATATGCTGACTCTGTAAACCGCTTAGAGAGGGCTGAAAGCCCTATGAAGCGGTATATAAGTCTAACTGCTATAACTGCTATGTGACATGGTCCCTGGCCTCTGTCTGTAAATTCAGCATGAATAGTGAATCCAGGAGCATTCTGGACCTGACAAAACGGATGAATGTCAGGTTTAGAGCTGAATAACAAGGCAGTTTAATTCTCCAGATTTTAGTTCAGAAAAATCGTGTTACTGCTATGATCCGTCAATGAGGCACGAAGAAAAGTAGCAGAATGTGTCCTGAGACCATTTGTTCCCTGTTGTGTCATCATCGTTTCCAAATGATATTTTCCAAGCCCCACTCCCTGTCTTTTGAGAAATTAAGAACTAAGCATTTTCCAGGCTCATCCATTTAAATTTTATGTTTTGATTTGAAATAATGAATACTCAGAATTATAAATAATATGCTGTCTCTATTCGCAACGTGCACGATCAAAGCTAAAGTTTAATAACATCAATTGAGGAACAGGCTCCGTAGAACTGTAATACAGCAGATAACTTCGATTGCTGTATGTATAGTATTTCAACTATGAAACCCACTTTATTAAATTATAATTAGAAATATACCTGGGAATAGAGCTACAATTTTTTTTTTTAATGAAAAGGTAGTTTCTGCCGGGTCGGAAGGTATGTAATGAAAAAGAGGATTTTGGAAATGAAAAATTGACATTGAAGCAGGAAGAAAAGAAAACCTTTGCATTTTATTGCAACACGCTCTATATGGGGCTACCCTTGAAAAGCGTTCGGAGACTACAGCTAGTCCAGAATGCGGCCGCGCGAGCAATATTGGGTGTACCGAGGTACACCCACATTACACCTGTCTTCCGCAAGCTGCACTGGCTACCAATTGGTCTCCAGACGCAATACAAGGTGTTGGTTATTACCTTTAAGCCCTACATGGCTTAGGGCCAGCGTACCTGCGAGACCGCCTACTGCCACATACCTTCCAACGGCCGGTAAGATCCCACAGATTGGGCCTCCTTCAGATGCCCTCAGCCAGACAGTGTCGGCTGGCGGGCCCCCGGAGGAGAGCCTTCTCTGTGGCTGCTCCGACCCTTTGGAATCAGCTACCCCCAGAGATCCGAACCTTACCCACTCTCATGGCCTTCAGGAAAGCTGTTAAAACCTGGCTGTTCTGGCAGGCCTGGGGCTGTTGACCTTATTGTCAAGGTCCAGCCCCGATTAGAACGAATGCGTGTTTTGTGAATTTTAAACTATCCTTTTCTTATTTTCCTTTTCTTTCTTTTCTTTCTTCTTTTGTAAGCCACCCGGAGTCCTTTGGGATTGGGTGGCATATAAATTTAATAAATTATTATTATTATTGCTATTGTTATTGATATTGATATTGATATTATTTTAGACACAAAGAAAAAAAATTAAACACAGTGTTATGTAATGTAGGCACACTTGTACATACACCCACTTAATTCATCATACATTATTGGCACATGTAACATTGAAGGCGAGTTCTGAAAGGAGAGGTAAAAGAGATGCTGTTCAGGGGTGGGCTTCAAAAATTTTAGCAAGGGGTTCTCTCCCCGGTTGCTGGGTGGGCATGGCCATGATGGGTGTGGCCTAGTCAGCCTCATGCACCGCAGCGGGAGGGCGAAAGCAGCCTTCCCAGGCTCTGGAGGCTTCCTGGAAGCCAGAAATGCGCCAGTTTCTGGCCTTCCTGAACTTCCAGTAGGTCTGTTTTTCATTCTCCCTGAACCTCCGTGCACGCTCTGCACTTACCTGCATCCAAAACACGCCGCGTGGGGACTCCTGGGGGGGGGTGAGGTGGGTGGGGCGAGCCAGGAGTTGGATTTGGGGGTGTGTCTCTGAACTGCATAGAAACTTAGCTAGAGATTCTCCCAAAGTCCTGCAAACCCCCAGCAGCCCACCCATGATTTCTGTTCCACCTTTTTGAGACACAGAGACAAAGAGACAAAAGTTGCTTAAATTTCCAGAACAATCTGAAAGCTACATAGATTTAATAGCCAATTTCTTTCCTTCCTCCCCTCCCCCCCAATACTTTGTGATAACAGCATTTGGAGATGAAAATAAATGACTAGTCAACAACTTCACCAACTTCACCAAGCTCTCTCTCTATCTATCTAAATCTTTTGTTTTTCCACCTTATCGTCTACAAATTGGATTACAACTTTTGGGGAATATATTTTTTGTCAAAATCAGCCCTAACATACCCGCACCCTTCCTGAATAAATTTAAATAGAAGGTCAACCTTTACTGACCCTTCCAGAAGGCTTCTCAGAATGGAAATGTTAACCATTTTAAAAACAGATGTGTGTTAAGAAGCGTCAGCAGTGTCAACTCACCTTTTCAATATATTTTTTGCCTACATTTGTTCATAGAATATGAGTAATTCTGTGTTGCATTATTTATAGCTACTTTCTTGCTTACCAGTGAGTTTCTTGTGACTGGGGTTAATGATGAAGCGAAGGAGAAGACTTTTATCCAAAACAAAAAGTATAACTGGAGAATACTTTTTTTTGTTTGTTTCTTTCCTGTTTTTGTCATGGTTTTTATGAGGAAAGAGAGATTTGTCTCTCTTTTGAGAATGAGGCAGTGCTTAGGAAAGGCAAATGGCTCAAAGCTTTTAATCCAGAAAGTTTTTTGCGGGTGAAATTGCCCCCAGAAGCTCTTCAATATTTGCTTTCAGCATTTTAGGAATTATTAAGTCCACAGTTAAGCACCAAAGAATTGAGGCCTTTGAACTATGGCGCTGGAGAAGACTCCTGCGAGTCCCTTGGATTGCAAGGCGATCAAACTGGTCAGTCCTAGAGGAGATCAACCCTGATTGCTCTTTAGAAGGCCAGACCCTGAAGAGGAAACTCAAGTGCTTTGGCCACCTAATGAGAAGGAAGGACTCACTGGAGAAGAGCCTCATGCTGAGAAGGATTGAGGGCAAAAGAAGAAGGGGATGACAGAAAAGGAGGTGGCTGGATGGAGTCACCGAAGCATCCAAAGGATGATAGAGGACAGGAAGGCCTGGAGGTATGCTGTCCATGGGGTCACAATGGGTTGGATACGACTTCATGATTAACAACAGCAAAGTCCACACGCTTTTTAGGATAAGACTAATTCCAGAATTTAACTGAGGTTAGGTGAGATGATTGTTTAAATAAACCCACAGGGAACCAAGTCTTTTGGTAACACACATAAGCAATTTACTTTATTGGTTTTCATAACTTCCCCAGGCCACCACCAGTTCCTCCAAAGGAAAGACTGATCAAATCATGGGAGGGAAATCAGCAAACAGTGGCAAAATGTTAAGGAACACAAGGCTGTGGCGACCCTGAACAGTCTTGCTAGCATCTCCTGGCGGGATGCTCTAAACTATTATAGGCTCTCCAGCTAATATCTATTATATCTATCTGTCTGTCTGTGTGTCTGTCTGTCTGTGTGTGTCTATGTGTCTATCTATATCTATCTATATCTATCTATCTATCTCTTATCTATCTCTATCTGTCTAGTTATATGTATCTATCTATCTCTATCTATCTCTATCTATCTCTATCTATCTCTATCTATCTCTATCTATCTCTATCTATCTCTATCTATCTATCTCTATCTATCTCTATCTATCTATCTATCTATATCTCTATATCTATCTATCTATCTATCTATCTATCTATCTCTATCTATCTCAATCTATCTCAATCTATCTATCTCTATCTATCTATCTCTATCTATCTATCTATCTCTATCTATCTATCTATCTATCTATCTATCTATCTCTATCTATCTATCTCTATCTATCTATCTATCTATCTATCTATCTATCTATCTATCTATCTATCTATCTATCTATCTATCTATCTGTATCTATCTCAATCTATCTGTCTCTATCTATCTCTATCTATCTCTATCTATCTATCTATCTATCTATCTATCTATCTATCTATCTATCTATCTATCATCTATCTATCTCTATCTAGTTATATCTATCTATTTATCTATCTAGTTATATCTATCTATTTATCTATCTATCTATATCTATCTATCTATCTATCTATCTATCTATCTAAATGTGTGTTCATTTCACTTTAATTCTTTAGCTTGGATAAAAATGCATGTATACAATTGTTTAAGGCTTCAGTATCTTGGAAGAAGCTGCCTTTCCCCTTGGATTATGGTTTCAAATGGGCTGCCTAAGGTTTGTTTTGCTTTTCAGAGCAGCTAGTCCCTTTCCCATTATTGGTTTTGGTTGTTTTAATAAACATCCGGTCAGACACACAGAGCTGGCTGCTGGAGGTTAGCACCAACTGCGATATTTCTCTCCGTGCCCCACTTTCCTCTCCTCTCCCTTTTAATTACTGATAAGCCGAATGTCCCCTTTTGGCAGACTCATCCGTTCCGAGGGGAGAAGTAGTTCATAAGTTTATTTCCATTTCCTTTTTAATTTTCCAAAGCTTAGAGGCCATTCCTGCCAGAGCCGATGCTGAACTGCATGGAAATCCCACAGCTCCCTTTAAAAACAAAACAATTAAAATACTAGTATTAGCCATAGCAATCCAGAAAAAAAGCCAAAAGGGGAAAAAAATCGTGTGTAAAATAGGAATACCCCAGTGACCCCCATTTAAAGCCTTTTTTTCTCATCAGATGGAACAATCACAAGATCTAATTCCCCCCAATACACACACACACAAACAAACACACACACACACACACAGGAAGGTGTGGCAGAAAGAGTGGTTGAAACAATCCTATTGCGCTGGGATTTCTAAAACATGGAAAGCATTATGGCTGTTTGAGGGGAGAAGTAATTGGGAGGATAGACAGAAATTAATTTAGACCCCGAAGCTGGAGGAGTTTTTTTTTTATTGTTCACTGATTTAATATTACTTTCAAAAAGTTTAGCAATTACTGATCATTGCAGCAAAATGCACCAACTTCCTAGCAGCTCAGCCAGATTTCTTCATTTGATTTGTTGGTATTCTGGATATAGGAAAAATGTGAGGGAGGCTGCACCTTCTACTACAAGTAGTGACAGCGTCTGAATTGATGTGAGCAAAACACCCCTCTCTTCCCTCCTCCTCCTCTTCCTCCTCCTCCTTTTTATGATTCCTCACGTTCTATAGGGGCACCGTCTTGTTTTTTTTGCACTCCATAAAAACCTAGTTGAACCTTGCTAAAATATTTGGCTAAGTTTACCATGTAAATCCATCAAAATCCTCCGCAGTGGTAGGTTATAGTGCGTGCAACTTAAGCGTCCATTAGATCGCTATCGATATTTTCATAGGCCTGAGCATAGTCCTCTCCTGGAACATTCAATTGACACTGGGCTACCTTATAATATTGGAGCATTAGACAGAATAGATTATGTTTGGCAATGTTCAAGAGTGAATGGGACAACAAGCGATCATTGCCAGCACTAATGCTACCTTTTTAAAATTAGGTAGACTAGTGATGGCTAACCTTTTCGTCACCATGTGCCGAAAGTGCGCACGTGTGTACCCATAATGCAATGCACATGTGACCCCATGTACCCCCCCACAAAATGTGCACACGACCCCCTGTGCACCCCCTGCACATGCACGCACCCCACACACATATGCCCATCGTGCATTCACACACAACCCCCACAAATGTGTGCACCACCAGCCCGCATTCCCGCACCTCACTCATACACACACAACACCTTTACATGTGCAAACTCCTCCCCACATGGGATGCAGGCAGCATGTGAAACCATGCTCCTTCCAGTCCATGAAATTTTCATTTCCACTTGTGTATACTTTTCCCCTCCCCCCCCCATATTTCTTTTGGATGGTTTGATCAGCATCTTTTGAAATCAGTTGTTTTCTGTGCTGAAATTTTGCTTGAGTGTATAGATCTCAGTAGTGGGATTCAAATATTTTAACAATCAGTTCTCTGCCCTAATGATCAGTTGGGTCGGCATGTGACTGGGTGGCCATGGCCACCTTGATTGGCCTCGCCCTTAGGAAATTTCTCCTTAGTCCAACTCACAATAAAATAGCACAATAAAATAGCACTGTTCCAAAGAATGGAATAGAACAGAACAGAACAGAAGAGCAGAGTTAGAAGGGACCTTGAGGGTCTTCTAGTCCAATCCCCTGCTCGGGCAGGAAACCCTATAGCAGTGGTTCTCAACCTTCCCAATTCTGCGACCCTTTAATACAGTTCCTCATGTTGCGGTGACCCCCAACTATACCATTGGTGTCTCTGTTCGTAAGTCCATCGAAAATATGTTTTTTCGCCTCGATGATCTTAGGCGACCCCTGTGAAAGGGTGGTTCGACCCCCAAAGGGGTCCTGACCCACAGGTGGAGAACCACTGCCCTATAGCATTCCAGACAAATGACTGTCCAATCTCTTCTTAAAAACCTCCAGTGTTGGAGTATTTACAACTTCTGGAGACAAGTTGTTCCACTGATTAACTGTTCTGTCAGGAAATTTGAGGGACTCCTACAAAAATGAGGGGGTCACAATCTCCTCCCCAGAAGTAACATCTTTGACCCTTGTCCACGTGTCCTTTGCTTAAAAGAATTAAGAGCAATCTTGATAATCACACCGTTCCCCTTTCTCTTTCTTGGATCTGTGCACAGGCAAGCATTCTGAACAAGGTGTATGTGTGTGTGTGCGCGCTACTGTTATTGTTGCTGATGAGGATAATGATGATGATGTCTCTCTTTAGGTCCATAAAGAGATGCTTGATTGATAGTCTTCGAAGGAAAAAAAAATCTTATTGTATTGGTGGAATTGATAGCACAATAACCGCACGAGGGCTGCACAAATTGCAAAAGCCTCGCCTGATAAAATATTGAAAGGATTCGTATCTAGAAGTGAGCAGATACCAGTTTTATTTTCTATTTTGGGACTTGTTTTAAACATTCTGCTTTTTCATATATGAGAATCGGTGCCAAGGCTGCCTTCTTTTCCGAGCCTCTTCAATCTGCTGTTTTCTACAGACTTGTGGAAGGGAGACGATGATCTACCAGCAGATGTCTCAATTGTTTGCAACAGATCAAGAAGAGTTTTTGACTTCTGGAAGCAATAGCAGAAAGCTTCACCTTTCTTTGCAATTAGCCTGAGATGGAAAGTCACTAAGAGCAGGGAATTAATTAGGAGGGGAAATCAAAACAAAGTTCACAGCCGAAGACCCAGGAGGTGATTTGTGGGTTCTTTCTTCTGAGAAGTTCATCAGAAGTCTGTGATTATGATTTGTTGACTCCTTCCAGTTTAGAGATGGAAACTGCAACTAGAGCAGCAGTGAGAATTGATGCCTTGAGTGTGTCATGTCGAGATGTTGCTCTGTTGGACAATTTCCTAACATTTCTTCCAGGGTTAGTCAATCTACAGACTTCATGCTGTCTAACAATTGCAGTACAGATGCCCCAGATCTTTCTCTGTTTTGAAAATTGACTCTATAGTCTCACAGCTAAACTAAGCCTGAAACCAAGAATTTCGTCTTCCAAATTCTGAAGCCCCTTTATACCTAACATACCTGTACAATAGTCCTCGATTTATGACCACAATTGACCCCAAAAATTAATGCTGTTAAGTGAGAAAGTTGTTAAGTGAGCTTTGCCCCGTTTGACACCTTTTTTTGGCATTGTTGTGAAGTGGATCACTTAGCAGTTGTTATGTTAGTAACATGGTTGTTAAGTGAATCTGGATTACCCATTGACTTTGCTCGTTGCAAAAAAGCAATCAAATGACTCCTGGATACTGCGACTGTCATAAATATGAATCACTTGCCAAGCATCTAAATTTTTATCATGTCACCATGGGGATGTTGCAAAGATTGTAAGTGTGAAAAACGGTCGTAAGTCAATTTTTCAATGCTGTTGTAACTTTGAATGGTCACTAAATGAACAATTGTAAGTCAAGGACTACCAGCCTGTGGACCAGCTTAAAATGATGGGGGTTTTTTACAATACAGTATAATACAATAGCAGAGTTGGAAGGGACCTTGGAAGTCTTCTAGTCCAACTAGGCAGGAAACCCTATACCATCTCAGACAAATGGTTATCCAACATCTTCTTAAAGACTTCCAGTGTTGGGGCTTTCACAACTTCTGGAGGCAAGCTGTTCCACTGACTAATTGTTCTCATTGTCAGGAAATTCCTCCTCAGTTCTAAGTTGCTTCTCTCCTTGATCAGTTTCCACCCATTGCTTCTTGTTCTACACTCAGGTGCCTTGGAGAATAGTTTGACTCCCTCTTCTTTGTGGCAACCCCTGATATATTGGAACACTACTATCATGTTTCCCCTAGTCCTTGTTTTCATTAAACTAGACATACCCAGTTCCTGCAACTGTTCTTCGTATGTTTTAGTCTCCAGTCCCCCAATCATCTTGGTTGCTATTCTTTGCACTCTTTCTAGAGTCTCCACATCTTTTCTACATCGTGGCGACCAAAACTGGATGCAGTATTCCACGTGTGGCCTTACCAAGGCATTATAAAGTGGTATGAACACTTCACGTGATTTTGATTCTATCCCTCTGTTTATGCAGCCTAGAACTGTGTTGGCTTTTTTGGCAGCTGCTGGCTCATATTTAAATGGTTGTCCACTAGGACTCCAAGATGCCTCTCACAGTTACTACTATTGAGCAAGGTACCACCTACACTGTACCTGTGCATTTCGTTTTTCTTGCCTAAATGTAGAACCTTACTCTTTTCACCATTGAATTTCATTTTGTTAGATAGTGCCTAATGTTCAAGTTTGTCAAGATCCTTCTGTATCTTAAGCTTATCTTCTGGAGTGTTGGCTATTCCTGCCAGCTTGGTGTCATCTGCAAATTTTATGAGTTCCCCATTTATTCCCTCATTTTCCCTTTTTTTTTTCCTTTTGCATTTGAATGGTATTCTCCTGTGTGTGTGTGTGTGTGTGTGTGTGTGTGTGTGTGTGTGTGTGTGTGTGTGTGTGTGTGTGATATTTGTGCTGATAAATAAATAAAGGGAGACTATTATATTTGTGCTGATAAATAAATAAAGGGAGACTAAATATAACACAAATATAACAAAGGCAACAATAAAAATATTGGGTTTCTGTCATGATGGACTCTTGTGACGAGCCAATTGACAGATAATGGAAGCAGTTAGCTTCCTCCCATAATTGGGGCATACCAGGGGTTGTGACACTGTATAGATAGATAGATAGATAGATAGATAGATAGATAGATAGATAGATAGATAGATAGATAGATAGATGATAGATGATAGATGATATAGATAGATAGATAGATAGATAGATAGATAGATAGATAGATAGATAGATAGATGATAGATAGATAGATAGATAGATAGAGAGATAGAGAGATAGAGATAGAGATAGCGATAGATAGATAGATAGATAGATAGATAGATATAGATATAGATATAGATATAGATATAGATATAGATATAGATTAGATATAGATATAGATATAGATATAGATATAGATATAGATATAGATTAGATATAGATATAGATATAGATATAGATATAGATATAGATATAGATATAGATATAGATATAGATATAGATATAGATATAGATATAGATATAGATATAGATGATATAGATATAGATATAGATATAGATATAGATATAGATATAGATATTTAGTGTCACAACCCCTGGCATGCCCCAATCATGCCCCAAAAATATAACACACTCTCACTCACACACACACACACACACACACACACACACACACACACACACATGGATTAGGGGGGTCGTTTGATGATGATGATTTGAATCGTATTTTCCAAGTTGGCCTCTTTTAAATGATGATGCAGCCCATACTCACAATATAATTTTGTCATCATCACTTGACAGGACAAATGCAAGTTACAGTCTCTGCACGACAGTAAGTTGGAGAGGTTTCTAGAGAAATTCAGTACTCAAATCTTGTTGAAATGGCAATACTGAAAAGAAATCTGATATTGTCAGCACCTTTCAATTTGTGCTAAGCTTCTCAATTGCTGGGATTCTACGCAATATTTTAATGATTTGTCCTTCTGAGGAAAGGGAAATGCTGCTTTGAAAGGAATTTAAATGAGGATGCTTTGAAGGACCTACCCCACAAAGTATAAATAACTCTTTTTTCTTCCATTTAATACAGTCTAATTGCATATTTGGTACAGCACCTTCTGAGCAGGTACGGCAAGTAGCTTGCGTTTTGCATTCCCCCAATGCTTCATCAGCTTAATAATGCAAGATGGTAGGCAGTTTAATTACTGAAAACTGTAGCATAATTAATGACATGGTAACACTGAATAAATTACAGTGCTCGGTAATAATGTATAGCTCATGAAAGCAATACAGGAGGAGGGAAAAACAGAGGAAGAAGCCAGGAAGAGGGGGGAGGAATGATAAAATGACAGATTTGGTCAGGATTAGTACAATACTGGGGCCTGCTAGGTTAATCTTATCATTTTATTGGTTCGACTGATGGAGAGAAAGTCGAGGCAGCTGTTCGGCAAATAAAGTAAACGTCCCATCATATTGTTCGTCTGGGTTATTTATGTTATTTATTTGGGCGTTCAATTTCTGGATCAGTCAGGCAGGGAAGGAGGAAGTGTATTTTGCACATACACAAAAGTCCTTCATTCAAACCACTGAGTCGGTTCAATCGTAAGTGATTTAATCCATCCATTCAATCCGAGTTTCCAATTCAATATGGTTAAAGTCAGTTCAGAGATTCATCTGGAACTTTGAACCTGACTGTAATAGATTAGATTAAATTGGATTAGATTAGATTAATACATATTAAAGGCCGTCCTTGATTTACATCCATTCGTATAGGGTTAGTTTAAGTTTAAGTTTAAGTTTTATTTTATTTATATGCCGCCCTATTCCCTAAAAGGGACTCAGGGCGGCGAACAACTTAAACGGGAAGGGGAAACATACAAGTACAAAATACACATATTAAAATGACCAACAACCACACCTGTCGAGAGGGGAGGGGAGCTCATCAACCCCAGGCCTGCTGACACAGCCAGGTTTTAACGGCTTTTCGGAAAGCAGGGAGAGAGGTGAGGGTCCGAATTTCCGCGGGGAGTTCATTCCAAAGGGCCGGAGCTGCAACAGAGAAGGCCCTCCCCCGGGTCGTAGCCAGATGGCATTGGCTGGTGGATGGAACCCGGAGGTGGCCAGCCCTGTGTGATCTAATGGGTCTTTGGGAGGTAATTGGCAGCAGGCGGTCTCTCAAGTACCCAGGGTTAGGGTTAGGGTCTGTTTGAAGTTACAATGGCAATAAAAAAGTGACTTATGACTGTTTTCATCCTTACGGCTCCTGCAACATCCCCATAATCAAGGGATCAAAATTTGAATGCTTGGAAACTGGTTCATATTTACGACGGTTGCAGTGTCCCGGGGTCATGTGATCCCCCTTTTGTGATGAACAAAGTCAATGGAGGATTTGGCTAGATTTACTTAACAACTATGTTACTAATGACTGTTTTCATTAACCCTTCGGAAACTGACAACTAACTTAACAACTTCTGGGAGTCACTTCAACAACTGTGGCAAGAAAGGTTGCAAAATGTGCAAAACTTGCATAGCAATTATCTCACTTAGCAACTGAAATTTTGGGCTCCGTTGTGATCATGAGTCAAGGACTCCCTGTAGTTCTAGACGCCAGGAGTTCTAGTCCTGCCACTGGGTGACTTTGAGCCAATCAGAAAGGGACTATGAGTTGTAATCCCACTTTAGCTCAGGGCTTTATGATTGCTGGACCGAGTTCCTATTTTACGTGATGGAACCGAATTGACATTTTTGTGTTTGCCTCCTTCAGTAAGCTGGGGCTATAATTAGAGGCCAGAATCTATTTGTCAATCCCATGGCTAAACACTAATATGCCTAGCAACAACTCTCTAAGGTCTCTATTAGCATTTTTCAGTCTTGCTACCTGAAATGCTTTAATGGGAAATCCCTGAGTAAAGGACATAAGGTCTATAAAACATACCCAGCTGTAGACTGTGCCTCCTGAGACTTTCCTGAGCATGTTGCCAAAGTAAAATACCAGTAGGACACTGTTTTGGGCTCAAACAGACCACATACGAAAGGGAAAAGTTCCTATCGGAGGTTACAGTCCATAGAACAGATCCAAGAGAATATGAGGTAATCCCCAGCAATAGCCCAAGATCAAGAGCTTAGCTCCTTCTTCGGGGCTCTTTCTTACAGTTATTGTTTTCTACAAATCACCAACATTCTGTAGTATTGCAGTTTTAAAAGAGACAGCAGAGATGGGGCGAAAACTAGGCACAAACATCATTTCAGATAAAATGAGAAAAGGTGACGGACATGAAGCTTTTCATGGCTCAATTTCCATTGACTGGAAAGTCTATTACAAGCATTAAAAAGTATTACTCTTATTACTCTCTCCAAGTCTCAGGCTCCAATATGATTTCGGTCTTCTGGTTGCCTCTAAAAATAGTGTTTCCTTCACTTGTTGCACTGCTGGTGTCTCTTTTGCTTCTTTTGACCCTTTCTTTAGGGGTAGGAGAATGCCTGGTGTAATGGAATAGAATAGAATATTATTTATTGGCCAAGCATGATGGAACACACAAGGAATTTGTCTGTGGATAAGCTCTCAGTATACTTAGAAGCAACAAAGTGATAAATCATAAGAGGCGGTCATAAATCATACTATGCAGCCAACAAGTGATAGTCATAAGATACCAATGGGAGTAGGTAATAGGAAGAGTGACAAGAATGATAGAGCCGAGGTGGCGCAGTGGTTAGGGTGCAGTACTGCAGGCCACTTCAGCTGATGTTATCTGCAGTTCAGCAGTTCTAATCTCACCGGCTCAAGGTTGACTCAGCCTTCCATCCTTCCGAGGTGGTTGAAATGAGGACCCGGACTGTGGGGGTGATATGCTGACTCTGTAAACCGCTTAGAGAGGGCTGAAAGGCCTATGAAGCAGTATATAAGTCTAACTGCTATTGCTATTGCTATGATAGCAATACAGTCTTACTATATGATTAGATATCTTTAATGGCTCTCCAAGGAGTCCATTAGTCAGGTGTCCTCGCTGTTTATGAAACAAAAATAATACATGATTTTGTATAACATATTGTCAGTGAATGTTAGAGGTTAAGATAAGATTTTGAAAAAGGATGATATTAGATATGCCCAAGAATAGTGTTATAACTAGTGGAAGGATGTAGTAAATATTGATTAATTGAAAAAGGAGGGAAAATGTGCTGATATCAATACATATAATAACACTAGACTATGACTATTAGAAGGATGTAGTAAACATTGATTAATTGAAAAATGAAGGAATATGTGTTGATATCAATATATAATAACACTAGATAATTTTTTTAAATTAATGTAGTTATGTTTATCTGTATCAATATTGGTTTTGTACCAAAATGAACGATACTCACACTGTCCATGCAATGGCATTGATGATATTGGTGTAAGTTTATTTTTTTTTATTAACAAACATGTAAAATACACATATACAAAACTTAGACGTACACCACATTTACACAATACAATACGAACAGGAGCTTCCTGTTCTTTATAATAGCAATTATCAATCGATACCTTATATTATGGTGTCAGTTTAAAAAAAAAAAAACTTTACACACAGACAAAAAAAGAAAAGAAAAATCAAACTGAAGCCGAACTGTAACTGAGTTGATTACCCTGGGACACATTTCACATATCATGCTAAACCATCAAATGGTTCGTTTGTTTTGAGATTGGGATGATATGGGTACATAGCGAGTTCTTGTTTATTCAACAAACCACTTTGAATATAACCTCGTGTGATGAGGAACTCTGCCAAAATGAAGGAGGAAAACAACTGGGGATTTAGATCATGAAGTAAACAAGCCAACCAATCATGTTGGTCTGAGAAAGAAGAACCAGCCAAGCACAACTATAACCCCCCCACCCCCACCCCCAAAAAAAAAACAGAATGGAAAGGATATCATTTAGAAAATAAACCACAAATGGCTTTAGGACAAGTCAGATTCAAAGCCTGGGTCCTGTTCTTGATTTGATCCTGAGTGTCGATCATGGGAAAGTCTCTCTGTCAGCCTCTGTTTTGCTGCTTGCTTTTCGGCTGCCATTGAAACGGGGGAGGGAGGGCATGGCATTTGGGTGAGGGAAATAATCTGTACAGGAGGACTGTTAATTGGGAGTTGTTCTCACCATCTTCTGCACACGTGGCAAGGAGAGGAGTTTCCCGCCAAGGCCAACTGTCCGGCATACCAACCTGATGATGGTTTTTGAAGCTATCTCCCACATGACAGCTGTGGAGATATTGGATTGGACTATAGATTGGGGTTACCAAGGGGAGGGGAATGTATCATGTATTGATATCTAATGCTTTCGCGCACTTTTGCTCAGATCCAGCTTTGCTTAGCTTCTATTTACTTATAACCAGTAAAAGTACTCAATTCTGCAAAATGGAGTTGAGTGGTTTCTTTCTTGGTTAATAAGTGAAGCAGCATTGACACTCTCACAGCATTTCTTAGCCCCATTTCTTCCCCCCCCACACACACACACTTTAAAAAAAGGGGAGGAATGGAATCATCCCAACTCAAGGGCCAAATATGCAGTGGTGGAATTCAGCCTGTTCGGGCCGATTCTGGTGAACCGGTTGTTAAATTGCTGGCTGGCCCCGCCACTTTCCTGCCCCGCCCCTTCCAGGCCCGCGTCTCCCGTGGCCCATTTTTGCTCCTATGAGGCTGCAGGGAGCTCTACTAGGCCCAAAATGAGGCACAGGGAGGAATAGCCCACCCCCGGTGGCCAGTTTTTGCTCCCAGGGAGGTGCAGAAGGCCGAGTGCTGCCTGTCACACCTCTTGGCCACACCCACCATGGCCACGCCCAGCCAGCCAGCCATTAGGGCAGAGAACTGATTGTTAAATTCTTTGAATCCCACCACTGTGAAGAAGCATATTTCTTTGCAAATTAAGATGTCGTACACGAACGTGCCTTTTATACTGGCAGTTCCGAGTGGCTCTTACCAGTTTTGAAAATCTGCTGTGTCTCTTAGAAAACTCGTTAGATCCATAATTACTATATTTGATATTGTTTCACTGGTAGCTGGTAGTTCAGCCTTGCCCACTAGAAGGAGTTTTCTAATTGAAAATCTACCATGTGATCTTGCCAGCTGTTTTCCCCCCTTCTCTCATTCATATTTATATCATTAAAAACTTTCCCCGCCCTCCCATCCTTTCCGGCTTCCACCCCATCTGCAATCTTAGGCATTAATCAATTGTACAACTTTCCTCTGTAGCCTTCATTATCTCCTATAACAAAGAGAGAGAAAAAATATGGAAGAGAAAACATAATTAGATGCCACTTTGCTCAAATAATATCTTTGAAAACAACACTGACTTATGAAATGGGAAAGCAGAAATGGCACAGTTTGAACTAATCACTGAATTAAGTGTTCTTTTTATTTGTTGATGCTGCCGAAGTTTTAAAATCAGGGTTTCTCCTCCCCTGGGTATTCTTTGCAGCAGTTCATGACAAAACCAGAGTTCAGATGGATGGATGATTAGACTCCTTCCCACCCACCCCCACCATCACAATAAAAAATGAAATATTTCTATAATATTAAACCCATCAAGTTGATCAAAGCGCAGTGTCAAAAGACATTGTAAGTGCTTCTGCTCAACCAGCACCCAGGATGATTGCAAATCTGCGTACATTTTATCTCTCTCTCTCTCCAGAAGAAGGCAGTAAATTTGTAATACTCAGCACAGATAAATGTGAATCAAGAAAACAGCCAGCTCTCCTCAGCTGAATTTCCTGACCATGCCAACGATGGTGCTTCGTTTGCTGGTGAATGATCTGAACTGGGGGGAGCAAAAAGAGATTGGAACCCAAAGTACTCTGTCCAGCTCCCTCTTCTACTTATGATTCACTGCTTCTACTGCTTTGTGTTGCCTTGTTGCTTAGACTAATAACCACAGTGGTCTGCTTGTCTGGATACCAAGGCTCAACATGTCCAAAAGAAGTGATAAATGATAAATAGAGACTGCAACCACAGCCTGCGTTGTAATAAGACAGGGCCTTGGTTCAACTTGTCTCTTCCCTAGCCCAAGACCTCCTTGGAATAATCAATGGGAATATGACATGATTCATAAATATTGGGTTTAGAAAGACATAGCCATTCCATTTGTCCATTCATTCAGATGAAGACCCAAAGAGCAGAGTCTGTCCTGCCCTTCCTTCTCTGATGCATTAACTCTAGTTGGCCATTCAACAAAGGTCTTCAACAAAGGCCATTATCTATGTAGATGTCCTGACCTAGGCTTCACAAAATCAAGAAGCAGATTCCAAAATCAAGAAGCAGATTCCCATGTAGATATCCTGACCTAGGCTTCACAAAATCAAGAAGCAGATTCCTTCACAAAATCAAGAAGCAGATGACCTAGGCTTCACAGAATCAAGAAGCAGATTCCTTCCAAAATCAAGAAGCAGATGACCTAGGCTTCACAAAATCAAGAAGCAGATTCCTTCCAAAATCAAGAAGCAGATGACCTAGGCTTCACAGAATCAGGAAGCAGATTCCTTCACAAAATCAAGAAGCAGATTAAGCTAATGTGAATTCCTCTCATTCACATTCTAGGAAGGTCTCAGCAAGTGTGAAAAATGGTCACAACTCACTGTTTTCGATGTTGTAACTTTCAATGCTCCCTAAACGAACTGTTCTAAGTCAAGGACTATCCCTTCATATATTCTTCAGGACCCTTAAGACCACTGCATTCCCTTATCCTCTTCCATATACAAATATTATTTTTCTAACATAGCAGAATAGTAACAAAGCCTGCATGTTTGATCTGGAATCTCTACTGTTAAGGAATAATAACAGTCTAAGTCCCGAAAGTGCTTTTTTCAGGAGGCAACTGGACTTTCTTGGTTCTTTTTTTTATTGAAAATTTAAAAAAAAGCTTTTACAAATATTTACCTCCCCGAACCCACCCCAACCCATCTGACCCCCCCAACCTCCCCCCCGACTTTCCAGAACAAATCCAGGGTATAAATCTTTAACAAGCATATACTAAAATAAACTTAAAGAAAGTTAGTATCATCTTTCATTTGAGCTTTAACTCCTCTTTTGTTAGGCTAACTCTAAACAGATTATATCGTTCCTCGCTTTTTCAGTCAAAAACTATCTGGAATTTTTTAGTCCCATATTTATTTTGAATATAGTCAATCCATCTTCCCCACTCCAGTTTATATTTCTCATCTGAGTGTTCCTTACAATATAGCAATTAGCAATAGCAATTAGACTTATATACCGCTTCATAGAGCTTTCAGCCCTCTCTAAGCGGTTTACAGAGTCAGCATATTGCCCCCACAGTCTGGGTCCTCATTTCACCCACCTCGGAAGGATGGAAGGTTGAGTCAACCTTGAGCCGGTGAGATTAGAACCGCTGAACTGCAGATAACAGTCAGCTGAAGTGGCCTGCAGTACTGCACCCTAGCCACTGCGCCACTGCTGATATTTTAGCCATCTCTGCTAAGTTTGATACTTTTAATGTCCATTCTTGAATAGTAGGCAAATCTTCCTTTTTCCAGTATTGCACCACCAGCAGTCTTGCTGTCATTATTAAGTACAAAATCAAATTAGTCTCTATAACAGTACAATCAGTAATTATGCCTAACAGGAATAACTGAGGGTTTTTTTGAAGACGTTTTGCTTCTCATCCAATTAAGCGTCTTCAGCTCTGACAGGATAGTGAGGAATGGAAGGACTGATATTCCTTGCAGACAGAACTGGTCATTTGCATCCATTTAGAAGGTTGAAGTTGAAGCCCTTGGAGGTTTCTCTGTCCTCGGGGGGGAGAGGGTCACTTGAGTCGTGCTCCTGGTTCCTGTAGTCTGCAATATTTCCTCTGGAAATCCATTCCTACTCCCACACCATTCAAAGGGTGTTCGTCCCAAATTCTATAGCTAAAAAAAAAACTCTGTAGTGATTCTCAGTCATCCAGGTCATGGTTGTCCCAAAGGTGACACAGGTACCATTGGGATAATCATGACTTGGATGACTGAGAATATCTACAGACTTATAGCAGTATAAGATAAAGGAGGATAAATGACCATGGTGGTAGCAGTAGAGGAAATCCATGAGTGAGGAGACAGCAGTGAGCAGATGCATCTTCAAGATGATAAGGAGAAGGATCCATAATGAACAATGAGCATCCATAATGCCAATCACCTCCAATAGACCGATCAGATCCCACAGATTAGGCCTCCTCCGAATTCCATCCGCCGGCCAATGCCGACTGGCGACTACCCGGAGGAGAGCCTTCTCTGTGGCTGCTCCGACCCTCTGGAACGAGCTCCCCGTGGGGATTCGAACCCTCACCACCCTCCAGGCCTTCCGCAAAGCCCTTAAAACTTGGCTGTTCCGACAGGCCTGGGGCTAAAGAGCTGTTGCCCCCCCCCCCTCGAATGGTATGGTTGTTGTGTGCTTTTAAATTGTATATTGTTCTGTTCGTCTTTTTTATCCCTTATCTGTATCCCCTTCCCTGACTTGGATTGTCAGCCGCCCTGAGTCCCCTTCGGGGAAAAGGGCGGCATATAAATGCAATAAATTCAATTCAATTCAATTCAAAGCATTGAGTAGATTGGTAGCACAAATTTCCCTTGATGGAATAAAACTGTGTCTGGAATTAGTTATTATCTCTTTTAAGGTGAGGAGATGAATGCTTATGCAAAGCTTCTTCTGGCAGATGTCTTCCACAAATGTTTGCCCTGCTGGGGCAATGGGAAAATTGAGCTACCGGTCACTGGAATGACTTAGCAAAGACTGGTCTGTCTGTCTACTATAGCAAACTGGGCTTCAATCCAGAATAGTGTTGCATTTCCCATATGTGTGCAGATTTGTTTTGGACATAGTGGCTGGACTGAAAATGTCTAATTAAGAAAGCAAGATTTGCAGGGGTGAGGAAGAGAACAGGGCAAACAACTATGAAATGAATTTATTGCTCACCAAATTAGAAACTATTTAGAGCTTTAAGGATTAAGTACCATTTATTATTGTCCAACAAATGTTGTACTACAATAGAACAGTTGTGGAAATTGAGAGGACTTCTGCATGAATGCTAAACGGCTTCATTAATGTCCAGCACAATTTCACTGAGTGATAAATTAATTTGTCGGAAGCTCTAAGAACTACCAAATGGCATGGCAGACCCCCCCAAAAAAGGGACATTGACAAGAAAGCAAGGGATTGCTCTGTTTTTAGTATGCAGAGTAGCTCATGCAAACATAATGTACTGTCAGAAATACTTGCCAGCTAGATTGCCACACTAATGTGTCAAATGACAAGTCATTTGGCAATTTCAAATACCGTAACTACTACGGCAAGAACTGAAAAGAGGGACTGAGTTAAGTGTATCTCCAAGATGTATTTAAAAATGGGACTGACCTATTGATAAAAAGTGCAAAATACCCAATTCTCAGTCTGATGTGTACCTCCAGTGTGTGTGTGTGTGTGTGTGTGTGCGCGCGTGCGTGCGCGCATCCAACAATGGATGGAAACTAATCAAGGAGAAAAGCAACCTAGAATTAAAAGAGAAACTTCCTATCAGTGAGGACAATCAAGCAATGGAATGGCGTTGCCTTCAGAAATTGTGGGTGCTCCATCCCTGGAGGCTTTCAAGAACAACCCCTTGTCTGGGATGGCACAGGTAGTCCTTGACTTATGACCACAATTGAGCCCAACATTTCTGTTGTTAAGTGAGATATTTGCTAAGTGAGTTTTGCCCCGTTTTACAATCTTTCTTGTCACGGTTGCTAAGTTGCTAAGTTTGTAACCTGGCTGTTAAAT
Source organism: Thamnophis sirtalis (assembly GCF_051295495.1). Classification (NCBI taxonomy): domain Eukaryota; kingdom Metazoa; phylum Chordata; class Lepidosauria; order Squamata; family Natricidae; genus Thamnophis; species Thamnophis sirtalis. The sequence goes on along the minus strand of NW_028261382.1, from coordinate 88,930,289 downwards.
GAACTTGGATTCTCCACTGACTTTGCTTGTGGGAAGGTTGCAAAAGGGGGTCGCATGACCTCGGGACACAGCAACGGTCATAAATATGAACCAGTTGGCAGGCATCTGAATTTTGATCATGTGATCATGCAAACACTGGAAAGTTCGTAACTCTGAAAAACGGTTAGATGTGACATTTTTCAGTGCCAATGTAACTTGGAACCATCACTAAATGAACTGCTGTAAGTCAAGGACTACCTATATGGGGGTCTCTTGCTTGAGCAGGGGTTTGACCTAAAAGACCTCAAGTGTCAGTATTCCAAGTATCATGTAGAATTAAATCAGAGTCCAAGGCAAAACAATCCTTAAAGTTCCAATTTAATAAAGCAGACATCTTAGCACATCTGTGTTAATCCCAATTCTGGAAATGACATCAGAATCCCACCCAGTTAAAAGTTCATGATCTTGTCCCCACACCCACAATCCATCACATGGTCCAATCTTCTTCTTCCATGCTGGCGTCCACACCCAGCTGCTTCCGGTCAGGTGTAAAAGTGCGGAGACAAAAGATGACCTTGGCTTCTAGCAAAGAATGAAAACAATACATTCCACAATTCTACTCTTGTCTATTCCCCCTCCCATCAACTATACTAATGAAACAGCATAATGAAATAAGAGAAAGTGTGGCAGGCCAAAATTCTAAAATGAATATAACTGCAGGCCTGACATCAAGGTTCTTTCCAGCTCTATTCTGATTGATTGACAATTCTAAGCCTCACTGTGGATTGGCACATTCATGTGAGAAAGCAAATGAAGGAGGACAATCCTATTTGAGAATAGTTTTCCAGATCAGAAGTTAAAGTAGGCCTCAATACTGCAGAATAATATACACCCACAGAAGTAGACAAGAGGAAGGAAGGAAGGAAGGAAGGAAGGAAGGAAGGAAGGAAGGAAGGAAGGAAGGAAGGAAGGAAGGAAGGAAGGAAGGATCATTGTGTCTTGCTAAGATGTGATAGAAGGTCTAATAGGCAAAAGCATCTCTTGCTCATCCTTCACCATAATTCCAACCAGATTCTCCCAGAATACCCAAGAGCTGTTACCCATCTTCATAAGAGCCTTTCATAGGCCATGCATCAAAGTAGGTTGCAGTTACTTGATCAATATAAATGTCTCTTCTGACAAATGCTCCCTTTTCCGTTACATTTGTATGGAGGTGGGATATTTTGCCATCTGCCTTGCCATGCAAGATACATTTTTCTCTCTGAAGTAATGTCAGTGAGTAGGAGCCAGGCCAACCTAATCATCTTGCTTCTTCAGGTTGAGTTGCTCTGAGCTATTTTAGCATCACACATGCTGGTTTCTCCTTGAATCCCTCAGCCATTTGCAATCTTCCCATTTCTGGTCTCATCAATTCCCTTTAGTACATATTAACTACAGTTCAGCAAGTTTCCGCCTGTCCCACAGGGTTCTTTAGGCATCAGTTTCTTTGTCATCTTATTGATCTATTCTTCTCTTTATCATTTCCCAATGTCTGTCCTGAATCTGAATTGAAACCTCAACTGGAGTGGTATTTGCTGCCTGCCTGAAATGCTTTGGTTACTCCCATCCATCCATCCATCCATCCATCCATCCATCCATCCATCCATCCATCCATCCTCCCAATTCTTTCTTCCTGCCATTATCATTTGCTTGTTTCTTCCATGGTTTCTAGAACATCTTTCTTTTCCTGGGAATAAAATGGTAGTTGTACCATAACATGTCACTATCATTGATGGGATTCAATTTTTTTTACTACTGGTTCTGTGGGCGTGGCTTGGTGGGCGTAGCATGACTTGGTAGGAGTGGCTTGGTGGGCATGGCAGGGGAAGGATATTGTAAAATCTCCATTCCCTCCCCACTCCAGGGAAAGGATACTGCAAAATTCCCATTTCCTCCCAATAAGCTGGGACTCGGGGGGGGAGAGAATAGATGGGTGCAGGGCCAGTCAGAGGTGGTATTTACCGGTTCTCCGAACTCAAAATTTCCACTACCAGTTCTCCAGAACTGACCAGAACCTGCTGAATACCACCTCTGGTCACTTTGGCATGGCACAATGTAATTGTTTCGTTTTGCAAAGTAGAGATTCTTCTAGAATGGTGAGCCTTTTAGGCACAGAATGCCTAAACTGGAAGGTACGCACCAAAGTGCCAGAAATTCAACAATCAGCTGGCTGGCATGTATGCGCACCTTGGAAACCCAATGACCATGCATGCACACATGTTGTGGCCCATCAGCAGCCAGCACAGCTGGCAGCAGATTTGGACAGTGAGGAGGCTGGGGAAGGCTCTGACGAGTGCTCTGCATTGGAGGCAGAGATGGGGACAGGGTCATCTGACAGTTATCAGCTGACTTTGGAGTCAGACATCAGGAGGCAGAAGAACAGCTGGATCCTGTTCCAAGTGTGCACATGTGCAGAGTTGCCAGAGGAAGGGAACAGCTAAAGAACAAGGGTCAACTTGGTAGTAAGGCCACAGGTGGACAGAGAATGGCCCCTCCCATAGGGAATAAAAGAGGAGCGAAAGGGGAGTGGAGTTTGCAGGAGATAATTAGTTCATTCCTGCATTTTTGCCAAGTATTACGGCATCTGAAAGATATCGCCCTGGCCATTCTCCAACCCTGATAAAGGTCGGTAATTGGAAACTATCTTGAAAGAATGTGGGAAAGGAAAGACTTTGCTGGAGAGGAATTCACTGTAAATTAAATAAAAGGGGTTTATTGGGATGAGGATTTGGCTTCATGCTTCTGGGAAGCCTAGGTCAGAACAGTGCATTGGAAACCCGACAACCAGCTGTCAGAGCTGGGGCAATGGCGCATGTGTCCACAGAGAGGGTTCTGTGTGCCACCTCTGGCATGCATGCCATTGGTTCATCATCACGGTTCTACAAAATTCCATTAGCACAAAATGTGAAAGAACACTTTATTAGCCAGCAGAAAGCTTTTTTAAAAAAAAATCAATAACAATCAAAATGAGTTCCTGTTCTAACCAATATTTGCAGTAGTGTCAGAATTAACCTTGGCCCTAATGCTGGCTGTGGAATTCTGGGAGTTGAAATCCACACATCTTAAAGTTGCCAAAGTGGAGAAATGCTGTTGTATATTATCAGATATTAGAATATAAACACAGTGGCATTTCCAGGTGGACTTTCATTTAGACTTTGATCGGGTTCAGGTAAGCAAGTTTTCAGACCATGCCTAGAGACATGGTATAATTAGCATACAGCTAAGGGCCAAGCTTGACATCCCATTAATTCTGTGGCTGTAATTAACTCGCTCTGTACTTCATAATTCGAATCACAGCTGTATAGAACTCAGTCGGGATTTGTAGCATGTTTCCCCACAATTGTGGACTCTAATGCTGCTTCTTCTTCTCTCCCAAACATTATTGACCAACTGAGAAGCTATTAGTGGTAAGAAGGGTACTTAACCTCTCATGCAAGAAAGCAGCTTGCATGGATGTTTATACAAATTGCAAAAAGCATAAAGGATGGCAGAGAAGGGTAATGGGAAGAAAGATTAACTCCCTGCTAAAATACCGCTAGCCTAGTTTTTTCATTCTCTTTTTTTTAAAATTAACTTTATTAAAAGTTTGAATGCAGAGTAAAAACTTAAGAAGAACTAACAAGTTCCCTTTTTGCAGCTTCTATTTAAAATTTAAACACTCTATTGTTAATTGGATATATTTTTTAAAAAAATAAATAAATTATCTGCATTGCAATTTAGAACTTAAATAAGCAGATACTGGCAAATTAGTTATGCCTGTCAATTAAAGGTCCTTATTAGTCCAGTGTTGAAATAGTGTGAAACCTACTTGCAACATCATTTCTGCAAGTGAAGAATACTGGGCTATTCATATCAGGAGTCTACAAGTTAAATGTCGCAGAAACAAAATTAGGACTCTCTTGACTTGACGAGTCTATTACCATGGCTGTTTTAATGCCACATTATTCCCAGGTGATTTCTTTGCTGACCTCCTGTTTCATTTTTAGGCCGAGTATCCATGCTTTTGTTTGTAACTTTTTCATCATGCTGTGACACGATGAGGAAAAACTGAATCCAGGAAGAGGTTATTTGCAGAAACAAAACTGAAGGTCAATTATGGAAAACATCAAGGATATGGGATAGTTTGTCTATTGTTCACCAAGGAGCCCTGGGGTCTTAGAATGTAGAGCATTGCAAGCAAACTCTGCCCACAGCTTAGAGATCGGTCCTGATGGGACTAAAGGTTGACTCAGCCTTCCATTCTTTCGAGGTTGGTAAAATGAGGGCACTGATTGTTGAGGGCAATAGGTTGACATTGTAAACTGCCCACAGAGTGCTATAAAGCAACAGTCACCAGCTGGTGGTCATGGACCACTAGTGGTCCACAAGAACATTTTGGTGGTCTTCAGAATTTTTTTTTATGTTGCACGAAATTAGGGGTCCTCAAACTACGGCCTCTGTCCCGGACACGTGCAATGAATAAACATGTGTTGCTACAGAGATTCTCCCCCTTCAGGGTCTTTTTGTGTGGGTCAGAGGGAGGCAAAAATCCTGACTTGGGGTCTGCTTCAGTCTCCTGGTGCAAGGCTGGAGGGAAGCGCCGTTGGTGGCAAAGAGCCGGAGGGCCTCGTTCCAGTGGGAATGCATCATGGCCTGGAACTGGCTGACCATTTCAGCCCGCTGAGCCTCCAGGTACCTGGCCTTGCACACCAACAGGTCTTCCCTCTGCTTGGAAAGCCTATGCTTGTAGTCCTCCGTGAGGTGCTTCTGCTGAGCCTCCTTCTCGATCAGATCCTATTTGAACCGAGCCAGCTGTTTTGCCTACTCTTTCTCATGGTAGCTGCTTAACTCCAGCAACTGCTTCTTGTTGGGGCCCTAAGGAGCCCGGGCGGGCAGGTAAGGAAGGGCTGGGAGGGAAGGGGTGAGAAGAAGCTGGCAAGGCACTTGACATGAATGACATCGAGTTGGCCATGCCCAACCAGTCACATGACCACCTTGCCATGCCCGCCCAACCAGTCATTAGGCAGATCATATTAGTGGTCCACAGGATTTAAAATTATGAATTTAGTGCTCCCTAAAGTCTGAAAGGTTGGGGACCTCTGCTATAAAGCACTATGGGGTGGTATAAAACTCTTAAGTGCTGTTGCTATCCCAGAGGCTTTCTAGGGGCAATGTCCTATTACTTTAGTGTAGATATTAGCTGCAATAATTTCCCTTTTCTTACACCTATATTAAATGAAGAATGGGAAGAAGTAAAGCAGGAGTGGGGAAGCTTTCCTCCAAAGGCTAAATTGGCTTTACCCAAACACTTTTAGCCTCCCTCCCTCCCTTCTTCCTCACTCTTCCTCACTTCTTCCTCACCCATCTCACAGCTATTTGAGACTCTAGGCAATACAATAAAAATCAAGATGTTAAAACAACTGCAATGAACAAACATCAACAATATTATTATTAACAAGTTAAGGAGAAAACTGACATTAAATACAATGCAGTCATCTCATCAAATCACCATTCCCTTGAGATACCTAGGCCTACGGACACAGCTATGTTTGAAGCAACTTACAGAAAGATGCCATGAGTGGGACCAATCTCATCTTAGGTGTAAAAGTGATGTTCTACAGATGGATGGCACAGCAAAAAAGGTCCATCTCTTGGGTCCCACTCCATCTTTCATAGATGGAAAATGCAGCACACCTGTTCTGCCAGATCTAATGGACTGGGCAGGTGTAATTGGGTTGTTGTTGTTGTTAGTTGCGAAGTTGTGTCCGAACAATTGCGACCCCATGGACAATGTTCCTCCAGGCCTTCCTGTCCTCTAACATCTCCCAGAGTCCATTTAAGTTCATGCCTACTTCTTCGGTGACTCCATCCAGCCACCTCATTCTCTGTCGTCCCATTCTTCTTTTGCCCTTCAATTGTTCCCAGCATTGGGCTCTTCTCCAGTGAGTCCTTCCTTCTCATTAGGTGACCAAAGTATTTAAGTTTCATCTTCAGGATCTGGACTTCTAAAGATCAGCCAGGGTTGATCTCCTCTAGGACTGTCCGGTTTGATTGCCTTACAGTCCAAGGGACTCACGTGAGTTTTCTCCAGCACCATAGTTCAAAGACCTCAATTCTTTGCACTCAGCCTTTCTTAATGGTCCAACTTTCACAGCCATACATTGCCACTAGGAAAACCATAACCTTGATTATACACACTTTTGTTGGCAGGGTGATGTCTCTGCTTTTTAGTATGCTGCCTAGATTTGGCATAGCTTTCCTCCCCAGGAGCAAACGTTTTTTTAATTTCTTGGCTGCAGCCCCCATCTGTGGTGATCTTGGAGCCCAGGAATTGGGTGGAGGCCTCAAATACCAGCAATGGGTGGTTTAAATCTACATCCTATTAGCTTTAGTCTATGAACACCCTTGCTTGGAATATCTCCTTATCTCCTTGCACATTATGCATAAATGCAAAGTCTCCTCAAATTTAATCAATCTTCTCATCGGAAGCTATGAGGAAGGAAAAGAACTCCTACATTTGATTGTGGCCATTGCTCACTGGCCTCAATCCATTCCCCTGTACCTATTCGATGGAAATGATCCGTCAACTTCCCTTAGGCTGCATTATTTAGTAAACATGCTTTTATGCCACTTCAATCAATATGCCTATAAGCAACTCGCCAGCAATGGATGCACAATAATGTACTAACACAATAATCATAAAACTATCCTAGAAGGATACAATTGTCATAATGTTATAATCATAGAAGCCCAGCACCATTTATCTGAGAAGTTCATCACGCAGGTACCTCTAAGTCAGTGGTTCTCAAAGACATATTTTCGATGGTCTTAGGAACCGAGACACCAATTTTATGGTTGGGGGTCACCACAACATGAGGAACTGTATTAAAGGGTCGCGGCATTGGGAAGATTGAGAACCACTGCTCTAAGTAGTCATTACCCTTGAATGCATATTGGAAAAGGCATATTTTCAGCAGCTTTCTGAACATTGGCAGTGACAGTTTGGATCCGATTTGTAATGATCAGTCTTTCCACAACCTTTTCAAAAACCTTCCCTAAAAAGAGAAAGTTAAGGACTGGGTCTTAATATTATTGTATTTAGAGCATGAGCAGGAAAATCCCCACAGCCAAAATGCTGCATCTTGAGAAGAACCAAACCTGCCCTCTACCCACCTTTCAAATGTTAGGTGGGATGCAGTGGTAGGTTTCAAATTTTTTTAGAACCTCTTCTGTAGGTGTGGCCTGCTTTGTGGGAGTGGCTTGCCGGCCATGTGTCTGGATGGGCATGGCCAACTAGTAAAATGTGGTGAAACTCACTTAACAATGCTCTTGCTTAGCAACCAAAATGTTGGCTCAGAAACTCTGGCATTTGAAGCGTGCAAGTCTTAAAGCTGTCAAATTACAAGACCTTTGCACCCCTAACCCTTTAGAAAAAAACCCAGGGGTGTTCAAACATGACAGCTTTAAGACTTGTGGACTTCACTCACTGTCAGAGTCTGGTAGCAGCTCCAATGGCTCCTTCCGGGCCACAACAGGTTAGTACCACTGTTGTTATTAACAATCTGACTTCCACATTAACTTTGGTTGTCAGATGGTGATAAAAGGTGATCACATGACCCCGGGACACTGTAACCATCATAAACAGGAGTCAGCTGCCGGCATGACTATGGGGATGCTGTACGTGTGGTTGTAAGTGTGAAAAATGGCCGTGCATCACTTTTTTCAGTGCCACTGTAACTTTAAACAATCACAAAGTGAAGGATTGTAAGTCGAGGAGTAGCTGTATTTCTGAAACGCAAGCAGCTGCTGCTCTGTGAATTGATACACGGTGAATGAAGGCAACTACAAAGAATTCGGCTGCCTTCTTCTCAAATCTGAGATGTAGCTAAATACCAGGTTGGTAACCAGCTGCCTCTTAGATTATTTATCCCTTTGCTTTTTTCAAAGCAGGATATCTTCAACTACATGTCACATCTCTTGTACCCGAAAAGTTTGGGATGAAAGTAAAAAAAAAAAAAAAGATCAAAGAAGAAGAGCAATAAGGATGTGCTGTGTGGAGGGCAAATGGATTTACAGCGTGATGGGAAAAGTTTCTGAAATCCAAATCCATACAACATTCAGTGATATAGTGTTAAGACCCTGATATGGGGGCGGGGGGAAGGCCATTTAAGTAAACAGCACATTGCAAACAATTCTGTCACTATTCCAAGTTACCATGAGCCTAAGCTAGCTGCAGATTTTAGAAAGTGTGGGCCCAACCCATGTGAAGATCTCCAGGTTGAGAAAAGGGGAGGTTGACCTAGGCTTCAATTTTGCAGCATTGTATTTTGAAGGCTCCTTAAAAAGTTTGCATGATAAACCTAAAATAATTGCAACTCCTTAAAAATCTAACAATATGGAGTCCTTGGTGTGCTTTCTGGGCTTGGTTGTTTGCTAGCAGACACTTCAATACCCAACTAGGGAACATCATCAGTGCTAGTGAGTGTGGAGTTTGCTCCTTGTTTATATATAATAGCTGTTTTGACCAAGGCTTCCTTAAAAAGCAAGAAGCATAGTCTTGGTCCTGGCAAAACCCCGACTGTGAATTCCTTTCATTCACAGTCAGCAAGGTTTAGCAAACAGTCTTTCAGAGGAATGTTTATCAACACGAACCTTATCTCATCTGGAGAGCTGCCAAATAACTAGTTTCCAAGTGTGGGGCAAGGCAAAACTTGGCACAGAGTCTCTTATAGTCCAAACAGAACTTTCCACTCTTGAAATGACCCAATGAATGAATGGTTTCCTGCAAAAAGTCCACTCCCTGTTCACTCCCTTTTGTTTCCTATGGGAGGGGCCAATCACCTCCAAGGTGTGGCTTTACTCCAAAATTGACCCTGCTTTCTTAGTTGTTCTTGTCTTCTGGTAGCTTTGCGCATGCACACACTGGGAAAGGGCTCCAGATGTTCCTCTGTCTCCCTGTTGTCCAGCTTCCTCTCTGCTTCTGATGCAGAGCCCTCATCTGAGCTTCCCTCAGTCCCCAGGACTGGCCCATGTTCCTCCCCAACCTCCTCACTGTCCGACTTTTCTGCCAACTCTGCTGGCTGCTGGCAGGCCACAACAGTAGCTTGGCCTGTCAGTATTGGTGGAGGTGTGATTTCCTTCTTGATAATTCCTTGATTAGGGTATTATTTTCTGCACAGTTGTTTCCCTGGTGTTAATCCCTGCTTCTCTGGGTGTTGGCTGCTGAACAGGATGTGTTTTTCTTTCCTTCTTAGATGTTTATTTTCTCCTTTGAATGATAAGTAAGTGTGGTTTATCTCTGTGTCTATTGACATTGTATTAATGTATCAATACTTCAGAACCAATGAACCAAGTAATGAAAACTCATTTTGATGTTTGGTGGCGTTGTTTGTTGTTATTTTTATTGGAGTTTTACACCTAGAGATCTATTGGATATTCATAACTGAAGATTGATGAAAACCTTGAAAGTATGAATGGCTGATAAGGACAATGGTTTGACATAAGGATCCTATCTAGCACTAGAGGCATTTAAAAAGCTTAGAGAAATGTCCAGGAATTGCATGAAGTTCTCATCTTCTGCTAGGACAAATGACTGCTGTTGCTTCCACCCTGGGGCTTCAGACCATTCTGTTTAATAGCTAGACAGTTGAACAATGCTTTTTATTTTCTTTATGAGAATGTCTGGGGGTGTGTTGTGCCAGGTATCATATCTTTGATCTCTCCATGTGGATGTTGAAGGTTCTCTTGAATGTAGTAGTATCTCCTTGAGATTAATACTTCATAGCAGTCTCAGCACCATGCTGTCCTGATTCATACATCAGAAGATGTCATGCTTGGTGCTAGCTTCTTGCCTCAATGGCATTGTGCTGGCAGGATAAATAACCCTTGGCTGGCTCTGCTTGTCCCCTTTTGTTATGCGCAAATAATTCAACAAGCTCAGTGGAGATTCCCTCCTAGAACTAGTGATAGAGTAGCACTGAAGATAAATGTGGAAGAAAAGGCACAGTGGGAAGGGACTGAGACAGCCTTGATGAGGATAAAATAAGTAACCAAAAGAAGTAAGCTTAAGTTTTTTTTCCTTTTTTTTTTCTTTGAGAAGGGACACAGTGAAACAATTCTTTTGGGATAACTTACATGGAACAACAAAGGACCACACTGTGCTTATTTGCCTTCTTTCCATTGGTTAATTATGATTAAATATTTCCTTCCTTCCTTCCTTCCTTCCTTCCTTCCTTCCTTCCTTCCTTCCTTCCTTCCTTCCTTCCTTCCTTCCTTCCTTCCTTCCTTCCTGACTTATAAAGCCCTTCGTAACTTATAAAGCCCTTCATGGTATTGGACCTGGGTACTTGAGAGACCGCCTGCTGCCAATTACCTCCCATAGACCCGTTAGATCGCACAGGGTCGGCCTCCTCCGGGTTCCATCTACCAGCCAATGCCATCTGGCTACCACCTGGGGGCCTTCTCTGTAGCAGCTCCGGCCCTTTGGAATGAACTCCCCGCGGAGATTCGGACCCTCACCTCTCTCCAGGCCTTCCGGAAAGCCGTCAAAACCTGGCTGTGCCGGCAGGCCTGGGGTTGATGAGTTCCCCTCCCCTCTCGACTTGTATGGCTGTATGACTCTTGGGTATTTTAATTATGTGTATTGTGTTTGTATCCCCCTTTCCCCTTTTGAGTTGTTCGCCGCCCTGAGTCCCTCCCGGAGAAGGGCAGCATACAAATAAACTAAATCTTAATCTTAATCTTAATCTGAAGTAGGGCCATACAATAGCTGTGTTATATTTTAAGCCCCGATAATGATAAAGGAGTTTTCTTGTAGAAAGGGAAAAGAGAGCTAAAGAGATCTGGAACTTATTCATTGGAAGCTCTTTTCAAAGCATTTATTTTATTTATTTATTTTATTTATTTGGTTTGTCAAACATGTGAAAGATAACAGGTATAAGTACAAACATGGACATGAACAAAGGAAATGAGTACAAATAAAAGGGGACACTAAGACAGGGATAGTAGCCACGCTGGTGAGCTTATGCACGGCCCCCTTTACGGACCTCTTAGGAATGGGGTGAAGTCCATAGTAGACAGTTTAAGGTTGAAGCTGTGGCGGTTTGAGGATGTAACAACAGAGTCGTGTAGAGCATTCCAAGCATTGTCCACTCTGTTGCTGAAGTCGTATTTTCTGCAATCGAGTTTGGAGCAGTTTATGTTAAATTTGTATCTATTGTTTGCCTGTGTATTATTGCAGTTGAAGCTGAAGTAGCTGTTGACAAGTAGGATGTTGTAGCAGAGAATTTTCTGTACTATGCTTAGTACATAGTAGACTTACTATGCATTTGACCCTAGGAATGATCAAGGTAGGTCATAAAGCATCACTGCAAAACAAATAAACAAACAACAAACAAGAATTGTTTTTTTTCCCCGGTACACAATTGTGTGACTCCCATACACACCCAGTCTTGAAGGGAAAAACTTGAGATAAATGTAACTTAATCTCCTGAAAAATGAAGGCAACAGTGTCTTCTCCACGTAATTTTTCCCTAACCCCACATCTCCTTTCTGTTATAGTCATGCCAATTTTACTTTTTGCTCATGTCAGATTTCATAAACCAATAAGCCTCAGGGTTTTTTTTTCCTTAATGCAGATGGAAATTGATTTACTGCACTTTCTATCTTACCCACTTCTAAGGATTTGGGTCAGGCAGCCAGAGTTTAAAAAGACAGAAGACAGAAAATCAGAATGTCAAAATAGATGACATATAAATAATATTGAGATGAAAACTCAATGTTTCCACATACTTCTGGCTGTTTTGGAATGGCAGCCTGCAGTAGAAATATGGTGTCTTTGGGAAAACACTCTCTCGCTCGGACAAAGATTTCTAGGATGAAGTAAAAGAGTAGCTTAAGGGGAGGTCTCTACTGTAGTGGTAAGATATTGGCAATCCATGCAGAATGACCCAAGTGCAGATCCTGGTATCTGCAGGCTGAGTTGGGTCCCCCCCCCTCCCTTGTCTGGAATTCGAGAGAGTGGCTGACAGTCACGATAGATGACTGATGAGCTCCACATTCCAAAGCAAACACAGGAATTGACTTTGACATTCTGCAAGAAAGTGTTTCTTGACCTTGGCAACTTGAAGAAGTGTGGACTTCAACTCCCAAAATTCTGGGAGTTGAAGTCAACACCTTTTCAAGTTGCCAAGGTTGAGAAATACTGCTGTAAGGGAACTATAACTAGAGTAAGTAAGGGGCTCAGTCATTGAGCTTGTCGATCAGAAAGGTCGGCAGTTCGGCGGTTCGAATCCCTAGCACCATGTAACAGAGTGAGCTCCCATTACTTGTCCCAGCTTCTGCCAACCTAGCAGTTCGAAAGAACGTAAAAATCCAAGTAGAAAAATAGGAACCACCTTTGGTGGGAAGGTAACAGCGTTCTTTGTGCCTTCGGTGTTTAGTCATGCAGGCCACATGACCATGGAGACGTCTTCGAACAGGGCTGGCTCTTCGGCTTTGAAACAGAGATGAGCACCGCCCCCTTGAGTCAGGAATGACTAGCACATATGTGCGAGGGAAACCTTTACCTTTAACTAGAGTAAAGCACTCCTATTTTCTACAGGCACACAAATACACACAGACTTTACCTAATGTAATTATGATGGCCACTTTGTATATTATGTTGTCACTAAGCTCTTTTGTAGAAATACTGCATTGTCTTGATCAATTTGGGGTGATGACCAGCATGGTACAAGCCACTCAGTTGGTCATCACACCTCCTATCCACAAGACCTTCATTTTGGGGGTGATGACGCCCCAAACCAAACCTCAATTCTTCTGCTTTCCAGAGATGTGCTGGGCCACAGGACTATGGCCCCTCTGCTAACCCTACAGTTTTGTCTGATTATAATGTTTTCTGTGTATGTGTGTGTGTGTGTGTTCTTTGTCAAGCTGAAATTGCAGTGTTGGATAATACAAGCCTCAAACAGTAATTAGTCATGTGTGATTTGTTTTCCAACTCTGTATTTAAATTATTAAAATTGTGTGATGAGATACAGTGTGTATCCACGATACTACATACAAATTACTGGAATTAAGGGGAAACTTCCTAACAGTGAGGACAATCAACCAGTGGAACCGCTTGCCTTCAGAAATCATGGTTGCTACATCAGTGGAGGTTTTTAAGAAGAGTCTAGACACTTATTTATCTGAGATGGTATAGATTCTGTGCTTGAGCAGGGAGTTGGACTGGAAGACCCACCCAGTTTGAAAGTTCAAGATCTTGCCTCCATACTCACAAGTCCATCACATGGTTCAATCTCCCACTGCCATGCTGGCAGTTCCACCCATCCCATTCCGGTCTGGTGAAAAGGGGCACAGACAAAAAATAATAACCTTGGCTTCCTAGAAAGGATTTTGTTGTGCATGTGACTCCTTACAATCTCCCCTCCCATTTTCCCACAATAGAAAAATGCATAGCAGAATAATAGAAAGTATGGCAGGCCAAAGACCCAACGAAAAGATGGCTGCAGGCCTGGCACAAGGTCTTTTCCAATTCTATTCTGATTGATTGGATGGAAATCTTGGTTTGGGGAGGAATATAATCCGCCTAATTCTTTTGAGGGACTCATTTTTCTTTATGGAAATAATCCTGTGGGAGAAAGGGAATAGCATGTGGAAATAACATTCAACTCAGGCCCAAGGAAACCATCCAAACAAAGGCAATGAAAGGGAATGGAAGAGTTCATCTGAGCACCTTAGTGTGCTTAATGGATGTGCCTCCTTATTGCCACTATTCTCAAAGGTTGTAAAAGGCATGGCTATAAAACTCTCTCTGAGCAACTCATTCCCAAGCAAACACAAGACATTTAGATAAGTAGAAGTATTGCAGAGGAAGACATGTAAATACAGAGGTTTTGCATATAGCAGTATGTGGGGAAACCCGTCCCTGCTTCCTTGGGCCCAAAGTCCAGATCCTCATATTTTGCCTCCCTTCTTCTGGCTGTTCTTTTCTCATCCCATAATCTCTGTATTACTTCTCTTCTATAAAATGGCTCTCTCTGGTGTGTGAATCAGGGTTCCTCACAGAGGTGGTTTCCTACCAGTTCGCACCTATTCGGTAGAACCGGTTCGCCAAATCTACCGAACCGGTTAGAAGAGGTTCTACCAGTGGACCCGGAAAGCAGGCCACACCTACAGAAGAGGTTCCAAAAAATTTTGAAACACACCACTGGTCCTTGGATATGATTATTCTACACTATCATGCTCATATTTATAAAACTCAGTGCCTCTGTGAAAGGTAAGGATGACTACTGCGTTTGTGGTGCAATCAGAACATTGCGTGTGTTGAAGTTGTTTTAACACAAACCAAAGATGCCTTTTAAAAAACAAGTTTACATCATATTCTTATGCATGCCAGTGCTGTGTGTGAGGTAATTTAAGGTGGTTCTGACAAGTGTCGTCAGCATCTTCATATCTGGTCACATGGGCGGCAAGCCACTCCCATCCGGTCACATGGGTGGCAAGCCACTTCCACCCGGTCACATGGGTGGCAAGCCACTCCCACAAAGGAGGCCACACCCACAGAGTACGTTCGAACAATTTTTGAAACCCACCACTGGTGCCTCACCTCATCAGTTTCAGCTCTCAATAATTGCCATGCTAGGAATATTAGATAAAAGGTAAAGGTTCCCCTCGCACGCATGTCCTATCCATTCCCAACTCTAGGGGGCAGTGCTAATCTCCGTTTCAAAGCCAAAGAGCCAGTGCTCTCCGAAGACATCTCTGTGGTCATGTGGGCCAGCATGACTAAATGACAGAGGTGCACAGAACACTGTTGTGTGTGTATGTTCCAGCATACCTTTGGAATGACTCAAGCAATTTCAACCAAACTTGATACACATATTACTTACTCTCTCAAAACAAATAGTGTGTGGGGTAAGACACCCCCAACACCCCTTGGTGTGTGTGTTCTGTTGATATACAGCCTGTTGTGCCTTAAAATGTCTTCTATCGTACTGCCTTCAAATGTCTTCTGCTGTACAGTGCTGTGGAGTTGCCATGGTAACTTCATGGCTTCACAGTACTCCACAAGGGGGCTGCCTCTGGTAAGGGGGAAAATCCAACATTAGAAATTGCAGCAATGTTCATGGAAGGAGGGTTGGGATAAATAAATACCCAAGCAGCTCTATATAATCAATTTGAAGATGGTAATAAGAACAATGTCATTAGAAATAAGCACCTTTTCCTTTCAAGCTCTTCTTCCATTCACTGACTTCTGGGGACAAGTTTCAAATTTTAAACTTCTGCTGCAATAGGTTAGGATATTAGGAATCATGGTTCACCACCATCTGTTATTTTATTTTTCTATTGTGGCATTTATAATCGCTACCCACATTAATTATTTTGGCACTAAAGTCCTTTCTCGTTCGAGGACCCTGTGATTTCTAAGAAAGATGGATATTAAATATGCCACACACCAGCACGAGGTTCCATTACCCGGTGCTATTAAGTTTCAAGGCTGTGTAGAGTTAACACAGAAAAACAACTTTTGCTATTTGCAATCACAGCCAAGCCTTTGAGTGTTGTGGTTCAGAATAAGAAATACAGATGATGACAGGAGCTGATTTCTTATTAGGAACCTAAGCGAGCATTTGCATAAATCAAAAGGGCGCTGGGAGCATCCTTCGGTGCCAAGCATTGCCCAGGCAGATGTCTGCAGCTGTTGGAGCACAGAATTGGACATTCAAACATGCCCCCTACATTTCAACAGGAGGAAAGCCTTTATCTTGCACAAATGTTTTGCTTATAAATAGGTCGCACATCTACACTTGGGCTTCACTTTTTAGAAATCAGCCCTGGTGCAGGGAGAGGTCCTAGGCATCAGATAAGCACAAGGGGATGCATGTGTGAATGCTTTCATTTTCAGATCCCCCCTCTGAAATAAGCAAATGTTCATACATGAGTTCTACAGATGAAAGATAAGACCCTTACAATTGTCTCTCTCGACAAAGATAAACAGAAATGCCTGAAAAGCTGTCAATCTGGGAAGAACTTCTAAACGTTCCTGATACAGTAAAAAGCACATGTGTAGTCCCCAAAACACTCTTTTTATTTCAAAGGCTGTGAATTATATTCATTCACAGCCCGTCATGAGTCACAAATAGTTTGTAAAGAGTCCGACAGAAGTCTGCCACAGTCCTTTGGGATAAGGCTGTTAAGCACCCATCTTTATCTTCCTTGAAATATGGCCGAAGACCTAGCTGTCAACTAGTTTGGTAAGGCCACACGGAGCACAAAGTCGAAACGGAGCTTCAGAATATAACCCGGCCAGCATGAAGTTGCTTCCTGCAGAGGCTCACATGGCTTTGCTCCTCCTTTAGGTCCTATGGGAGGGGCCAATCACCTCCAAGCTTACTCCTTAGTTGTGTCTTAACTGTTCTTGCCTTCTGGTAGCTCTGCGCATGCGCCCACTGGGAACAGGATCCCCCTGTGGGGGGAGACTCCAGAGGCAACACATAACTCCCAGATGGCCCTTGCCCCCTCTCTGCCTCCAACGCAGAGCCCTTGTCTGACCCTTCCCCAGACTCCAGGACTGGCCCATGTTCCTCCCCAACCTTCTTGGTGTCTGAATCTGTTGCCAGCTCCACAAGTCACTGCTGGACCACAACAGAATCCAGCACATCCTGTCCCTACCCAAGCTGCTTAATTCCCCATCAGTTTTATTTCTCTGGTCAATTAATTGAAATGTGGCGGGGTTTCTCTTTCCTCCGTCGCTTCTCCTTCCCCCACCCCAGTTTTCTTTTCAATTGGCAAGGCAGCTGGTATGGCCAACCTGTGGTTTCCTGCACAGCTGTGCTGTGTCTTGCTTGTCGCCATTAAAAGCCATTTCATCTCTGTTCAGAGCCATTTCTGGTGATCATTTCTCCCTTTCCGATTAAACTGGTAGTTTCATGTGGCCATTTAGCTGTCAGGAGTCCTGAGTGGCATCTTTGCATTTTAAAATGTAAGCAGGCCTGGGAGAGAAGGCTAGGCAGCTGCCTGACCAACAGATCAGCCCAAGTGTTTTCCCAACTGATCTGGCGTACTCTGGGAAGCGAGCGTGACAGATTTTATATCTTGCATTGGGGGAACCCAAAAAGGC
Source organism: Thamnophis sirtalis (assembly GCF_051295495.1). Taxonomy (NCBI): domain Eukaryota; kingdom Metazoa; phylum Chordata; class Lepidosauria; order Squamata; family Natricidae; genus Thamnophis; species Thamnophis sirtalis. Next base: position 88,913,170 of record NW_028261382.1, on the reverse strand, counting down.
TGCCTTTTTTTGTGTTCCACAGAACAAATGCTTCTAAACAGAAGGAGAGCAGGCATTTTACTCCTTGTTAATTGTGAGCGATGTGGATTTGCAGAGTACCTTGGGGCTGGGGGGATAGAAAAATCTCCTTTAAGCTGTACTCAAGTCTTGGCAATGTCGTTGATGTATCCAGGCAGTTTTAGTTGCAAAAGTGCAGAACATCTATGGAGATTCTCAGTCACCCACGTCAGGCATGTGCCAAAAGTGCTTTTTAAAAAGACAACTGTGTTGTGGCCCACCTCCAGCCAGTGGAGCTGGCAGCAGATTAGGACAGTGAGGAAGTTGGGGAGGAACATGGGCCAGTCCTGGGGACTGAGGGAAGCTCAGATGAGGGCTCTGTGTCGGAGGCAGAGAGGGAGCTAGACAGCACTGAGGCAGAGGAACAGCTGGAGCCTGTTCCCAGTGTGTGCATGTGCCGAGCTGCCAGAAGACAAGAACAACTAAGAAAGCAGGGTCGACTTGGGAGTAAAGCCACACCCTGGAGGTGATTGCCTCCCCACATAGGAAATAAAAGGGAGTGGGCTTTTTGCAGGAAACCATTCATTCATTGGGTCCGGAAAGCTCTGTTTGTGATCATAAGAGACTGTGTCAAGTTTTGCCTTGCCCTCTGTTTGGAAACTAGCTATCTGGCAGTGCTCTAAATAATATAAGGTGCGTGTGGATAAACATTCCTCTGAAAGACTGTTTGCTAAAGCCTTGCTTGCTGTGAATGAAAGGAATTGACAATCGTGTAAATAAAAGAGGGGTTTTTTGGGGGGACCAAGATTGTGCTTCTTGCTTTCTAAGGAAGCCTGGGTCGGAAGAAACTGGACTTTCTGGTTATAAAGAAACAAAGTCCAGTCAATCTTTTAAAAAAGCACCTTTGGGACAAAAATGCAGAGGTGGTTTGCTATTGTTTTCTTTCAAAGTTTTTCTTTTCATTGTGCTCATCATTTTAAGGTAGTCTCCCAGGTAAACACTCAGGCCTCCCCTTACTTGGTTTCCAGCCAGACAAGGCTAACCAGGAATATCATTAGGTTTTAACTCAGGGTAGATACTCTGAAGGTCTTTTGCCTTGTGTTCACTTCAACGTCACGGATTGGAAGAATTCCTTATAAGTAAAGGGACTTTTTGCCAAAAGAGAGAGGTGTTTTAATCTCTAGCACTGCAACACCTGTGTTCTTTTAACATGGCTAATGTGGCAATACTACATTCAAGAAATGATGGTTACCGCAGGGATGAATGAAATGCAATGGGTGTTAGAAAACATACAATTACGGCATTTACTTTTAAGTTACTCCTTGACTTAAAACCAGTGATACAGCTAAGGTTCAAAATTACAACGATGCTGGAAAAAGTGTCCCATGACCCAATCCTCACATTTATAACTGTTGCTGCATCTCCAGGGATATACAGCAATGGAATTCCATCCCCAATGGAAATTCTGATCAAAATTCAGGTGCTTCGTAACTGGCGTGTATTTATGACAGTCATGTGATTGACATTTCTGACCTTTCCCAGAAGTAGGGGGGAGCTGGATTCACTCAATGACCACACAATTCACTTAAGAACAGCAGTGATTTGCACAACCACCCTGGCAAAAAGCTCATAAAATTGACTCAACTACTGCCTTGCTTAGCAGTGGAAATTCTTGTGAATCCCAATTGTAGTCATACATTGAGGACCTGAACTATTCTGACCAATGAAATGGTCAATCAATTGGTCTGCTATGCATTGGGACTTCCCCACCTTATGAGACGTACATTTTCTTTGCAAAACCAGTAAAGTGTTTACTTTGTTGATGGGATATTGGGTGATTAATTTGTACTTAATGTGGATTTCTTGTATTGAGTTTTGCAACTTAACTCGAAGAAGAATGGATCGGTTTAGCCTGTCCCCCTTTTCTTCTTTAATCCCAATCCATTAAATGAGATTTTTTTGTTAATTGGGGATTAATTTTTTAAAACACTTTTAACATACAGCGTTACTTTAAAAATGCTAATGAATACCCCTAACCTGAATAGTGCTTATAAGGGTTTCATATCAGTGCCATGCTCCTTAAATAGATGCTGTTTCAAAAGAGTAGATACACTTATTGCATAATTGACATATTTCTGCAATATTCTGCCTTTTCATTTTCTAAGGAACGTTACGTAGAGTGCTCATAATGATACAGTAGATATGAAAAGAATTGTGAATTCTTTTTTATAGGACTTTAGGGTTTATTTGAACAATCTCAGTTTTTAATGCAGCTTTATGGAATGAAGCTTTGTCTGTTTTCCATAATATTTCTTTTATCCTGTTCTTTCTTTAAAATATTTCTGGGCAATGTACTCAGTTCTCCAATTACATATAAGCAATAAATGATGTGGGAATGAGATAAGATATTTTTGGCAGAAGCTAATTCACCCAAAGTCACTTAGTGTAGCATAATTGATTGACTGTTTATGTGCCATTAAATAATTTTCGATTCTTAGTGACCACACAGATTTTCTCCAGGAGAGCCTGTCCCCTTATCTGGTCCTTTAGATCTTCCCATGGTGCCTCAATCACCCCTGTAACTGTGTATGTCCCCCTTGTTGCTGGTCATCCTCTTTTCTTTCCTTCCATCTTTCCCAACAAAAATACCATGTTTCCCTGAAAATAAGACAGGTCTTATTTTCTTTTGACCCCTGAAATAAGCGCTTGGCCTTATTTTGGGGGAGGTCTTATTATTTTTGAGGTGCAGGAGGCAGAAAGCATGTCACCTCATGGCTGTTGCTGTGTTACAATATTTTCAAGGAAGGCTTATTATCTGGGGAAGTCTTATTTTCAAGGAAACAGGGTAGCACTTAGATGTATATACCGCTTCACAGTGCTTTACAGCCCTCTCTAAGTGGTTTACAGAGTCAGCATCTTTGCCCCCAACAATTTGAGCCCTCATTTTGCCAACCTTGGAAGGATGGAAGGCTGAGAATCGAACTGCCAAAATTGCAGTCAGCTGGCAGTCAGCATTAACTTCCAAACTGCAGAAGTATCCTGCACAGTGGTGGGTTTCAAAGTTTTTGTGTGGTGTGGCCTCCTTTGTGGGAGTGGCTTGCCAGCCATGTGACCTGTCTCTTTCTTTAGATATCAATTTACAATAACTGAATAGGAACCAGCCACAGTCAATCTGTACAGTAGGTTCTTCAGTCAGATTGTCTGGAAGCTACACCAGATCAGATCAATTCAACAAATGAATCTGTTGTGTGGATTCAGATATATCACATCCCCAGTGTTATACTCTCCCTCTATGACCAAAATGGTTCTCTAAATGTTCTGCTCCATGGAGCAATTATATTTGGAGTCACTCAAGCAGCTAATGAATAGAAGGCTAAAAGTTGTATTAAGCCTGCAGAGATCCATCAGTGGCAATAGCTATTGTCTATTAATTAAATGCTAATTAATTATTAAAGGGGCACTTATTGAGGTTTAACTGCTCTATGGTATTTTTTTTTCAAAAAAAGAAAAATAAGTAGTCTTGACAGGTATTAAACTTCAATAATTAGATTCTCCACAACTGGCATTTTGTTTGACTTGGCATAACTTTCTTATTAAATGTAAATCAAACCTTTAATTGAGACACTTAATTCTCACCAAATGAACTGGGAGTTCTGGATCTGTAGGAGGAACAGGCCCAGCCATGTCACTACATTAGCAGAGATAGGAAGAGATTTCTCCTAAGAGAGGCAATGGTTGGTTATTCAAGGCAAGGACTGTTTAAAGGATTATTTCCCCAAGCTCCTTATATGCACTCAAGCTAACTGGAGCTGTAAGGACTTATTCTTTTCTCATTAGGAAATTTGTGGAGAGTTCCAGTTAATGATATTGAACTTGCTTGATGATTTCCATCACAATCTTTTATAATCTTGAGAGCTGAAATTGACTTGCATACCCACAAGGACAGACGCTGCTCAATTCTTCCAAGTCCTCTATAAGAAACTTTGGAACCAAGGACCCTGAGTTACATAGACCAAGGTCACAATTTAACCATTGCCAAATAGGACATAAGATTTGTGTTCATATGGGTTCAGTCCAGAGGTGGTATTCTATCAGTTCAGATTAGATCTCAGGTAGCAGAAATCATGGGTGGCTCCACCCACCCACGCCTGGTTCTACGGCATCCCATTTAGGCCATTTTTTTTTTGCCAAAAGTACATGCACGGAAGGATCTGTGCATGCACAGAAGTGAACCAGTAGGAAAGGTATACCACCCCTGATTCAGTCACACAACTGGAATGTAACCTGAAGTCATAGGAAGGGAGAAACTCTTTTCCAGAGGGCAGAGAGGCAATAGAACTTGGAATATCTGGTAGGCTTGAAGTTGGTGAAGGTGAACCCACTTTAGCAATTCACAGATTATATCTATAGTTATGCAGATACTTGCTTTAGTCTGTCAAGATTCTGTTTATAAACGAACAGCAATAAAGAACTATTCAGAAGTAACTGGTCTTACAGTTCTTCAGGCCTGACAATAATAGAGTTACCAGATCTTACTACAATCACGAAGGTAAAGGTTCCCCCGCACATGTGTGCGAGTCTTTCCCAACTCTAGGGGGCAGTGCTTATCTCCCTTTTAAAGCCGAAGAGGCAGCGCTGTCCAGACATCTCCGTAGTCATGTGGCTGGCATGACTCAGTCCTGAAGGCACACAGAGTGCTTGTACCTTCCCACCAAAGTGGTCCCTATTTTTCTACTTGCATTTTTTTACATGCTTTCGAACTGCTAGGTTGGCAGAAGCTGGGACAAGTAACTGGAGCTCACTCTGTTACGTGGCACTTGGGATTTGAACCGCTGAACTGCTGACCTTTCTGATCGACAAGCTCAGCGTCTTAGCCACTAAGCCACCGTGCCCCATACTACAATCACTAGATGGCAGCAAAAAGCTCTAATTCTTTGCTACCATCTAGTGGTCAATGGGATTTTTGAACTCTGCATCTTCGAGCCCTACATCCTTTACTGGAGGCAGAGAGGAAGAGAAGGCAAAAACCCCCACAACTGTCCAGTTGATAAAACTGAACTAATAAATAGCATCTTGGTATGTAGGTGTGACACTGCTTGTACTCTCTTCCTAATCCTTGTGAGCCAGACTAGCACACCTATGACTGCCACAATTAGCCCAGCGGTGCCAGAGTTTGTTTGATATGGTAATAGCACTAGCCCTTAGACCTATATACCAATTCACAATGCTTTACAGCCCTCTCTTTATGGTTTACAGAATCAATCTATTGCCCCCAACAATCTGGGTCCTCATTTTACCCATCTCGGAAAGATGGAAAGCTGAGTCAACCTTGAGCCGGTCAGGAGTTAGCCTGCAATAGTAATAGCACTTAGACTTATATACCACTTCATAGTGCTTTACTGCCCCCTCTAAGCAGTTTCACAGAGTCAACATATTGCCCCCAACCATCTGGGTCCTCATTTTATCAACCTCGGAAGGATGGAAGGCTGAGTCAAACTTCAGCCCTGGTGAGATTTGAACTGCCAAATTGCCGGCAGCCTGCAGTCAACAGAAGTAGCCTGCAGTACTGCCCTCTAACCACTGTGCCACTGTGGCTTCATAATAATCTGTAGTTAGTACTTTTCTCCAGCATACACCTCATGATAAGCAATCATCTATGGTAAATAAACTATAATAGATGGGCTCATGCGAATGGCATGCCATAAAGCAAACCGTATTATGATTTAGCATAGTGTGTGCATCCAGTTTTACTCATAGTTAGGTCTATTTGACTGGCTCAAAGTCATCTTCCTTCTGAAGACTGAGATGGAAATACCTTAACCACTGAACCATGCTCTGTTACTCTTTCTCGGTGTGGAGTGTCATTCCAGAAACTGCTCATTCTCCACATTTGCCTTCGGCTGCTTTTTTTTTTTTACATTTTTCATTGTGTTGCTGTTTTACTGCTGATTGATTCCTTTTATGTGTTGTGGTTTTATTTGGATTCCTTTTTTTATTTTTGTTTGTTCTCCTCCAAATTGAATTCACCTCCTTTCATATCCCTGGAACTCATCCACATTCCACTACAAACCCATTTTGTGTGTGTATGTGTGTGTGTGTGTCTGAGGCAGCATCTTTTCTTAAAACGAAATGCTGACACCAAGCTGGAGGCAATTCTGGAAAACTTCAATGGTCAAGTGGGGAAGGGTTTTCTCGCAACTTGTATCTCAGAAAGCTCATTCCATTTTCCCAGCTCAGCTCAATAAGCAGAGAAGTTTATTTTTTGCTTTTAGAAATGCTGGCACCAGGAGGGTTCTTTCAGTTAAAATTCTCAGGGAGGAATGAAAGAAATCCAGTGGCCTTTGTATGCCTTTACACTTCCTCCTTGCAATCTGGGGGATGTTGAGCTATCCTCAAAGGACCTTTTCAAATGCTGGTGTTTGCTAAATGCAAAAAAAAGGTGTCGTCCAGGTGGGTGCAAATGTCCAAACTGATTTTAAAGAAACAGCCTTTTTAGCAAATGATTTGTGTGTAGCGTCCAAACAAAATGCAATTTCTTTGTTTTCTGTTTTATTGAAATAGAACTTCATGAGCTAAATTAATATTACAAGGCAGGGAACGGTTTCCATAAATTCAGCAATTTATTCCCTTGAAGCTGAAGCCACAAGGGTTCAATCATTCTAGTAATTTTTCTCATCAAAGATGAGCCAGTGTTACTAGTTCCATATTTCAGCTGAGAATTGGACTATAAGATATATATATATATATATATATATATATATATATATATATATATATATATATATATATATATATATATATATATATATATATATATATATATATATATATATATATATATATATATATATATATATATATATAGGCTTGTCTTTTGTGTAAAGATAATTATCCTGCTGTTTTCTCTTAAACAAAATAAACCTTGAAACAGAGGAAGGCTGCTGGATCCTTCCACTATGTGTACAGAATAGGATGCTTACAATTGAAATAGGATATATCTGTTTCAAGATCTCATTTGCTTTTAACTACTTATTCCTGAATATATTTGATATATGCCTGAGTGGAGAATCCTATCAGTGCATAGAAATAACTCATAGAGCAGCTACCTACGTACTCCGTGAAGGAACATTACATATTCTATTGTTTCTCCTGAATCAATTGCTGCTACCTTCATTGGATGATCCCATTTCCTCTCATTGTGATGGAGAAAATATTAGTTGCCTTCACCATAGTGTGTAGGTATTCATCCTTATCTATGTTTATTCATTCCAATCATATCCGTCCCTTGGCAAAGATAGATAAGCACAACAAGCCAAAATCCACAGAAACAATTTGAGATTGTAGTCACCCTCAGAAAATGCTGAAGCATCATGTCTTGTGCATCTTGCACAACACCTGCCGTGTTGTGTCAAGGGAAACTTGTCCCTTTATTAACTTCAATAGAACAATGGCATGGAAACTTTTACAATGTCTGCACACACAGTAAGACACGTTCCCTGAAGCTTTGCAGTTACCAACTGATATCCCAGATGCTAAATTCAGTTTAGACAGTAGGAGCAGAGGCAGAGAATAAAGGCCAGCTCTGAGACATTGCCATATTGGCCTCTGAGGGAGTCTATCTGGGCCAATTTAGGAGGAGTGGTATTGTCTCTGTCATCCCTCCTATGGAGGGAACCATTGAATAAAGGTATTGTCCTATTATCATATCAAGATGTTTTGTAAAAAAAATGGGAAAGAGCTCATTCAAGCCTGCAAAATATATAAAATGGTCAAATGTTGCACCTTACAACATTAATTCCAGACACAATCATAGCAAATTGTGCCATCATGTCCTAGTTGAACATCTTTCAGAGGTCATGTTTCAACGAACAACTAAGTGTGGATGTTTTAAGAGAGATGGGGGAAATAATATCTTAGCAGTCTTTCCCTTCACAGGAAGCCAAACCATTACCATTTCAGCCGAACTGGTCCGAACCACTGGTAAAGCAGCACTAATAGCAGTTCGAAAGCATGCAAATGCAAATAGATAAATAGGTACCCCTTCGGTGGGAAGATAGATCTGAACCTCACTAGCTTAGAGAAGACAACTATAAACTCGACATATGAGCCAGCATGTCCGGCCAATTTTACAATCCATGAGAATGCAGACTGCGCAGAAATCAATTGAAATATATGTTCACAAAACTGCGATCCTATGAAGTGATCCAAAAGTTTCAGAATTAGGAATAATGACGAGACTTGGGATAAACATCCTATTCCAATCAAAATGAAGAAAGCAGTCATGTAATGAAGACCACAAGAAGGGCATCCTCTAGAACAGAGTTTCTCAACCGTGGCGACTTTTAAGTCCTGTGGACTTCAACTCCCAGAATTCCCCAGCCGGGGGATTCTGGGAGTTGAAGTCCACAGGACTTAAAGTCGCCAAGGTTGAGAAACACTGCTCTAGAACTAGAAGAGACTAGAATGTCTAAAATATAATTCCTGGTTTGTATGTCTGGGATGGAATAAGAATAGAATTAGAATTAGAATTAGAATTAGGAATGGAATGGAATTCTTCATTGGCCAAGTGTGATTGGACACACAAGGACACACACTCTCGCTGTATATACAGTCCATAAGTGGTAAATACATCTGCTTTCTCTCTTGGCTATGTGCTGAATTTGACAATGCCTTATTTTAATTTTGCTAAAGCAAGACACCCTAGAAGTGAGATCCATGAGACCATTTCTGTTGTGTCCCTTGATTTGCTTTTTTTTTTCCCTTTAGCTTTGCAAATTATTACAAAGTCTGGATTGATTTCAAATTGCTTACTTTTTCCCCTTCAGTTCACTTGACCTGAAAATATCCCTCCCTCCCTCTCTCTCCCTCTGAAAAAAGTATGGGTAGTCCTCAACCTAAGACCACAATTGAGCCTTAAAAATTATGTCGCTGAGTGAGACCATTGATAAGGGAGTTATGTCCCCTTTCTTGCCACAGTTGTTAAGTGAATCACTGCAGTTGTTAAATTAAATAAACACGGTTGTTCAGTGAAGGTGGCTTCCCCATTTGTTTGTCAGAAGGTTACAAAAGGCGATCGCACGACCCCGGGACATTGGAACCCTCATAAATTTGAGTCAATCACCAAGCATCTGAATTTTGATCATATGACTGTTGGAATGTTGCAACGGTCGTAAATGTGAAAGCTGGTCATAAATCACCTTTTTTCAGTGTCGTTGCAACTTCTCATGGTCACTAAACAAAATGTTGTAAGTCAAGGACTGCCTGTAATGGAAAAATCGAAGCACAATCTCTAATTATTAGAGGTTTTGAGGAAGTCACTCTCTTTGCACATGCCATCTTGATGTTTGGTTTCCACACAGATAGATGACTGATTGCTTTTGACATTCCTCATCCAGAAAACATCCATGAATGGAGGGAGGGGGGGGAGGAAGCCAACCCACGTAATTTATTTATTGTCAGAAGAGTCATGATATTGAAAAAAATGGGTTTTGATGTTAAGGAATGATTGAAAATACTTAGAGCTATCTGGCTCGAGAGAGTTTTATTTTTTATTTTTTAACGCTCATTGCCATATCCTTTCTGCCCCTAATTGTTAATGCAAAGGGAAGTTGACATGTTTTCAAAAGGCTCTTTCAGGCTAAGTGGCCGTTTTGCTGGATTATTAGGGACAGACTTGATCAAGTCTCTCTTTTTTAAAAAATTGGATACTGCCTTTTCAGCACAGTCTTAAAAGGTGTGGTCATGTGGTCCATTGGAAAGTCCCTCTTTTTAGCTTTGCCCCCCTCTTTTTGCTTAGTTGTATTTATATATTGAAAGTTAGACCATAAGAAAGGCTGAGCGCCAAAGAATTGAACCCTTTGAACTATGGTGCTGGAGAAGACTCCTGCGAGTCCCTTGGACTGCAAGGCCATCAAACCAGTCAGTCCTAGAGGAGATCAACCCTGACTGCTCTTTAGAAGGTCAGATCCTGAAGATGAAACTCAAATACTTTGGCCACCTAATGAGAAGCAAGAAGGACTCACTGGAGAAGAGCCTAATGCTGAGAAAGATGGAGGCCAAAAGAAAACGGAGACGACAGAGAATAAGGTAGCAATAGCAATAGCAGTTAGACTTATATACCGCTTCATAGGGCTTTCAGCCCTCTCTAAGCGGTTTACAGAATCAGCATATTGCCCCCAACAATCTGGGTCCTCATTTTACCCACCTCGGAAGGATGGAAGGCTGACTCAACCTTGAGCCAGTGAGATTTGAACAGCCGAACTGCAGAACTGCAGTCAGCTGAAGTAGCCTGCAGTGCTGCATTTAACCACTGCGCCACCTCGGCTGGATGGAATCACTGAAGCATGAGCCTAAATGGACTCCGGGGAATGGTAGAGGATAGGAAGGCCTGGAGGAATGTTGTCCATGGGGTCATGATGGGTCAGACACAACTTTGCAACTAACAACAACAACAGCATTTATATCTTTCTTTTGTGACACGGAGCACATTGAGTCCCTAAGTTCCATCCAGTTCCTTGCGGAATTATATTTATGTAAATATATATTTATATTGCTACAGTCCACTTTCCAAGTTTTGAGGAGCAGCTGTCATTCATTGAATACAGTGAGAAAAAATGCAATTGATCTAGATCCATGCTAGTCAATTTAAGAACAGGTATGAGAAGGTAACTGTGTGAAGCTTTTGTATCCTTGTCCAGCCAATCTTGGTTTACAGTTTCCTTGCATATATTTTGTTGTTGGAAATATAGGTCTTACAGGTAATCCTCAATTTATGTCCACTGCAGTATCTCCACTATCAATATGATCAATATTCAAGCATTGTGCAACAAACGTGTATTTACAAGGGTTACAGCACCATGTGAATGCCATTTGCAAATTTCCCAGTCAGCTTCTGATAAGCAAAATTAATGGGGGAAAGCAGGATTTCTTTAATAACTGCCCATTTCACTTAACAACTGTGGCAAAAAAGGTTGTAAAACCAGGTGTGACTCACTTAATGACCACTTTGCTTACCAATGGAAGTTCAGTCCCAATTGTGGTCATAAGTTGAGGATTACCTTTATCTTGAACTAAGTTATTGGTTCCTCATAGTGTTCTGACCTAGGCTTCCCCAGCAGTATGAAGCCGAGTCCTTGTCTTGATAAACCCTTTTTATTTAATTTACAGTGAACTCCTCTTTAGCAAAGTCTTCCCTCTCCCACAGTCTTTCAAGATAGTTCCCAATTACGGACCTTTATCAGGGTTGGAGAATGGCCAGGCTGATAGCTTTCAGATGCCACAATACTTGGCAAGAATGCAGGAATGAACTAATTGTCTCCTGCAAACACCCCTCCCCTTTCTCTCCTCTTTTATTCCCTATGGGAGGGGCCATTCTCTGTCCACCTGTGGCTTTACTCCCGAGTCAACCCTTGTTCCCTAGTTGTTCCTTTCGTCTGGCAACTCTGCACATGAGCACACTGGGAACAGGCTCCAGCTGTCCATCTGCCTCACTGATATCTGACTCCAAAGGCAGCTGATAACTGTCAGACGGCCCTGGCCCCCTCTCTGCCTCCAACACAGAGCCCTCATCAGAACCTTCCCCAGACTCCAGGACTGGCCCATGTTCCTCCCCAACCTCTTCACTGTCCGAATCTGCTGCCAGCTCCACTGGCCGCTGATGGGCCACAACACATAGTTAGAACATAACTTAATGATTGGCAAATGTTATTTCAGAGGGGCAGAGAAAGTACTTCTCAACTCTGTTGGGAAATCTCAAGGATTTATCTCGGAGCTGAACTAAATTGCTGAGTGATGTCCCTTCCCCAAATATTTATATAATAAGTTTTCCTTTTGATTTGACTTGTAGAACCTGTTAGAATTCCCCCTCGGCCCATAGCGTAATATTTATTGTTCGTTGTATTAATATATTGGATTTTCTCTAAGGTGGTTTGTGTGAATTTACACTCACTTCGGAGCAGTCATTGTGGAATAGCAAGGAGAAGTTCAGCAAATTAAGGCCTATCAACGTGCCCACCTGGAAAAAATAGGAATAAGTTCTTCAGAAGATCATGCCAGGTGTTTCTTGAGTGTTTTATTAAAACTGAGGCAAATTTGTCATCAAAATCAAGTCAACATCTCCCTTTCCGTCTGATTGGAACTTTCTTAGTTCACAGAAAAATATGAAGGGGGATAAATAGTGCAATTTGCTTTAGCTTGGAGAGAGGGAAATTACTCTAAAATCACTTGCATATTTTGGTAGGGCTGGTGCTGATTTCACTATCTTTATTTCCACGAAGGGCAATGTTGCAATGGCTCACGGTTAAGACTCTGGGCTTGTTGACCGGAAAGCTGACAGCCTGGGTTTGAGACCCGAGTGCTACATGATGAGGTGAGCTCCCATCCATGCCTCAACTCCTGCCAACCTAGAGGAATAGGGAGTGGAGTGGTGTGGAGTGGTGTGGAGTGGAGTGGAGTGGAGTGGAGTGGAGTGGAGTGGAGTGGAGTGGAGTGGAGTGGAGTGGAGTGGAGTGGAGTGGAGTGGAGTGGAGTGGAGTAGAGTAGAGTAGAGTAGAGTAGAGTAGAGTAGAGTAGAGTAGAGTAGAGTAGAGTAGAGTAGAGTAGAATCTTGGAGGTCTTCTAGTCTCCTGGAGTAGAATCTTGGAGGTCTTCTAGTCTCCTGCTCAAGCAGGAGAACCTATACCATTTCAGACAAGTGACTGTCCAGTCTCTTCTTCAAAATTTCCAGTGATGGAGCGCCCATGATTTTATGAAGGCAAGCTGTTCCACTGGTTAATTGTCCTCACTGTTAAGAAGTTTCTCCTTAGTTTCTGATTGCTTCTCTCTTCAATTAGTTTCCATCCATTATTTCTGTCCTGCCCTCTGATGCTTTGTAGAATAATTTGACCTCCTCTTCTTTGTGGCAGCCCTTCAAATACTGGAATACTGCTATCATGTCATCCCAATTCTTCTTTTCTTTAGACTAGCCAGACCCCAAACCTGCATTTATATGTTTTTCTTTATATGTCTTAGTCTACAGGTCTTTGATCATCTAAGTTGCTCTTCTCTGAACTTTTTTCAAAGTCTCAAAATCTTTTTTTTTTTTTTTTTGTAGTATGGTGACCAAAATTGATTGCAGGATTCCAGGTGTGGTCTTACTAGGGTAAGCATGAATACCAGTTCGAAAGCATGCAAATGCAAATAGATAAATAGGTACCTCTTCGGTGGGAAGGAAAGAGTCCACCATGACATCACGCTGGCCACATTACCATGGAAACTTCTTCAGACTTGGAACAGAGATGAGCACTGCTCCATATAGTCGGTGAAAACTAGTAAAGTAAAATCTTTAGGGTTTCCTTTTTTCCCCTCTGACTTCCATGTGAGCCATTGCTGGGCCTTGCTGATGCATTGAGATGAAAGCCTTTTCTACACAGCAAGTAACCAAGGGGTATCAAACTCAATTTCATTGAGGGCTGCATCAGGGCTGTGTTTGACCTCAGGTGGCCAGGTGGCACCGAACATGTGGTGGCCTGAGCGAGGATCCATTGTCTCCAGCGGAGGAAGGAGATATCAGGGATACCAGGGAGAGCTCTGTTCTTGGGCTCCGTTTGTGATAGCCTCCTGCAGCCCTCGGCCACCAAAAACGTGGCCGAGGGCTGCAGGCCACGTTTATGTGTTGTGTGAGGGAAAGACGCAGGAGCCATGGAATCAGAGAGTAAGATGTTTATTGCGAGATGACAAGCGATTCAAAAACATCCCTGCAACTGTCAGGGTATTTATACTCGAGCCCAAAGCAACTGTCAAATGACCAGCCAATCAGAGAGCTGGTAACAGGGAACATTTGCATATATAACACTCCTTCCCCCCAGTTATTTGCATACTCAACACTCCTCTAACATTTGCATATATAACACTCTCAATCTCCGTTTTCACTGGCAGAGGCACCGTGGGCTGGTCCTTCACTATTTCCAGGGCTCCTTTGCTGGCAGAGGCCCCGTGGCAGTGGTGAAATTCAAATTTCTTTACTGCCGATTGTGTGGGTGTGGCTTGGTAGGCATGGCTTAGTGAGCACGGCAGGTGAAGGATACTGCAAAATCTCCATTCCCACCCTACTCTGGGGCCAGTCAGAGTGGCATTTGCTGGTTCTCCCAACTACTCAACATTTCCACTACCGGTTCTCCAGAACCTGTTGGATTTTAGCCCTGCACCACAAGCTGGTCCTTTGCTGTTTCCAGGGTGTCCCTGTGGGCCAGCTCTAAGCATCTGGCCTGCGGGCCTCGAGTTTGACACGCCTGAAGTAACCCTTCTGAAGGAGGAGAAGAGGACAAATAAAATATCCTCTCCTTGTCGTCCTCTTCCTCCTCCATCTCCTGTTTTGACACAATAATAGAATTCGTAGAGCTTAGGACATTTATTATTATTTTTTTAAAGAGTCTTAGCAGGCCTAGTAGTAGCATTTCGTTCTCCTGAACGCCTTTTCTTTGGGAGATGTGTCATAAGGATCTTTAAATCTTCCGGAGGGAGGGGGGGAGAAAGAAAAACACCTTCTTTCTGTGAGGATCATCCAGCAGCAGCCATAAGGAGCAGTAAAAAAAAACCTTCTGATAGACAGATGGAATGGTCTAATTATAGGCAGAAGGGAGAGAGGGGAGCCTTCTCTGAAATTATTAGTGTGGGCAGACAATTAGAGGCTTTTCCAGAAGATTACCTTTCTCCCTGCCATCTGCACTCCGTTTAAAGGTTTGCACGCTAAGTGTTGATCTCAGCTGTGTCATTGAGATGCTCAGCTACGCCTGGGTGCAGACTTGACTTTCTTCTGCAAATGTCCTACCTTTTTTTGCTTTCCTTCCAATGAAAGGACAGCACCTTCAGTGCCGCAATTGGATTTCATTGATAGCTCATTATTCTATTTGTCCTTCCACTCTCCTTATAAGCAGGGCTGGACACAACCTAATAGGAAGGGAATTAAAATATTAATACACCTAATTGTTCCCGGATTTTGTTTTTGTTCTTTTCCCCCCCTTCCGCAGAGTAGCAAACTCAGGCTAGGAAAGAAAATGGGTTTGACCAAATTGGGCAGAAGGACACTTTTCTTTACAGATAGAGGTTTCTCTTTTTTTCAGCATTTAGGAATGGACACGTCAGTGTTTCCCTGCGAAATCTGATACCCGTGGCACACTTTCCTTAAAGAAAAAAAATTAGCAAGGGATTCTCTGCCCCGTTGTTGGGTGGGCGTGGCCACAGTGGGCATGGCCTAGTTGGCTTCCTGCAACATGGAAGGGGGACATTTTTGCTCTCCCCAGGCTCCAGAGGCTTTTCTTGAGCCTCCGGGAGAGCGAAAACAGCTTCCCCAGGCTCCGGAGGCCCTCTGGAGGCCAGAAACAAGCCCATTTCCAGCCTTCCCAAACTTCCCTTAGGCTCATTTTTTTTTGCCTTCCCTGAGCCTCTGTGTGCACCCTACACTTACCTGCATCTAAAATGGGCTGCCTGGGGACTCGTGGGAGGGGAGGGGTAGGTGGGGCCTGCCACGGGTGGGATTTGGGGGGGTTCTCCAAACTGCACAGAATTTTAGCTAGAGGTTCTCCCGGACCCCTGCGAATCCCCAGTACAAATAGCAAAGTCAGTAGCAACTTAAGACCTCCAAACTGGGCTGAGAACTTGCTAGGGACTCATCCCTATCTTCATCCCCAGGAACAGTCAGTAGGTTCTTCAGCTTGAGGTCTTCAACTGGAGGTGTGAAGTGGAAAAGAAATACCCATATGTAATAGCTGAGGCTTTTTCTTTTGTGACAATATAACAGACACAGAGGTGGGTTCCTACCTGTTCACACCTATTCGGTAGAACCGGTTCGTCAAATCTACCGAACCGGTTAGAAGAGGTTCCACCAGTGGACCCGGAAAGCAGGCCACACCTACAGAAGAGGTTCCAAAAGTTTTTGAAACCCACCACTGGTCCTTGGATATGATTATTCTACACTATCATGCTCATATTTATAAAACTCAGTGCCCCTGTGAAAGGTAAGGATGACTACTGCGTTTGTGGTGCAATCAGAACATTGCGTGTGCTGAAGTTGTTTTAACGCAAACCAAAGATGCCTTTTAAAAAACAAGTTTACATCATATTCTTATGCATGCCAGTGCTGTGTGTGAGGTAATTTAAGGTGGTTCTGACAAGTGTCGTTGGCATCTTCATATCCGGTCACATGGGTGGCAAGCCACTCCCATCCGGTCACATGGGCGGCAAGCCACTCCCACAAAGGAGGCCACACCCACAGATTAGGTTCCAACAATTTCTGAAACCCACCACTGAACAGACACCAAAGGGGGAACCTCCTCTTTCTCAGAGAGAAAGAAAGCAAATAAATTATACCTTATTCTCACACAGCTCTTGATCTGGATTGCCAGGAATAAGGTCATGTTGGGTTGCCTACCCACAACTTGCTCAGGGCCTCATTATCAGGGGGACCATCTGCTGTCCGCCCTCAGATTACTGATCTCATCTTCTGTCATGTCAGCAGCACTTTCCTTAGCTTTATAATTGCTAATGCTTAAGCTAATGCTCCTCTTTGTCTTCAACCTTGAACGGGGAAGAGAGAATGATCACATAGTTCCAAGTTTTAGAAACTCATTCATTTCCTCCATTGCTTCCTGGGAGTGTGCTACAAGAGAGCCATGCCCACATGCAGATGGGTTATCAGGCTAAAGTCTACTTATCTTGCCAGGATAGTCTCTCTAGCAAAGGAGTGGCGCAGTGGCCTAGAGGCGGAGCTCTTGCCTCACAATCAGGAGGCCGTGAGTTCAATCCTAGGTAGAGGCAGATATTTCTCTCTCTGGGCACAATGAGACTATATCTGCTAAACAAAACTCCGCATTGGTGAAAGGGAAGGGCATCTGGCCATTAAAATACCCTACTAGCTCATTTCAGTTGCCCAGACTCCACCCTGCAAGGGATTATGGGGGTCGTTAAAAGATGGTGACGATAGTCTCTCTAGTAAACTCCTGATTTTCCTTCTAACTTTGTTCTCCTATCTTAACTCCAGGTTTTCAGTCAAACTCCCAATAAGGTTGAACAGAGATCTCTGAATGGAAGCCCCCTTTAATTCATTTTATTTCCTTTCTTTTCTCCAAATAAGTGTTGGTTGAGCAACTTCTGCAGGGTTGTCTGGGATGCTACACATCCTCTTCACAACCTATTTTCCTTGTTATCTTTTGGAAGGGGGATTCGTGGTATCCTAAGCAGAACATCCAGATTCAATCACAGTTTTGGTACATATAGTATCAACCTTCTGAACTCCCAAACTTCCTCTTCCCGCTATGTATTCAAAACGGACAGTGATTTATATGTTTTCGTAGATTTTCACAGGTGTAGGTGAATGCTGGTCTTATTGTATTCGGGTCTTTTCCCATGTAAGATTAAGATTGTCTTGGCAATGTTTCAGCGAGGTCTCTCACTCGCCATCTTCAGGCTCGGTTTTGGGCTTAAAGTGTGATCGGAGCTGCCAGCACTCCATACCCCCCCCCCAAGATTTATAGAAAGGCAGCTCTGATCAAACTTTAAGCCCAAAACCCAGCCTGAAGATGGTGAGACCTCACTGAAATGTTACCAAGACAATCTCAATCTTACATGGGAAAAGACCCGAACACAACAAGACCAGCATGTGTGTGGGTCTGTTTGTGTGTGTGTGTGTGTGTGTGTGTGTGTGTGTGTGTGTGTGTGTACATATGTATCTATGTATGTATGTTATGGTCCAGCTATATACATACCCTTTTTCCCTGAAAATAAGACCTCCCCAGATAATAAACCCAATTGGGCTTTTGAGTGGATGCACTAAAATAAGCCCCCCTCCTGAAAATAAGCCCTCCCTGAAAATATTGCAAATCAGCAGCAGCCATGAGGTGACCACGCTCTCTGCTTCCTGCACCTCAAAAATAATAAGGCCAAAAATATATATAGCATGTTGGGAGCAGGCAACAGGATTTCATTTTTAATGTGTGCCAGAGTGCCCACAGAAACAAATGACAATAAATGTTATCTTATAATTTTTGGAAGGCTGTCAATCCATTTGCTTCAAAATACCACTAGTGGTCAACATCGAACACCCAATTTATAATTTGTGGCAGGCAAGTACGGAAAATTATATGGAAGGTATAGCTGGACAGATCAAATAAGAGATTAGCAAATTGCTTTAAAAAAAAAGGTATGTGCCAGGAGCAAAATCCTAACATGGAAAAGGAATGAATAATCCAGGGAGTGTCGTGAATGAATATGATCAAGTAGAGAAACCTACAGTATACTTAAAATCTACTTATAGAGGACAAAGGTGACCTCACTTTCCACTGCAGGCAATTCAGTGCTTGTATAGTTTTATCACTCCTGACATTCTGTTTATCAGCAATTGTTTATGTGCTCTGGGCTTTCCCAGTGTAAACTGGAGATAGTAAGGCTTTTAAATATTTCATCATATATATTTTGAAGCGGTAAACATGGCTGAAAAGGGATTTTCTATTACCACCAGAAGGTGCTAGGCTCAGAACTATGGATCTCTTGCTTTAAGGAGCTTAAAATCAAGAGGCTGCTAGACTCAGATTTAAATTCTTCTATCAGATGAGTTGGACTAGCCATTTTTTTAAAAAAAAATTAAAAGACAAACCCAACCATCTGCTAAACATTTGGAGATATAGTACATAAACCTGCTGTTGGCTCTGAGATATGCCTAAGGTGGCTAACTAGAAACCAAGAGACTGTGAATTCTAGTCCTGCTTTAGGAAAGCTAGTTGGGTGACTTTGAGACAATGACCAGGAGACTGTGAATTCTAGTCTTGCGTTAGGAAAGCTAGTTGGGTGACTTTGAGACAATGACCAGGAGACTGTGAATTCTAGTCTTGCGTTAGGAAAGCTAGTTGGGTGACTTTGAGACAATGACCAGGAGACTGTGAATTCTAGTCTTGCGTTAGGAAAGCTAGTTGGGTGACTTTGAGACAATGACCAGGAGACTGTGAATTCTAGTCTTGCGTTAGGAAAGCTAGTTGGGTGACTTTGAGACAATGACCAGGAGATTGTGAGTTCTAGTCTTGCGTTAGGAAAACTAGTTGGGTGACTTTGAGACAATAACCAGGAGACTGTGAATTCTAGTCTTGCGTTAGGAAATCTAGTTAGGAGATTTTGAGACAATAACCAGGAGATTGTGAGTTCTAGTCCTGCTTTAGGAAAGCTAGTTGGGTGACTTTGAGACAATGATTAGGAGACTGTGAATTCTAGTCCCACCTTAAGCATGAAAACCGACTCAGTGATTTTGAGCTAGTCCCACTCTCCATCCAACCCAATTCACAGGGTGGTTGTTGTGGGGAAAAATAGGAGGTGGAAGGAGTATTGTGTAAGTTCACCACCTTGAGTTACTGATAAAGTAATTCTGATGGGATAAAAAATGTCTAAAAATATGATCAGCATGCATTGAAGGTACATAGCTACTCTGTGTGAATGTGATCTCCTGTTGTGTACTCCTACAATACTTCTTCCCTTCCCATTGTTTTAATATCTAGTTACATGCCAAATCCCTATTCTGTTCCTATGTTGATAAAACATAACCCTGTGATTGCATTCTACCACGAATCCACAGTTATGATATGCCTATCTGTAATAAGAAAGCCAAACCTACAGGGGAACAATTTGCTATATTGCAATGACATGTAACAATGACCTTGGAGACAGGAGGAAGAGCCACAGTATAGACAATGTACAGATGAGGGGCAACTTTTGCAAAAGTCTCAAACACAACCCTTCCTAGTTTTGGACTATAAAGATGGAGTGCGTAGGGGGAAGAGAGACATGTACTTGCAAGATTTTGTTAATACAATCTTACAAACAGATAGTACTTCCAGATATGCTTCTGGAGAGCCATGGTGGTGCAATGGCCGGAATGCAGTATTGCAGGCTAATTCTGCTGACTGACAGCAGTTTGATTCTCACTGGCTCAAGGTTGACTTCCATCCTTCCGAGGTCAATAAAATGAGGACCCAGATTGCTGGGGGCAATTTGCTGACTCTGTAAAACTCCTTAGAGAGGGCTATAAAGCACTGTGAAGCATTATATAAGTTTAAGTGCTATTGCTATCCTGGTGTGGATTACCTTGTAAGCTGACAGCTAGTTCTAGCTTCTGGTTCTATAGAAACCAGTGATCAATGTACTTATAATGTCATAGCTTTCTCAATACAGATATCTATTTTGCGAGTGCTGTTGGAGTGCTATATTATAAATGGAGTATCATAGGTGAAGCTTATCATCACAGCTTGTGGTCTGAACTGCAGTTATGTTCACTGAATCAGTCTAGACCTGAATCTCTTTACTTCTATTTTCTTCCTTCCCATGTTTAAAACGTTTCGGGTTTCATACTTTCTTGTGAATCCAAAGTCAGGGCCTATGTCAGTCTCCAGGCTTAGCGTGATGGCAAGAAAATGTGTGGGACAATATCAGTAATCATAAAAACAAAGCTCTCTGCATAATGACCGAGGCATATGCAAGCATAAGCATATTACAGCAATGGGGTTCTTTATGGAAGATATCTTCAGCCATATGATTAAAGTTCACCCAACTATACAGAAGGTGGGATTGTGCAGCAAATATATCCCTGGTTCTTCAATCACAGAAGAAAAGAAGTCCAAAATTAGCCGTTCTTGCTTTAAGTCAAGAGTTAATGGCTGTGTTCTTCCTGCTCAGTGAAGTGTCCCTTTGGTTCACCACCAAAATGCTGCCAAATTATCATTTTTAATGGGACAGATGAGAAACATCATGAAATGCATTAGAAGTGGAGCAATACACAGGAGCAATACTTTATTTATTTTATTTCATTTTATTTCACCTAGCAATAACTGTTAGGTAAGCTCCCCGTTGGGAGAGCGAGTACATTCAGAGAAGGGTTGTGAGAGTTGTGTTACACAACGAGCATACAGAGACACTGCAGTTTAAATAGGCTTTTACTTTCGTGGAAATAGAGGTATCAGAGTCCATTAAACAGTCCAAGTCATACACGGATAAGTCATCAATGCCTTTCAGTTAAGGGATAATTCAAATAACATAGTTCAGTATCATATAATCAGTTCAGTACTCAAAGTTTGCGAGCAGTTGCAAAACTTACAATAGCTCACGGCACTTTCTAACAGCCAGCTTCCAAAACACTCAGATCAGATCAGCCCAGCGTCTAACGAACAGAGAGCTAACAGTCATTCTGGCTCCCTCTTATGGCCGATTGAAGAAACACAGCAACCAATCACATTTTACAGTATGATTTAAAGAAACAGGTACAACTTTGTTACATGATGTATATATTGCCAACCCAACCGTTAGATTATATTCCCAACAATAACAGCATTTCTTTGTTCAGTCTGGCCCCACCCCAGTTTTCTTAGTATGTCCTTCCACATGTCACTCAACAGCTCTGAATACATATAATCCTCAGTTTACAACAGTTCATTTAGTGACCATTCAAAGTTACAACGGCACTGGAAAAAGTGGCTTATGAACGTTAGTCATTCTTATTATGACCATTGCAGCATCCTCACAATGAAAGTTCAGATGCTTGGCAACTGGCTCATATTTATGACGGTTGCAGTGTCTTGAAGTAGTAACTGTGTTGTACTTAACACTGTAATGACTCACTTATCTTCTCCTTCCTAGCGTATTCCCTCAAGGGCAGGGTCCACTTTTCGGTACCTTGAATGCCACTTTGCAATGGTCAGGTGTGTCTCCAAGGCCCAGGTCTGCGGCTTGCATATCTTTGTTGATGGTGTCTTGCCATCTCTGGTTTGGGCGCCCACAGGGTCGTCAGCAGTGGTGGGATTCAAATAATTTAACAGCCTGTTCTCTGCCCTAATGACCAGCTGCGTGGGCATGGCTCCGTGGTGATGTGATTGGGTGGGTGTGGCCAACTAAATGTCACTCACATTGATAGGCGCTTCGCCTTAGCTGTGACAATGTCATAAGGGTTAACCGGAGAGGCAGTTTCTGTATGCAGGGCAATAAAGATAGGCTAGAAACAACACCAGAATGTTTCCTTCCTGCCTTCCTTATAGGATTAGCCCTGTAAAGTGGGGAAAAAAACCAAAATGTGATTTCTTCCAACAACCAGTTCTCCGAATTGCTTAGAAAGTTAACAACCGGTTCTGCCGGATGGGTTCAAACTGGCTGAATCCCACCAATGGTCCTCGGCCATTGACTTCTATTTGGTTGGTCTTGGCAACAGTGGAAGTGGAAGATGCTGCTCTCAGGACATGTCCATAGAGCTGAGGTGGCGCAGTGGTTAGAGTGCAGTACTGCAGCCACTTCAGCTGACTGTTAGCTGCAGTTTGGCTGTTCAAATCTCACCGGCTCAGGATTGACTCAGCCTTCCATCCTTCCGAGTTGGGTAATGAGGACCCAGACTGTGTGGGCGATATGCTGACTCTGTAAACCGCTTAGAGAGGGCTGAAAGCCCTATGAAGCAGTATATAAGTCTAACTGCTATTGCTATTGCTATTGCTATTACCAGTGGAGCCAACATCTCTCATTTTCTCTATAATTGCTTCCAACCCAAAGTGTTGTCGAATGGTGTCATTTGTGATTGGGTCAACAAGGTAGATGCCTGATATCCAATGGAGCATTCACATTTCCAGGGCGTGGAGATAACCTGTTGCTGCCCAGCAGATGGTTGTCTAGTAAATCTTAGATTTAAGACGGGTTGGCATTTGTCTGTCACATTACACACCGGTGAGTTCTCACCAATGCATCCAGGCTGCATTCACCTTTGCTCGCACCTCGCCACTAATGTCACCATTGCTTTGGAGGTGGGATCCCAGATCCCGAAAAATGTCTGCCTTTTTTAGGTTTTCTCCATTGATTTGAATCATTCCAGGGGTGGTGACAAGTCTCTTAAGTACTCAGTTTTCTTCATGTTTAGGCGGAGTCCAAAATGTTTGAGGCGATCATTCCATGTTTGAATTTGCTTTGTAATGTAATACATGTTTGAATTTGCATACTGCAATGATTCACTTATCTGTGTCAAAAAAAAAGGTTGTAAAATAGGGCAAAACTCAGTGAACAAATGTCTCACTTAGCGACATACATTTTGGGCTCAGTTGTGGTCCTACCTTTATTCACAGGTGAACATGGCCTTCGTCTAAAAATGCTTGCTCATTCCAGTTCAAAAACACACGTTTCTTGGGTTGAGACTTGCAGGAGAAACCTACGAATCTTCTTTTAGTCAGTCTGTCACCATCTTCCTAAAACGCTGCTTATTATTTTCATTTAGCAACAAGCATCCTCCTCTCTCAATTCATTTCACTGCCACCGGGGTTACGTGTTTCTTGTGAGTCTTTATGAAATCTGACTACTAGATTATGCCTTTGGTGCTCATCTGTCTATCCCTTGTTTGTTCCCTCCCTGGGAAGCTCAGGTGAGTGTATGTGTGTGTGGGGGAGAAGAACAGAAGGTAATGACAATCTACTAGGAATATAGTTACACTAATTCATAGTTTAACTTAACTAGAAGGAATCAATCCACCCCTCTAAAGCAGCTCATAATGAGATGTCAGGTGTTGATGGAGCAATAGCAAATGATAACATTATTGAGGGCATGGCACACCCAGTGGTGGAATTCAAATAATTTAACAACTGGTTCTCTGCCCTGATGACTGGGTGGGCGTGGCCAGAAGTATGTGACAGGTAGCCCTCAGCCTCCTGCGCCCCCCAAAAGGGCCATGGGGGGGGCTGTGCTGCATCCCCATGCCTTATTTTGGGTCTAGTAGGCCTTTCTGCAACCTACTGGGATCAGAAACAGGCCATGCCCCATTTTGGGATTATTAGACCTCCCTGCACTTACCTGGGAGCCAAAACAGGGCATGTGGGGACTCCTGGAAGAGGCGGGGCAGGAAGGGGCAGGGCCAGCCAGCAATTTAACAACTGCTTTGCCCAAACTGGCCCGAACCGGCTGGATCCCACCACTGAGCACACCCCAGTAAATCAGAAATGCCAAAAGTGATGTTCTGAAAACAGTGACATGAACCTGAGCTTTTCTAATTAATAACATCCAATAAAATAGAAGTTGGTTGGTTTATTTGTTTGTCTTCTTTTCCAAGTATTTGAAATAAAGGGTTTTTTTTTAAAAAAAAATATCCAGCTAATGTTACCGGTGTGATCACGGTTATTAAATATTTTCACAGCCTTCTTCCACTATAAGTCAGATCAATTGCTGTCAAATTCAAGATCTGGAAAGTTAATTATTGGGCAAGCATCTGAGAGATTGTCATGGATTCCAATGTTTCATGGAGAATTGCCAATGATATTTCAACTAAAGTAGCATCTGAATTACTTTTTTTTCCCATTGGCCCCCATTTCTTTTTATTTTTCAGCTTTGTTCAGGGAATATCACTGCTTTTTAACCTAAAGGAAAATTGGAATAAACCTGGAAGGGATTCATAGAGGAAATATCTTAGGAATTCTCAAGGAACCTTATGGAGTTCTGATGGGTAAAAAATACTTCAGGCAGGGTATTCAAATGCTTTGTTAACAAACAAGTATGTTAAAGACCCTTCTGGTGCTGATTATCACTTTTACATGTTTGTCTCCTGCGGATTTCCATTGCCAAGGTTACAAGAGCTTAATGTACAAGATGTTTGATTTAAAAAAAAAAATGGACCTACCCAAGATACTTCCTTTCCTGGTTCAGTTCTGTGAATGGTGACTCCCCTTGCCACAAAGGCGGGAAAACAATACTTTTAATAATAATTGATCCTTTTTACTCTCTCAAGACATGCAAAATCTGTTGCTGAAGTATCTGCTTTATTCATATATCTACTCCAGCAATAATCCAGTCAAGTATTCATTTATTTAGTTTGTCAAACATGTATGAGATAACAGGTATAAGTATAAACATGGACATTCACACAGGAAATGTATTAAGAATAAATGGGGACAATAGCAGTTAGACTTATATATTGCTTCATAGGGCTTTCGGCCCTCTCTAAGCGGTTTACAGAGTCAGCATATTGCCCCCAACAACAATCCGGGTCCTCATTTTACCCACCTCGGAAGGATGGAAGGCTGAGTCAACCCTGAGCCACTGAGATTTGAACAGCCGAACTGCAGAACTGCAGTCAGCTGAAGTAGCCTGCAGTGCTGCATTTAACCACTGCGCCACCTCGGCTCCTTGCACCACCTCACCACAATAGGACAGGGACGGTGGGCACGCTTGTGCACTTATGCACACCCCCTTACAGACCTCTTAGGAATGGGGTGAGGTCCACGCTAGACAGTTTAAGGTTAAAGTTGTGGGGGGGGGGGTTGAGGATGTAACAACAGAGCCAGGCATTGACCACGCTGTTGCTGAAGTCGTATTTTCTGCAACTGAGTTTGAAGTGGTTTACCTTGAGTTTGTATCCATTGTTTGCCCGTGTATTATTGTGGTTGAAGCTGAAGTAGTCATTGTCAGGTAGGACATTGTAGCAAACAATTTTGTGTACTACGGTTAGGTCAGACCTTAGTTGGTGTAGTTCTAGGTTGTCCAAGCCCAGGTAGAATTCAGTTTTCACATTTCCTAGAGTTTAGAGGTGATGGTTCCCACTATGGCTTTTTATACAATTATTCATGGCTCAGTGATTAAGACATTGGATTTAGAATAAAAGAGTTGGAAGGGATCTTGGAAGTCTTCTAGTCCAACCCCTTGATTAGGCAGGAAACCCTACACCACTTCAGACAAATGGTTATCCAATCTCTTCTTAAAAACTTCCAGTGTTGGAGCATTTACAACTTCTGGAGGCAAATTATTCCACTGACTAATTGTTCTGTCAGGAAATTTCTCCTTAGTTCTAGGTTGCTTCTCTCCTTGATTAGTTTCTACCCATTGCTTCTTGTCCTGCCCTCAGGTGAATAGCTTGACTCCCTGTTCTTTGTGGCAGCCCCTGAGATATTGGAATTTGTCAGCCCGTGTTCCTGCCAACCTAGCAGCTCGAAAGCATGCAAGTGTGAGTAGATAAATAGGTACCACTCAGCGGGAAGGTAGCAGCATTGCATGATGTCATGCTGGCCACCAACAGCACTGGCTCAATGGCCTTGGAATGGAGATGAGTATATGCCTCCATAATTGGCAACAACTAGTGCTTGCAGGAAACAATCATTTTGTTCCCCCTTTTCCTTTTCTTCTTCTGTTATAGGAGAGAATTCATTTGGCTTCATTTTGAGTGGCGTTATTCCCCATCACCATTTTTTTTCTCCTTCTGAAAATATGATATTGATATTTAGCACCTCGGGAGGGTGGCGGAGGATAATGTCTCTGTATCTTCGCTAGTTCCACTTGGCTTCATCCCACCCACCTGTATTTTTAAACTGATTAATATTTTCCCCCTCCTGAGACATTTTCACAGAGGCGTATATGTCTGTCAGCAGCATATTAGCAATCAATACATTTTATGTATAGTGTGCAAACACGCTCAGGTTCGAAATGGGAAACGGGTGGATTTATTGGCAAGCTTTCTCAAGGAAGGCAAGCAGGGAGGGGGAGGGGGTGGCTGGATGGGCAGAGTGAGGTATGATTGTTGCAGTAGTTCAGCAGAAGTTTGACAAGAATGCTTGAGGGTAGCAGGGAAGATGGGTGTGAAATGATCTCTTTCCTGCACGCCTAATTTACGAGGCTGACAGTACAATGCTGTTAGGGCACATCTATCTTCAGGTGCAAAAATAAATAAATTTTTTTAAAAGAAGACGAAAATAAAACCTTATCAGCCTCGCAGCACAGGCCAGTCTGCAAAGATTTTCTTCAGAGAGCCATGTACCTCCTCCTCCTTCAATTTTCCCCCCTTAACCCATGCAAAGGTATAAATAAAATTACTTATCTTCTGAATTCAAATGCATTCCACCTTCTTTAGTGCAAAACTATGTTTCCTATTAGAGGCCTAAAATATGCTAGAAGAAAGTGCCAGCCAAAAGCCATTCTTCCTCCTGCCTTGAATATGAGCTTTTAAGAGCCATGACAAAATTGCAGTCCCCAATACTTACTGAACAGAGCAGAGGTGGGTTCCTACCAGTTCGCACCTATTCGGTAGAACCGGTTCGTCAAATCTACCGAACCGGTTAGAAGAGGTTCCACCAGTGGACCAGCAAAGCAGGCCATACCTACAGAAGAGGTTCCAAAAATTTTTGAAACCCACCACTGGTCCTTGGATATGATTATTCTACACTATCATGCTCATATTTATAAAACTCAGGGCCTCTGTGAAAGGTCAGGATGACTACTGCGTTTGTGGTGCAATCAGAACATTGTGTGTGTTGAAGTTGTTTGAACGCAAACCAAAGATGCCTTTTCAAAAACAAGTTTACATCATATTCTTATGCATGCCAGTGCTGTGTGTGAGGTAATTTAAGGTGGTTCTGACAAGTGTCGTCGACATCTTCATATCCGGTCACATGGGCGGCAAGCCACTCTCATCTGGTCACATGGGCGGCAAGCCACTCCCACAAAAAAGGCCACACCCACAGAGTAGGTTCGAAAATTTTTTGAAACCCATCACTGGAATAGAGGTTCCATCAACCAGTCTGTTATCCAGTCCATTTCAAAATGGGAGCCAGAATTAAGTAACCTGATGCACATTTGGTGCTTTCAGTGTCTATTATGAGCATTCCCACAAAATGGTTGCTAGGTAAGACTGCTTACTTTTGAAGATGAGAGCAGCTTCTATGTTTTAAAAGAATCAAATGCTTCTCTTTAAAATATAATTTAAGTGAGGTAGGAAGCTGGTTGGATGACAGTGAAAATGCCCATTGTTCATTTTGCCTGTTCTTGACAGTTATGTCAAGAACAGGCAATATACATATTTTTTATGTTCATTTGGGGTAAATCCTAATCCCTATCAGTAACTTGATAATCCACTGTATGGATAATTTTTAAATTGCCATTTTGACCAATTATCACAATGATTTAAATTAGATCTAATATATAGTTGAATGCATCTTGGTTATAATTAAATATTTTTGTCTTATTTATTTGTTTGTATCATGCCTTTATTTTAATAAATAATTCAATGTGGCAAACATATCTAATACTCCTTCTTCCTCTTATTTTTTGACAAAAAATCCCTGTGAGATTGGTTGGGTTTAGAGAGAGTCACTATCCAAGGTCATCCAATTGGCCTTAAGGCAGAATTAGAACTCACAATTTCTAGTCTGGTTCCTTCGTTGCTGGACCAAACAGTTTATATAGAAGTATGGATCAGCATACTAAAAAGCAGAGACATCACCCTGTCAACAAAAGTGTGTATAGTCAAGGCCTATGGTTTTCCCAGGTACAATGTATGGCTATGAAAGTTGGACCATGAGGAAGGCTGAGGGCCAAAGGATCGAGGCCTTTGAATGATGGTGCTGGAGAAGACTCCTGCACTGAGTCCCTTGGAATGCAAGGCGATCAAACCAGTCAGTCCTAGAGGAGATCAACCTTGATTGCTCTTTAGAAGGCCAGATCCTGAAAAGGAAACTCAAGTACTTTGGCCACCTAATGAGAAGGAAGTACTCCCTGGAGAAAAGCCTAATGCTGGGAATGATTGAGGGCAAAAGAAGAAGGGGACAACAGAGAATGAGGTGGCTGGATGGAGTCACTGAAGCAGTAGGCATGACCTTAAATGGACTCCAGAGGATAGTAGAGGACAGGAAGGCTTGGAGGAAACTTGTCCATGGGGTCACAATGGATTGTAACTAACAACAACATGGATCTTGATTCCACAGCTACCTTTCTTTTCACTGTAGAGACTGTATAGACTTCTCAATATAGTTAAACCCTGGAGAATAAAGAATAAAGAGAACTGCAGAACTTTGTTTTCCCTAGTATGCTAGTTTTCCGCACACTGGGCACTTTATAAGATAATGGAGTCACTAAATGTAAAAATCCAGAGAAGGCTTAGCATTCATCTTGCTTGATGCCCTGCTTAAGGCAAAGATCTTATAATTTCAAAGTATCTCTAATAGTTTTATCTATTCTACATTTGCCTATATAATTGACATTCCAATCTTTGCCCCAGTGGATTACAAGGAAGGAAACTGTTGGGTAAGCATTTCTCTGCAAACAATTATCTTACCTTTCATGTTACTTGATAATCTTCAAAGGAATGTTGTCAAGAAACAATCTTTTGTCTTACCAACCGAAGGAGTCCACTTTCTGCTATCAGTAAATTAAAATATGGACCAACAGCGCTTTTCATATTTCCATGTTCCAGAAAATGAATATGTTACAATCTATGCATAAATTGGTTGATAGTATACAAATTGCTTAGGTCCCTGTAATGAGTTTGAATACATTGGATGTCCTTAATTTGCCATCAGTCCTTAATTGATTTCAACTGCTTGAAGTTAATTAAAAGAGCTTGAAGTGACAGGTCGAGCAAGCACAAAATAGAAGCCCTTTGATAACTATCCAGTCTCTCTTATTTGTGGATGTATCACAAATTTTACCATCCTTTGATTTAATATGTAAATTGGGGTTGGGGAGGAGCTTATGATAAAGCAGATCAACTAATGGAAGCACAATCCTTGAGGCTTCATTAGGCAACATTTTATTGGATATGTTACAAAGAGGTAGAGGAAGAGTTTGTGCTTAATTTATCTAAGTTATTGCAAGAATAATAAAGCTTGATTGACTGATTGGATTGTGTACGATCTAGTTGATGATGTCTACTACATGGACACCCAATTCTTTTATATCTCTTTATTTTATTTATTTCTGTACGTATTTCACCCACCTGGTTCCAGTGGGGTTAACAGCACACAGTGTATAAAAAATGGAAATATATAATCAAAGTTTAACCGGAATGATAAGACTTAGCAGCAACTGTAACCATCCTAGCAAGTTCCTCAACATCTTATTTAGCTTTGGAAACAAAGTAATATAGGACCAAGCACACTATTTACACCAGGGGTACTCAACCTTTTTATATTTGTATCTCTGTTAGTAGTAAAATTTTCTGACTGCCCACCGGTTCCACAGTAATGGTGATTTATAAAGTAGGGAAGTAACTTTACTTTATAAAATTTACAAAGCTGAGTTACAGCAAAAACCCCACCGCCCACCATGAAAGCTGGAACGCCCACTAGTGGGCGGTAGGGACTAGGTTGACTACCACTGATTTACACAAAGTTGTTAATAATCATAACTGTATTACTCCCTCCCCCAAATATTTCTTTTCTCTGGGTCTTTTCTCTCAGGAATCTGGTATTCAGGAAGGAAGGAAGGAAGGAAGGAAGGAAGGAAGGAAGGAAGGAAGGAAGGAAGGAAGGAAGGAAGGAAGGAAGGAAGGAAGGATTTTCAAAGCAGATTATATGACAGACTGGGGACTAAGAGAAAGGCGAAAGAACTTGATAAGAATTCCACAGCCAGGCATGACAGACTGGGGACTAAGAGAAAGGCGAAAGAACTTGATAAGTGTTTATTTTTTTGCCTCTCTTTTGCAGCTCATTCATTTTTGATCAGCAAACAACAGAATTTTCAGGATGGTCTTTAGAGTTAGTTGGTTGGTTGGTTGGTTGGTTGGTTGGTTGGTTGGTTGGTTGGTTGGTTGGTTGGTTGGTTGGTTGGTTGGTTGGTTACCACCAGTGACGTGCGGTCAGCTTTAGCCCTGGTGAGGCACTTTTTAGACTTGTGGACTTCAACTCCCAGAATTCCACAGCCAGGCATGACAGACTGGGGACTAAGAGAAAGGCGAAAGAACTTGATAAGTGTTTATTTTTTTACATAATATATTCCAATCTTGTTAGGTCATATTGGAGAAGGTAATAGTTTCTGGCATTCATTTAATGAAGCTGACATTGATGAATGGCTAATTATACAAATTACATTCTTATTAAATCCCTAGAAATCAGCACCTTAAAGTCTTAGCTATGGGTTTTTCTTGTTATATACATATTATTTCAAAAGGAAATGCATGGCTGCAAGCTCTCAGCACTAGCTTTTTTTTTTTTTTCTCCACTTCTGAGAAATCCTGCAAAGCATTAAAAAAAAAAATCCCTCAGTTAAGTCAATTACCACAGTTGTTAATCTTAATGGGAATATTTAAGCCTCTATCCTTGCATACATTTATGCTCTTTTTCCCCACTAGATAATTTCAGCCAAGGGGAAGGGAATATATGCATATTTGTGTGATGCTGTGTAGAGAAGGGAACAAGCTTCGCCACAGAAAGAAGCGTCAAACACTTGTGTGCCTCAGTCCTGATATTTGTTCTTAAGCAAATTGCTAATCAGAAGCATGCAAAACTTTCCCTGGTGATTTCATGGAAAGTGAGACCACCTGTTCAGGATCCTGTTTTTCAAAATTATGGCTATGCAATTGGCAAGAGAATAATATGATCCAAATTGTTGGTTCACATACTAATGTTGACCCTGCTGCTGCTTCATCTCTTTTTTAAAAAAATAATAATATCTGTTTTTCAGTCCAAAAACATAAAGGCTTCCCCCCTCATTCTTCCTTATTTATACATAAAATAGTTTAGAAATCCACTGTTATGAAAACTATCTTTGCACAGGGCAAGTAGTCCTTGACTTATGACCCCAACTGAGCTCAAAATTTTTGTCCCCAAGCAAGACAGTTGTTAAATACATTTGGCTCCATTTTATCACCTTTCTTGCCACGGTTGTTAAGTGAATCGCTGCAGTTGTTAAGTTAGTGACATGGTTGTTAGGCAAATTAGGCTTCCTCATTGACTTTGCTTGTCGGAAGATCTCCAAAGGTGATCACATGACGAGATTGCAATGACTGGCTTCATCAAAACTAAATGAAACCCATTCTGATTTGGAACAATACACATCAACCAGTTGTGGGATTCAGCCAGTTCGCACCTATTCGGGAGAACCGGTTGTTAACTCCTCAAGCAGATGGGAGAACTGGTGGTTAACTTTCCAAGCAGATGGGAGAATTGGTTGTTGGAAGAAATCTCATTTTGTTTTTTTCCCCACTTTACAGGGCTAATCTTGTAAGGAAGGCAGGAAGGAAATATTCTAGTGTTGTTTCTAGCCTAATCTTTATTGCCCTGCTTACAGAAACTGCCTCTCCGGTTAACCCTTATTTCATTGTAACAGCTAAGGCGAAGCGCCCATCGATGTGAGTGACGTTGAGTTGGCCATGCCCACCTAGTCACATGACCACCGAGCCCCACCTACCCAGCTGGTCATTAGGGCAGAGAACCGGTTGTTAAACTATTTAAATCCCACCACTTTCATCAACCCATTCATCTGTTCTGCCTTCTGTACAGAGCATTCTCCACTGCGGTAACTTCAAAAGGTCTGGACTTTAATTCCCAGAATTGCCTAGCTAGCCATGCTGGCTGGGGAATTTTGGGAGTTGCTCCAGGCCTCTTAAAGTTGCTAAGGTTGAAAAACACTGGTGTAAGGTTAAGTTTAACTTGAAATGACTGTGAAAAGTCTGGTGATAGACTTTGGTGAGTGATGATCCGTCCCAGTATACTTCATTGCTGGACAAAACAATATTTTGTGTTCCTTCCTTTCTCTCCCTTCCTATCGACTGGAAAAGTAGGAAGAGCAAAAGTTATACTTTGTGTCAGAGGATTCACAGTGATTGCCTGTGAGAAAAAGGAGTCAGACTGACTCCTTTATGGTTTAGTATAAATCTCAGAAACTGGTTCTCTTGAACATCATATACCATATTTCAATATCACATTTCCATCATTCTTGCATCAATCATCCCCAACGGGCATTGGAAATATTTTATCCATGCCCAAGGGAAATTGAAAAGCCAAGATCCTTATTGCCTCTCTTTTGCATGATCCTTCATTTTTGATCAGCAAACAACAGAATTTTCAGGATGGTCTTTAGAGTTAGTTGGTTGGTTGGTTGGTTGGTTGGTTGGTTGGTTGGTTGGTTGGTTACCACCAGTGACGTGCGGTCAGCTTTAGCCCTGGTGAGGCACTTTTTAGACTTGTGGACTTCAACTCCCAGAATTCCACAGCCAGGCATGCTCAGTTCCGATTTAAAGCGACAGCATTTTCCCCCCTTGCAAAATAAGTTTTCCCATTCTTTTTCTTCTCCCTCCCCCTCCTTCCTCCCTCTCTCCCTTCCTCCCCCCTCTCTCAAACAGACACACGCACACAGAGAACTTCGATCCCTCTCTCATTCACTCACTCTCAAACACAAACACAGAAGTTGGATTGGATATATTTTCCAAAGGCTTGAAAGCAGCTCCTCTGCCATACCCCCCCTTCCCCTGCTGCCTTCCGATCAAACTTTTTGAATTCCTCCCCCCTCCCCACACACGGACCTTTTCCAGCTGTTTCAGAGACGATTTCAACTCTGCTTCTCCCTGCCCTGCCCTGCCCTCCCCTCTTGAAAAGCCAGAGCTCTGTCAGACTGAGCTAGTTGCTCCCAGAGAACTCTAAAAAGCCTCTAAAAATGCCCTCTACAGGAGGCGAGAGAATACGTGCCTCATTTGCATAAGGAATTCTTTGCTTGTTAACCCTTGCTTAATTCTTAAAAGGTGAAAAATTCCTTATGCAAAAGAGGCCCCTAGTTCTCTGGCCTCCTCCTAGTTAATACTGAGAGCAGACACCAAGCCACTGTGACTTGAAATCTGGTAGCAACTACCCTGGCTTTAATTATTTTAAGAAAATTATTTAAAATCCTTTCCTTTCCCTGAGGAGACTGGTGAGGCCCTGCCTCCCTTGCCTCTAGTGACTGCACATCCCTGGTTACCACCAAACTTGGGGTCTGGTGGGGTAAGTTGGTTATCATCAGACTTGGGGTGCAGCACAGAGCCCTAATAGAAACTGGTGTCATTGTTGATAATTAGATGCAGAAATTTCCAAGTTCAACTGCTGGTATTTCAAGTCAAAGAATTTCTGATATTTGGGCTTAAGAATTTTGGAGAGTTATTGTGAATGCAGTGGACCAATGGTGAGGCCGCTTTTCAGATTCTTAAATATGCAGCAGCCATAAGTCATACTGAATTCTTGTCTGCCTGGCTATACTATCTCTTCTTTACTTATCTTTACTCTGCATGCAATCCCAAGGCTCTTGCTGAGCCATTCATTATTCAGACTATTCACGACTTCTTGTCTGTCTTCTGAAGAGCCGTTTCGCTTCTGCCTTCTTCCGTTGGCATCCACGGCCGAGCCTGCCTGGGCAAATGCATTTCACTGGCTTTAATTGTATAGCACGGGACAAGATAGAAGATATTAATCGAGTTCTGAATGCTCAGGGAATAAATGTAATAAATAGACTATTAAGTTAAGCAAGTTTTCAGCTTCAGTGGTGAAGGCCCCCATCTATCTTGTGAGGCTCCCTGCATGCTTCATTACCACATGTAACCACATTGGAAAAAAATATGCTTTATTCTTTATAATTAGATGATAAGTTCCCTAAGATATACGTTAGAGCTGCTAGCCACCTGACACTCAGCAGAAGCTCTGCACTTTCTATTTTTCCTGGCACTTCTAATGAAATTTATTATAGAGTCTCATATTAGAACTAAGTTAACAACACTTAATCTTCTTACCTGACAATGTTGTCTATGAAGCATAGGAGAATATACACTGGCCCTCATTGGCAATGAATGTGACATCTAAAATGCAACAGGAGTTCTCTTTTTTTTTTTTTAACAAACAACTTTTTGACTTGGATTTATGGCTACCTCTCTGCTGCGGGTTGATTTATGATGAAACTTGCAATAGTATAGAACAGTATATTTACAGTTACAGAAGAAAATGCCTGCTTTCACATCTTATGCTAAACCAGCTTTCTACCAATGATGTTCTCCAGATGTTTTGGAACTGAAATCTTCATAGTTCTCAACCAGCATGGCCATTGGCTTGAAATTCTGTAGAATGAAGCTAGAGAAAGTTCTAATATGTGATTAGTTTTGTTTAGATACGACTAGTGTATTGTATGAACTTTGCTATTGTTATGTGCAAATATTGATTTAGGCTTGGTGTGATTTAAGAAACCATGTTAAAACAAGAGCATGATTTGGTGTGACCCAATCGACATGATACACCAAAACTATCTAAGAACTGAAACTTTAGAAAATGATGAATTAAAGTTCAGTTCAGTTGTTCAGTTGAGTTTATTTATAGGCCACCCTTTTCCCTGAGGGGACTCAGGGCGGCTAACAACTTGTATGGAAGGGGAAGACATACAATAACATAAAAACAATATATAATTAAAACCAAGCAACATTCATACAACATTCGGGTGGGGGCGGACTATGGTCTTACCCCCAGGCCTGGCGGGATAGCCAGATCTTAAGGGCTGTGCGGAAGGTCTGAAGGGTGGTGAGGGTACGAATCTCCACGGGGAGATCGTTCCAGAGGGTCGGAGCTGCTACTGAAAAGGCTCTCCTCCACGTAGTTGCCAGCCGGCACTGGCTGGCAGATGGCACTCGGAGGAGGCCTAATCTATGCGATCTTATGGGTCGAGAGGAGGTAATTGGCAGGAGGCGGTCTCCCAAGTACGCAGATCCACTACCATGAAGGGCTTTGTATATTCCATTCATGGAAAGAGCTAGCACTGTTCATGTCTAAGGTTTTTCCAGCAATATGATGGGAGAACAAGGAGATTCAGTTTCATGGAGAATACTTGAAGGAGCTGGGAATCTTTGCATCTGGAGAACAGAAGGCTATGAAATGATAAAATAACTATCTTTAAACCTTTGAATGGCTATCACAACAAAGACTAAGCTAAAAATAATAGCAATAGCAGTTAGACTTATATACCACTTCATAGGGCTTTCAGCCCTCTCTAAGAGGTTTACAGAGTCAACATATTGCCCCCAACAACAATCCGGGTCCTCATTTTACCCACCTCGGAAGGATGGAAGGCTGAGTCAACCCTGAGCTGGTGAGATTTGAACAGCCGAATTGCAGAACTGCAGTCAGCTGAAGTAGCCTGCAGTGCTGCATTTAACCACTGCGCCACCTCGGGCAGAAATGAGACAGAAATAGGTTTTAAGTAAGCATTTGGAGAAACATCCTGTTCCTCACTGAAAATGGGTGCCTTATGAAGTCATGAGCTCTCTTTCAATGGAAGTGTTTAAAGAAAAGTAGTGTAGTCATCCTTCAGAGTATCATGCTATCATCATCTCTCTTTATCTTTAACACACACACAAAAGGTTAGTGTCCTTTAAAAGGCTCCACTGTGTGACCTTGATGATATAGATCTCTTTATCTCTTGGCACTCAGACCACTGTCTTACTGTCTCCCCGGGAGCAGCAGTGGTCCAGAGTTCACGTGGGCACTCTCCCATCCCCTCCTTATCTGGAGAGGTTCAGAAGAACCAGTCTACTCACTGCATCTCTCCTCTTTACGGAGGTGTGTTCTTTCTCAGATTTCAGGGATGTCATCCTTTTAAGTGGCATTGCAGATCATGCATTAAAGATAGAGGGGGCCTAAATCATGTTCAGGGTTCTCTTTAGCCTGCATTAAACAGAAAAAGTAAAAGTCTGTCAAAGTTAAATTTAGCTATTCTCTCCTGACACTTATAACCAGAATAATGTGTTCTTTAGCTGCCTCCAATGGAGAGTTGTTACATTTGAAAGGCATTAGGAGTGCTTGCTTTTTACCAGAGCCATCTGTGCACAAAGTCTGTGTGATGAGGGGATTTTAGTGGATAGGTCTCTTTTAGAAGAGGCATTGAAATATATTCATACTTTATCCGGCACACTTCCCTGGTAATATTGCCCTGTCGCTTGACCGTGCTTCTTGGAATTGTTTATATATCCATCATTAAAATCATTATTTTATTTTCTTGGAAGGCAGCATTTCTTTTTCCAGAAAACAGCAGCGTTCATTGTTTGATAAGAAGAATGCAGTCATCCTACAGATTTTGTAAGAGAGTGAGATAATATTTCTTAGGATGTAACCTTAGAGTAGTGCATTTTGTAAATATGAAGAGTTCAACAATACTTAAACAATGATTGATAATTCACAGGGTTTAGTTATGGCACATCTTCACCTGGAATTCTCATATTTAACTATATTTTCTGATCATAATAAGCAAGATAACCCCACAGCTATGTAGCTGATATATTAAAATATACAGAATGTTAATAAATAAATAAGATATATGGTTAGATAAACTTCATCTCTTTATTTGTTTATAGTTGCTTGTAAAAGTATGTTTAGGAGCCACAGTAACTCAGTGGTTAAAATGCAGTACTGCAGGCTACTTCTGCTGACTGCTGGCTGCCTGCAATTTAGCAGTTCAAATCTCCCCAGGCTCAAGGTTGATTCATCCTTCCATCCTTCCAAGGTGGGTAAAATGAGGACCCAAATTGTTGGGGGCAATGGGCTGACTATGCAAAACTGCTTAGAGAGGGCTGTAAAGCACTGTGGGACAAGTAAGGGAAACTCACTCTGTTACGCGGTGCTAGGGATTTGAACTGCTGAACCGCCAACCTTCTGATGGACAAGCTCAGTATCTTAGCCACTGAGCCACCGCATCCCTTTAAGAGACAATATAGCTGCAACTAAATAGTGAGTAAGGCAAGAGTTTCAGAAGAGAGCCTTGTTTTTCAAGGTGGTAAAGAAGCCTGGAGTGAGGAGAACTGTTCTTTCAGAATTGCAAGATTCTGTCAATATGTTGCATTATAATAAAATAGAATTAGCTCATCTAGTTGTCATTCCTTTCTGGCTTGTTCAAGGACGCCAACATCAATCATGCAAGTATGAAAATACAGTTCTCCTTCTGTCTCCTCTGCAGCCTGAGAAACTAGGGAAGGTCCCTTCTGATCCATCTCGCACCCCACACTATCAAGTTGTGGGCTGTGTCGTCTCTGATCGGACTATTCCTTTGGCAGTGTTTTCTTCGCCCAGCCTGCCAAAATCTTTCCCACCTACCATGACCCGAGGTGGTACAGTGGTTAGGGTGCAGTACTGCAGGCCACTTCAGCTGACTGTTATCTGAAGTTCAGCGGTTCTAATCCCACCGGCTCAAGGTTGACTCAGCCTTCCATCCTTCCGAGGTGGGTGAAATGAGGACCCAGACTGTGGGGGCGATATGCTGACTCTGTAAACCGCTTAGAGAGGGCTGAAAGCCCTATGAAGCGGTATATAAGTCTAACTGCTATTGCTATTGCTATGACATTGCTTTGAGGGTAGAAATGAATTTGTGTTTCGAGGATGATTAATAAGAGGTTCAGAAGAAGATTTGCAAGCTTGGGTTCCTGAATTATTCCCCCATTGTACAGTATGTGCTTCTCTGGCCTTGTTTGTTTATTGTAATGCTTAGTGCAATTTAACCCAGGTCGATAAAAGTTATGAAGTCCTATTTATTCCATCCAACTTTATCCCTGCACTGCTAGCTCAGCTTATAATACAGATAGTGTGCGACAGAATACATTTTGGAAATGCATTAAAAAGCAATTATGTACTCTTGCTTTCGGTCTCCCATCCTTATTCTTCACTGGGGGTCCCAGGAATTAGTATAGCATCCTCCAGGTACTAAAACCTTCTTAAGAAAATGCCAGCAGCATGTATCTAATTTGTTAGAAGTGGTGGATTTTGAGCATTACAAAAAGCCCCAAATTATATTGGTTTCCACCACCCCTTGCTCATTGCCCCCACCCCAACCCTTTCCTCCCCGAGTCTTCACCTTGTCAGTGCATTTTTAATGGCAACTGAGTTGTTGGGAAACACATAATAGAGGGCAGCATCCCTGTTTTTGCTGACTTGGAATTAGTGTTTCTTGCATTAAGCAATTTCTTTCTTTGTGCTTCTCTCTGCACATACATTATTGTAAAAAATTTGATGACACTTTCAGAATATCTTTAACAAGGAAATTTTGCTTTGAAAACTAAGAGAGAGGGAGCGAGAAAGAAAGGATAGAAAGAAAGAAAGAAAGGAAAGAAAGAAAGAAAGAAAGAAAGAAAGAAAGAAAGAGAAAAATCTCTTGGAAGAGAGAAGGGAGGGCAGAGAGTAATCAATTGCTTACGTGGAAAGGGTGAAGGAGAAGATGGGCTGCAAGCCATTATGCATTGTCTGTTTTAGCTTTACAACGATTACGGTATATAAGCTTAGGGTCCTGGTTATTATTACTGGTTCCTTCTTGGTTAGCGTCCTTTTCCCAGCAGCAATGCAACAGATGCTTGTAGTATAGGCAGTTCTCCAATTATAACGGCAATTGGGATCAGAATTTATGTTACTAATCAAGTTGATTGGCAAGCGAGTCATTCCTGATTTTTATGACCCTTTCTGCCATTGTTGTTCAGCAAACCTCTGCAGTCGTTAAGTGAATTACACGGTTGTTAAGTGAACGTGGCTTCCCCCATTGGCTGTGCTTGCCCAAAGCTGGCTGGGAAGGTAGCCAATGGCGATCAAGTGACCCCAGGATGCTGCAAAAGTTGTAAATACATGCCAGTACACACAGATAGGCAAGGCCCCAGTATATCAACTGCCAGCAAACAGCACTCCTTACTAGCACTGATGATGACAAGTTCAGAGAGCACCAAGGATGCCACAATCCTTCTTCTCCTCCTTTCCCTCTCCCTCCTCTCCCTCCCTCCTCCGCGCTCCACAATCTCCATTCCTTTCTAGCACTGATGATGTTCCCTAGTTTGGGTAATGAAATGTCTGTAAGAAAACAAGCAAGCTCAGAGAGCACAAAGGATGCCACAATCCTCCTCCTCCTCCTCCTTTTCCTCTCCCTCCTCTCCCTCCCTCCTCCCCACCTTCTCCGCTCCACAGTCTCCATTCCTTTCTAGCACTGATGATGTTCCCTAGTTTGGGTAATGAAATGTCTGCAAGAAAACAAGAGAGCACCAAGGACCCCACATACATGCCAGTGCTCAAATTGGGGGTTCTGTGATGGTCATAACTGCAAGGACCGATCGTGAGTCACTTTTTTTCTGCACATCATTTTTTTCAACTATCATCGTTACTTTGAATGGTCTTTAAACAAACGGTTATAAGTTGAAGATTGCTTATAACAATAAAGGACACAGAATCCCCTAATTTTACTCCCAGCAGCAATTGGTTTTCAGAGATATGCTGTTTCTGACTAGGTACCCATAGCTCCTTTGGGTAATTATCCATTAAGAATGTGAGCTCGGATAATTTGTGGCCATTTCATCATAGATAATAAATAATGCATTGGACAAAGAGATTTATGTTCTCTTGGTGCAATCCAGAATCATATAGATATATAGTCAAGTTATCTATTCCCAAAGTAGCTAATGAGATGGCGACAGCACCTACCCCAAATAAAACAGAATATTACAAAAATCATTTGTTGTTTTCCATATGGTTTCCATATTGTTTTCTTGTATACCTGTTTTTATCTACAACATGTACCCTGTTTCCCTGAAAATAAGACCTCCTCAGATAATAAGCCCAATCGGGCTTTTCAGCACATGCGCTAAAATAAGCCCTCCCCCCAAAAAATAAGCCCTCCCCCAAAATATTGCAACACAACAGCAGCCATGAGGTGACCACGCTCGCTGCCTCCTGCACCTCAGAAATAATAAGACCTCCCCGAAAATAAGGCCAAGTGCTTATTTCGGAGGGGTCAAAAGAAAATAAGACCCTGTCTTATTTTCGGGGAAACGCAATATATCAATTATTGCTTGCATTCACATTTCCAAAGGATAACTTATAAAATGAGCAATGGAAATTTCCCCCAATACTAACCCTCCATACTTCACAACCACATCAGCTGTGCCTTATAGGTCTGCCTTCCACATCTTCATTGTTCTCACGACTTCTTTTTCACTTTCCCTCTCCTGAATGCCATCCTTATGCTTCCAAAGCGGAGGGAGACAAGGCCAACATTTCTATCTTCTTGCAGTTGCTCGATTGTCCATGAAAATCAGAGGAACAGGCCACAACAACAAAGCAGAGGAGAGGCTTGACTAGCAAGCTTGAAATAGTCAGAGATAGACCTTCTCTTCCACAATAACACCAACCTTTCTTTCCATTATTTGACATTCTGTTTGCACAGCATTCATGAATACATTCCGGATTTCCAAATAATAATGTAATATTAAAACATAAAGGTTATCAAAAAAATTCAGAAAGGAATAGCAAAAACATAGCCTAGTGTCTTTGACTTCCCCCTTTGTTTTAAGTAACAGAATAACCAAGTTGGAAGTGACCTTGGAGGTCTTCTAGTCCAACCCCCTGTTCAAGCACCTCCATACCAGTGGCCCCCAACCTTCTGGGCACAAGGGACCAATTCTGTGGAGATATGTTTTTTCTGCAGACCAGAGGGGCCTGTCCCAAAGTGCTTTTTCAAGAGGCAACATCAGAAAGTCCAGTTGCCTCTTGAAAAGGCACCTTTGGGATAACCATGACCTGAATGATGAGAATCTCCATAGACATTCAGAAGGGGTGTGGTTTCACATCAGTGGTGGGGTTCAAAAATTGTATGAACCTATTCTGTGGGTGTGGCCTCCTTTGTGGGAGTGGCTTGCCACCCATGTGACCAGATGGAAGTGGCTGGGCTGCCCATGTGACCGGATATGAAGATGCCGACGACACTTGTCAAAACCACCTTAAATTACCTCACACACAGCACTGGCAGGCATAAGAATATGATGTAAACTTGTTTTTTAAAAGGCATCTTTGGTTTGCGTTAAAACAACTTCAACACACGCAATGTTCTGATTGCACCACAAACGCAGTAGTCATCCTTACCTTTCACAGAGGCACTGAGTTTTATAAATAGGAGCATGATAGTGTAGAATAATCATATCCAAGAACCAGTGGTGGGTTTCAAAAAATTTTGGAACCTCTTCTGTAGGTGTGTCCTGCTTTCCGGGTCCACTGGTGGAACCTCTTCTAACCGGTTTGGTAGATTTGACGAACCGGTTCTACCGAATAGGTGCGAACTGGTAGGAACCCACCTCTGTTTCACATGCAGCCCACATCCCGCAGGTGGGATTTTGCTTGTTTGTGGAACCCAGTTTCTGGCATGCCACAGTCTGGTGCCGGACTAGAGGCTGGGGATCCCTACCCTGTACCAAGGGTGTCGAACTGGATTTTTTCAGCATTGCAGTTCTCCTCCGCAGGGTGGAGACAGAATGGATGGACATCTCCTGCAGCACTTTATCAGCCAAATCAGAGTGTGGCGGTGTGCACAGACCCCCCATGCCTCTTTTTTGTCCTCCCTGGGCTCCAGCAGCACTCTGCCAGAAAAAAAACAGGCCGTACTGAGACCTCCCGAGCCACCCAACACCCACAGCCCATTTTTAGCCTCTCCAGCCTCCTGCAGCACTATGCTGACCAAACACCGGCCACCCAGAGGCCTCAAAGCAACTGTCAGAAATTCATGCCAGTTGCCAAGTGCCCAAATGTTAATCATGGGTCCAGAGATGCTGCAACAGTCTTAAGTGTGAAAAGCAGCCATAAGTCACTTTTTTTGTTGCAAATTTGAATGATCATTAAAAGGATAGTTGTAAATCAAGGACTGCCTGTATAGATGTAGGAGATGAGCTGGCTGAGCCCATGGGAGGGGTCAAATGTGTCATCAGTCATGAACCCCTGCGTACCCGCAAGAGATTTAAGTCTAGCCCACCTTGAATGCCTCTCTTATCTCCCACTCATTTCCTTGAACGGCTAGTTGGTTTGATTCTTGTAGAGAGCTTAAGCTTTCCAGAAAAATCATTTTTTTAAAGATTTTTATTAACAAACATGTAAAATACACACACACAAAATTTAGAAGTACACCACATTTACACAATGCAATACGAACAGGAACTTCCTGTTCTTTATAATAGCAATTATCAATTGATACTGCTACAGTTTCCCATAAATCTTTATACTTCCCCTTGAACTGTCTGAATCTCCTGATTTCCCCAGGACTTGACAACATACTTCTGGAGAGTTGAAATAACCCAAGTGCACCCCAAAATATCAAGACGTAATGAGAACTGAAGCCTCTGGTCTGCAAAGTTGTTTTATGCCTTCATTTAGATAACGTCCTAGTTTTCTAATCTGAAACATGTTGGTTGGGGATGAATAAAATGGGTGTTATTGCCACAGCAACATGTTTAGCTTCAAAATTATACTCTCCATCCTGTCGTACAAATGGCTTATTGCTGATAACTCACTTGGGAAGCTCCTGTAAAACAGCAGTGTGTTCCATTTCAGTGATTTGGGGGGGGGGGGAGGGAAAAAAAAGTGCTTGGCATTTTCATTCATGCCAATATGCTGCTTTGTGGCTGCTGATCGTTTGCATCCTCTTAACATTTGTTCACGCTCTGCTATCATTTTCTTTTGCAAAACACACATTTTCAACCAATTCTCACCACTCAGAGTTCATCATCTTCTTCTTTCACCCCCCCCCCCAAAAAAAAGAGTTTAGATTTTCCAAGTAGTTCTAAGAGGCATTTATAACCTCTCATAGATCTGAAAAAAAACAGTTTGCGAAGAATCTTAATACAAGACAATTTGTGTCCCTCAAAAATATGCTTGCCCAGCAAATTGTTTGTAGCGAACCCAGAGCAAGGAAATGGATTTTACTGCAGTTGGATTCATTAATGGCAGACTAGCTGTTAACCTAGACGCTTTCTCTCCCTTTTATATATGCTCTGAAAATTTCAGATCAATATGTTGTGTTTTGAAAGGCTGTCCTGTTATTGCAGCATGAAATATCTTGCAACCTTCATAATCAGTTGAATTAGTTAAAATTACTTGATCGGGCTATGATCTATTAATCCTAGACTAGTCTTTAATTAACAATTTGACCAGAAAGATACAGATCGTACATTAAACCAGACCCCTTGTAAGTGGGTTTTATATGACTTCCATGCTCCCTATTTTTATGTGGGGAGGAGTCAATTTCATAGACCAACATTAGTTTCATCCTTGTTGGGAATTTTCAAACATAGGTCATCATCATAATCATTTAATCACCCCATAATCCCTTGCATGGTGGAGTCTGGGCAATTGCATGGAGCTAGGAGAGCATTTTAATGGCCGGATGCCCTTCGTGTTGCCAATGCGGAGCTTTGTTCAGCAGATATATTCTCAGGCAATGCCTCTACCTAGGACTGAACTCACAGCCTCCGGTAAGGAAGGTAAGAGTAAGGGCAAGGAATGGGACGCAGTGGCTCAGTGGCTAAGATGCTGAGCTTGTCAATCAGAAGGTGGGCAGTTCAACGGTTCGAATCCCTAGTGCTGCCTAACAGAGTGAGCTCTTGTTACATG
Organism: Thamnophis sirtalis; assembly: GCF_051295495.1. Classification (NCBI taxonomy): domain Eukaryota; kingdom Metazoa; phylum Chordata; class Lepidosauria; order Squamata; family Natricidae; genus Thamnophis; species Thamnophis sirtalis. The sequence goes on along the minus strand of NW_028261382.1, from coordinate 88,869,050 downwards.
TCCCAGCTTCTGCCAACCTAGCAATTCGAAAGCATGCAGAAAATGAAAGTAGAAAAATAGGAACCACCTTTGGTGGGAAGGGAACAGCATTCTGTGTACCTTTGGCATTTGGTCATGCCGGCCAAATGACCACGGAGATGTCTTCGGACAGTGCTGGCTCTTCGGCTTTGAAATGGAGATGAGAACCTCCTCCTAGAGTCGGCAACGATTGGCACATATGTGCGAGGGAAACCTTTACCTTTACCTTAGGGCACGTGTTGAAATAATGGGACGCTGTAATTCTTGACCTTCCCTTCAGCTGTCTCTATGTTCCTATTTATTTAGATTTGTTTGTGTTAATAAAAAAAGAACTGCTCTTTTTGATTAGTTGAGTGCCGGGCATTCAAGGAGGAACTGAGCTTCCGTGCTTAATATTCACAGGATTTACTTAGGGGTTTTATGTCCTGTACGCATTGAATGCCCACAGTCTGCCAGCAAGATTTTTTTTTTTTTTTTTGAGAGAATGGTAAAGTTGATACTTAGCAACTTGGGACGAGTGATCCAGTAATATCTGCCTATGGCTATAGGAGATGCTTCTTAGATTTCAATTCTACAGTAATTAAAAGACTGGATTTATCTGCTGGAAGTGAGATGGTGACCTGCTTAACCCAGCCAATTAAGTGAAAACCAAGGAAGTTGCAATACAGTTTACTGGGTTCTTACTAAGTGTAGTTTTCTGAACCCAATTACCATTTATGACTCAGTATATTGGAAGAATCCAATCAATTATTTATTCAATAAACCATCGTTAAACAAGTCATTTCTGAGCAAAATAAACCAACTGTGTATCTTCCCAGCACACACACGCACACACACACACACAAGCATTGACGTACTATTGACATTCTATTATTAATCTTCAATTTTATCCCTTGTTTTTTTTAAAAAAGGCATCCCATTGTTTATATCACCTTTGTTGTTATTTACAACAATCTCAGATAAAAGTAATTTGTCCATCTTTACAAGGAGAAATTTTATCTTGTTTTGCTTATCGTTCTCATATCTAAGGAAGATGGAATCTCATACACACATTTATCTACACCATTAGTAGGGCATACGTTGCTACATTTCTCTTTATTGGAAGGGGCTACTGAGTCCCCTGTATTTTGCATTTTGCTATACGGCCTTGTTTTCTGTATTTTGCTCACAGTATCTAATTTTGCACCGTCAGGCGTAGACTTAACTCGCTTGATAATCTCTAAATGTTTATACCAAGACTCCAATTACCATCGGCCATTAGTTGTTCTGGAGATGATGACACTTATAATTAAATTGATTTGAAATCCATAAAAGTAACATAAAATATTGACGCTCTTAATCCCGTACAATTCAAAACATAGGTTTTGAATATTCTCTGAATGGAAATTGTGATTAAATAGTTCAGCATGCCATAATTAAAATTACAGAGGACCATTTACTTTGGCGTGGGGGGGGGAGGGAAGAATCTGGCTGTTGATCAGCTCTAAACTTTTAAATCTGGCTATTATTTCTAAATACACGAAGGCTTTTTGGCTGCATTTTACACAATTATTAATATCCCTCTTGCATTCTTGCTGAACCTAGAATTAAGAACAATGGCTAGAGATAAGAGGCAGAAGTTTGATGAAGAAAGATTATTGTAATCTGTAAGTAAAATATGAATGCTGTCTATAATTATAAGCATGCTAGTACAATTGATGTGATCATAAGTAAGCTAATATAATTATAAATATTGCTATAATCATCACATGTATTACATTATCACTATCAGTACATCGGGGGGGGGGAGGGCTTTGTAAAACAAAGTGCCTGGACTGTATTCTGTCTTCAAAATATTTATATAAAAATGAAAAACCCGACTTAAAAATAGAATTAAGCACTTTGCACTATTTGCTTAATAACTGCAGCATTTTCTTAGCAACTATGATGTTTGCCTATTAACTGCCCCAAGAATAATTGTAGAATCAGGCATGGTCACATGGTGACCCATTTAATGGATCAAGAGCCTGTAATGGCGCAGTGGTTAGAATGCAATATTGCAGGCTAGCTCACTGCTCACTCCCAGGAGTTCAATTCTCACCGGCTCAGGGTTGACTCAGCCTTCTATCCAGTGGTGGGCTGCTATGGGTTTGCCCGAGAGAACCCGTAGCTAATGTTATGGCTGGTACGGAGATCCGCCCACTCCTGGCTGGCTCCTCCCTCCCCTGACTGGCCCCTCCCACCCCACCCCTCCCCTGCCAGGATATCTTCACATGGCCCATTTTTGATGTGAGGTAAATGCAGGGCTCTCACAGAGGCTCGCAGAAGGGAAAATACAGGCCTCCCAGATGTTCTAGAAGGTCAGAAATGGGCCCATTTCCAGCCTCCAGAGAGCCTCAGGAGCCCAGGTGAGGCAGTTTTTGACCCCCTAGAAGCTCAAGGAAAGCCTCCAGCACCTGGGGAAGACAAAAATGCCCCCCCCCGCCATGGTGCAGGAGGCTGACTAAGCCATGCCCATCATGGCCATGCCCAACCAGCAACTGAGCAAAGAACCCATTGCTGAAATTGTTGAAGCCCACCTCTGCTTCCATCCTTCTGAAGTTAGTAAAATGAGGAGCGAGCTTGGTGTGTGTGTGTGTGTATGTCAGTGGTGGGTTTCAAAAATTGTTTGAACCTACTCTGTGGGTGTGGCCTCCTTTGTGGGAATGGCTTGCCGCCCGTGTGACCGGATGGGAGTGGCTTGCTGCCCAATGTGACCGGATATGAAGATGCCAATCCTCCGGGATTGGGCGGCCTATAAATAAAATTAAACTTCAAACTTGTCAGAACCACCTTAAATTACCTCAGACACAGCACTGGCATGCATAAGAATATGATGTAAACTTGTTTTTTAAAAGGCATCTTTGGTTTGCGTTAAAACAACTTCAACACACGCAATGTTCTGATTGCTCCACAAACGCAGTAGTCATTCTTACCTTTCACAGAGGCACTGAGTTTTATAAATATGAGCATGATAGTGTAGAATAGTCATATCCAAGGACCAGTGGTGGGTTTCAAAAATTTTTGGAACCTCTTCTGTACGTGTGGCCGGCTTTCCAGGTCCACTGGTGGAATCTCTTCTAACCGGTTTAGTAGATTTGATGAACCAGTTCTACCGAATAGGTGCGAACTGGTAGGAACCCACCTCTGGTGTGTGTGTGTGTGTGTGTGTGTGTGTGTGTGTGTGTGTGTAACCATCTCTGTTTGCATGCAGATACATACATGCAGATACATGCAGATACATACATACATACATACATACATACATACATACATACATACATACATACATACATACATACATATAATGGATCTGTTTTATTTCCCTGAATTGGGGAATGGCCACTCTGCCTCCTTCTCTGGAAAGGTTTAATTAACCAAAGCATCTGTTTCCTGTCTGCGTAATGCAGGGGCATTGGTTGAATTGCAAATCAACATTGCAATTACAGGCTGTTCTGAATGAGTGGAGCTGTGAAGCAACACAGCACTCCTTGCGAAAGGATCTCTGGCGATGTGCTGATATGAATTGCCCCCAAACAACTTGGATATTAATGGAAAATGTAATGAAAAACTAAACTGTGATTTGATTTTCCTCCCCGTGCTGCCCTTGGAATTCCCTCAGCATCCACCAACTTATTAATTTCCCCAGTCACCTTGTCTTGCACGAAATGGATGTGCAAAACAATATCATGCCTTGGTGTGACATTGCAACACGTCGCACCTGCTTTCTAGAGCTGACCTCATCTGTAAGGGCTCTCGGAGCCTCCATGTTTTATATTTCCTTGCCAAAAGATCTCCATATGGTTCCGTATTTTGCTGATAATTGTTCAATTAATCCTGAGTAGGTCAGACATCATCTTAACAAGACAGAGGTTGTCAACACATAGGAGTTATATTTGTATTCCTGCATGTTTGTATGTGTTTTACTTAATGATCAAAATTACTCATTGTCGTTTGCTGTTTGTTTGGATGATATGGGGATCTTTGCAATGTGAGGATTATAGATGTGAGGATTATAAATGTGGGGATGTTTGTAATGTGAGGATTATAGCATGATTATAATCCTAGTTACTCATCAGTAGCAGATGATATTTCTAGGTAAAGGTAAAAGTTCTCCTCTCACATCCATGCTAGTCATTCCCGACTCTAAGGGGTGTGTGTGCTCATCTCTGTTTCAAAACCGAAGAGCCAGCGCTGCCCGAAGACGTCTCCATGGTCATGTGGCCGGCATGACTAAGTGCCAAAGGTGCATGGAACACTCTTACCTTCCCACCAAATGTAGTCCCTATTTTTCTACTTGCATTTTTACATGCTTTCAAACTGGTAGGTTGGCAGAAGCTGGGATTAGTAACGGGAGCTCACTCCATTACGTGGCACTAGGGATTTGAATGGCCAAACTGCCAACCTTTCTTATCGACAAGCTCAGTGTCTTATCCACTGAGCCACCATGTCCCCATTTCTAGGTAGGATTCGCCAAAACCTCACCTAGAAAATTCTACAGTTGAGAACTTTTGTCAGCCTGAGTTTAGAAAAGCCCATAATACTCCTCTTTCCATCTCTGTGCCGCTCCAATTAGGCTTGAAAAAGTTTTGAGACCCCAGAGAGCCACTGTCCATCACTGTAGACAATACTAACCTTGATGAATTGGCTCAGTGTAAACAAATTCGTATTTTCTGACATAAAAAGGATGGGACCATAACAATTGTGAGTGCCCCAGTTCAATCCTTGGCATTTCCAAAAGATCAGATTGCAAGTGATGAGATAAATGAGCAAATGTCGGAAGAGACAGAGTCCAAAAGAGGGACCATAGCTCAGTTGTACAAGGCATGTGTTGAATTTTAAAGAACTAGCTAATTAACCAACAGAAGAGGGACTCTGACTTGAGAATTATTGAATGTTACTTGCCAAATCTGAGTCAAACTGTGCTAGTTACAGAATCAGTTTCTCTCTGGCAGTTTCCCTTCGCCAATAAGTAAAAGCCTGGAAATCTCTATGGTAATTACTGGGATAGAGAGATAAACAATATGAGTACTTCTTCTGGTTTCAAATATGGATTCACCCACAGATGCCATGGTAGTTCACAGTTTACTCAAGGTCAATTAGTTAATCACACACAATCAAGCATGCAAAGAGAAAGAGTGCCTCTGACAGACACATGCCTGAATAGTTTGCTTTTAATAGGTACACGCAGAAGAGTAGTCCAAAATCAGTCCAAAGTTCCAAGAACCAGGTCAAGGTTGTCAGCCTGTCCAAAAGTCAGAGTTTCACAAGCAATATCCCCACAAATATCACACAAGAGCCACAGATAACACAGTTGTTCCCAGCAAAGTTACTTCTTAAATCAAACTACAGTCAGCTGTCATTAATCAAGACATTAATCTCCCTCGTTGGGAAAAGATCCTCATAGAATGTCACTGCTTTGCTCTTCATTCTACTTGCTGAGTGGAGGGGCTGGGCAGCCTTGCGTTATCCTCATCTCGCTGATCCAGCTATTCACACGATATCTGTTTTTGATCAACCTCATGTGATTCCTGATTTTGTCTCTCCTGAGGCTGGCATTCCACGGGTATAGCTGGAGCAGCTTCTTCAGAATCAGATTCAGAATCTGAGACTGAGCCATAATAGTTTGATCTGACATAAGGTAGCTTCTCTGTGGTTGCTCCCAATGGTAGGCTGCAGGGGGTTCGCAGGGGTTCAGGAGGACCTCTAGTGCAGTTCAGAGAATCCCTAAATCCCACTCCTGTATGGTCCCACCCACTCTGCCTCACCCCTCTTGGGAGTCCCCATGTAGCCTCTTTTGGATGCATGTAAGTACAGGGTGTGCACAGAGGCTTAGAGAGGGCAAAAACGGGCCTACCTGAAGTTCAGGCCTATCGGAAGTTCGCAGTGACGTGCAGTGAGGTTTATGGCTGGTGAGGCACTGACACAGTGGTGGGTTTCAATTTTTTTTAGACTTGTGGACTTCAACTCCCAGAATTCCACAACATGCTCAGTTCCAATTTAAAGCGACAGCATTTGTTTTTCTCCTTTGCGAAAAAAGTTTCCTTCATTCTTTTTCTTCTCCCTCCCCCTCCTTCCTCCCTCTTTTTAGGCTTTTAACCCTTGCTTAACTCTGCTTGAGTGATCATAAAACACCTAAAGTCAGACTAGATGAGGCACGTCGTTCTCCTGCCTCCTCCTGTAGAGGGTGCTTTTTTAGAGGCTTTTTTAAACAGTTAAGCAGAGTCATCCACGGTGACTGGCAGCAACTAGCTCAGCCTGGCCTCAGCTCTTGCCTTTTTCCTTTTACATTTTTTTTTCTTTTCATGATGACAGTGGTGAGGGTCTGCCTCCCCTGCCTCCCCTGACTGCATGTCCCTGGAGGTTCGGGCCTCTGGAGTTTGGGGAGACCATTTTCACACACACACACACCCCGGAGACTCAAGTAAAGCCTCTGAAGCCCGGGGAAGGCAAAAATGCCCCCCGCACCCACCATGGTGCAGGAAGCCAACTAGGCCATGCCCACCATGGCCACACCCACCCAGTAACCAGCAGAGAACCCCTTGCTAAAATTTTTGAAGCCCATCCCTGTCCTTAAACCCTAAAGTCATTTTTGGTGGCCCGTGGATCCCTCTCTTAATTTGCTTAATTTTACTTCCCTAATATTTTGAGATAGGAAACCCATTGAACTCTTCTCCAAATTTATTATAAACTCATTATAGTTGAAAAGCAAAAGCAAAGATAAATTCCTCTGCAATATCCCCCGGAGAGGGGGGAGGAAGAGAAAATCTCAGACCTTTCTCATATTACGTTACTTTCCATTCATTTTTGCATAATTGCTTGGTCTATTAAAACTTTTTCTCTCCTCCCACACACCCACGAAGCACAGCCTTCAATCAGCAGAGGTCTGCCGATGGATGTCTGGCAGCAAACAGCAAAAAATAGCCAAACCCCCTCCAAACAAACTCAAAAAGACATTTTGTCATTTTTTTAAAAAGAGTTTACAACCTGCTGGAAACAGTTGATGGTTTTTCATCCCATCAGAACAGACACTTGTTGAGATCTTCTCATGGAAACAGCATCACTCCCCATGAATGTCTTCTCCACCAGAAGAAAAAATATGATTCTTTTAAACACATAACCGAGCTGCATCTTTCATCACATTATGCATTGCTTGCCTTTATTATGCATATAAATAAAGAGTAGGAAGAAAACATTGATGGCTTCAAGCCTCAGACTTCTAGGATAGGCAATAGAGGAAAACAGTCTTAGAAGTCAATCGCTCCACTGCTCCTTCCTTCCTTCCTTCCTTCCTTCCATCCCTTCCATCCCTTCCCCCTTCCTTCTTTCCCTCCCTCCCTTCCCCCCTCCCTTCCATCCTTCCGTCCCTTCCCCCTTCCTTCTTTCCCTCCCTCTCTTCACCTTCCTCCCTTCCTTCCCTCCCTTCCCCTTCCTTCCTTCCTTCCTTCCTTCTCTCCCTCCCTTCCCTCCCCTTCACCCTTCCTCCCTCCCTTCCTCCCCCTTCCTTCCTTCCCTCCCTCCCTTCCCCCTCTCTTCATTCCTTCCTTCTCTCCCTCCCTTCCTTCCTTCCCTCTCTTACCCTTCCTCCCTTCCCCTTCCTTCCTTCCCTCCCTCCCTCCCTTCCCCCTCTCTTCATTCCTTCCTTCTCTCCCTTCCTTCCCTCTCTTACCCTTCCTCCCTTCCCCTTCCTTCCCTCCCTCCCTTCCCCCTCTCTTCATTCCTTCCTTCTCTCCCTCCCTCCCTTCCTTCCCTCTCTTACCCTTCCTCCCTTCCCTCCCTTCCCCCTTCCTTCCTTCCCTCCCTGAAATTGTTTAGAATGAAATTCACATTTTCATTTTTTAAATATATATATATATCTTATTTTACAAATGTTTGAAAAGCAATTGCATCCAGGAAAGAAGGGTTATTAGCATCTTCCCTGCAAATGAGGAGAATAGTAAGTAGCTAACCTTGCTAAGAGTGTTATATTAAATATGATCTCCCCTCCTTTCCCTGATGTTGATACTTTCGGGAGAAAAAAAATAGAAAACCCATTACAAATTATGTAATTTGTAAGCTGTAGACATGGCATGTCAGAAATAAATATATTGAACTGGTGAAATGATGCATCTGCCTTTTGATGTTTGTTTGCAAAAGAGTAACTTCATCTGAGAAAGGAGTTTGTTCATAGTTTATATATCATGAAATCAAAATTTGACAAGACGCCAGTTGGTGCTACCTTTATCCACCACCTATTCATGAGTATGTTTAGTTCTAGTTTGATTTTATCCTTCTGTTTTGCAACCTTTTCTCCTCTACTGTATAGCTACATGCATGTTGGGATTCACAAAATAATATCACCTACTGATAAAATCATAGCCAAATAGAGATTATTATGCACACAGAGATGGAAAAACTTGACAATACCTACTATATAACCATATGGATTTAGAGAGAGGGGGGAGCGGGAGAGAGGGAGGGAGAGAGGGGGGGAGGGAGAGAGGGAGAGAGGGAGAGAGAGGAAGAGACTCAGTCTCAGAAACAAAACCAGCTACTGAAGAACTTTTGGGATGCCAGTAGAATCAGGATCAATATAATCTCTGGGGGAACGATGTTCTGGGGAGGGGGGATTGCCCCAACAGAAAAATGAATTTTCCTGGGTTGACAATCGACATTGCCCAATAGATTGAACTTGGAGCATGTCTGTCCTGCTGGATCTAACAGGACAGGTAGATATAACCTGTCCACCTGTTGAGGAGAGGCAGTCTAGCAAGTAACTTGGCCTGCCTTACAGATCCCTACCAGCATCTCGAATTGAACCTCGAAGTACACTGACAACCAATGCAACTTGAAGGGAAGAGTTGTCACATGCCCCAAATGAAAAGCACCCGTAATTGCCCTCTCCACTGCATTTTGGACCATCTGAAAGCTTCTGGGTGTTCTTCAAAGACATGTATTTTTATAGCTGGTTTCACAATAAGCCAGGTATTTATATTGGATTTGGAGTTTTTATCAAACCATTGTTTTGGTTTTTATCAACCTACCACCTTCCAAGGACCTACGTAGGATAGGCAGATATTGTTGTTTGATGGTGTTTAGATACTTCGTTGCAGGATGTAATCTTTTCCAAGTAAAGCTGCCTTTTGCAATTGACTTATAGTGATTTTTATCAATGTCGACTGTGTTCAAGTGGTGTTCTTGGGATGGCACCCAAGACACCTACTACTAATACCAATATATTTCTTGTCTGAGTTCATTGGTGTGGGAAGGCTGAATATTGTATGCATAAATTAAACTTCTATTTACCATGTTCAGTCTGCTCCCTACTATGCAAATTTGCCATCATTTTTCAAATACTCAGCCTTCTTTCAAAAATAACTAAGATTTGTTCCTACGTGTTCTGACCTAGGCTTCCGGAGACAGTAAAAATCACACGCTTGGTCTCAAAAACCCTGTTTTTATTTCATCAGCTGTGAATTATGTTCATTCACAGCCCTTAATGAGTCACAAATAGTTTGTAGAGAGTTTGACAGAAGTCTGCCACAGTCTTTCAGGATAAGGCTGATAAGCACCCGCCTTTATCTTCCTTGAAACGCTGCCATACACCTAATTGTCTATTAGCTTTGCAATGCCAAAAGGAGCACAGAGAATGAATAAAGTTGCTTCCTGCAAAGGCTTACATGCCTTTGTTTCTCCTTTATGTCTTATGGGAGGGACCAATCATCTCCAAGCCTTACTCCCAAGTTGCCCCTTTTGTCTTAACTGTTCTTGCCTTCTGGCAGCTCTGCGCATGTGCACACTGGGAACAGGCTTCAGCTGTTCCTCTGCCTCACTGCTGTCTAGTTCCCTCTCTGCCTCTGACACAGAGCCCTCCTCTGAGCTTTCCCCAGACACCAGGACTGGCCCATGTTCCTCCCAAACCTCCTCACTGTCTGATTCTGTGGCCAGCTCTGCAGGCCACCAGCAGACTACAACACTACAGTTACCTAGTCCAGTGGTTCTCAGCTTGTGGTCCATGGACCCCTGGGGGGGGGGGCATGATGTCATCACATGGGGTGCACAAAGGCTTGAAGAAATGTTATGATTTAAATCTTGAGTTAAGTCTTGATGGTCCACCATGGCCACAAAAAGTATTTAAAAAGAGTCCATGGTGAAGAAAAGACTGAAAACCACTGAGTTAGTCTCTGTATGTTCAAAGCAGGAGAGAGTTCTGTTAAATAGACAGAGCGAAGGGGGTGGGGGAGGGAATAACTTGTTGTCTGAACCCTCTGACGTTTTCTTGCAAATATCCTCTAACTATCTGTAAATCTAACAAGATGTAAATGGAAAGCAATTAAGGTTCATCTAAAGGTGAAAAAGCTCAATCAATAGGTTAAGTGATTGATGCTTCTCAAATCAGATACTGAGTAGAAGATTTAGTATTTGAAAGTCAGGCTGCATATCCAAATAGGTAGCTGTTGTGGCTCGGCAGGAGCTGTTGGAGCTGCCACCAGACTCCGACAACGAGAGGTCTTTGAGTTGGCCCTGGAGGATGCGGAGGACCCTGGACAGGGTTCCGACTCCAAGCAGAGTGCAGAGACACTAGTCGGTCACCAGGTGACACCTGAGCCTTGGATCAGTGAGGAGGAGACAAGAGAGAATGATCAAGAGACCATCTGTGAGTTGTTCCAGGATGCATGCCAGCGAAGGGCTACTCGACGTCAAGAACAACTGTGTAATTACAGAAGGTGATTACGCTCAGCCAATGCTCATTAAGATCCTCTCCTGATTATAAAAGAGACTGCTTGTGCCATGCCGTTCTGCAGAAGTCAACGTTAAGGATTAACAGGAAACAAACTTGGCAGGATGGATTGCTGCCAGAGTTTGTTTGCATTGCTGCCAAGTTTTGTAGGACTTGCTGCCAGAATGCTTATCTCTTTGTTTATGTGGCTTGCAGCCAATGAGAATCTGGACTGATTAAAAAACATTCTCATTAACGTTGGTTTCGGTGTTCGTTTCTGGACGACGAAGGGGGGGGGGGGGTCAGAACAGGTAGCTATTCCTCTTTTCCGTTCTCCTGCATACTATCACTTCCCATTTAGCTTTCAGCCAATAAACCTGCTTGTTGAATCTGCCTCTGGACTCCATTTGCAAATCTCGTAGATGGTCTGTATTTCATTTGCCTTGCCGTTTTATGGAAAGCAGTGTAATTCATTTTTTTCTACACTAATAAATGGTTTGGAGTGCCATTTATCATTCAAATTGCCTACTTGTCCAAAATTTGGGATACCTCTATTGATATTTTTTTTGGGGGGGGGGGGAACCCACACATAGTTTTTTTAAAAAGGCAACACAAGGAAGGGAAATGGAGTTTCTGTGAAATGGACTGTAGATAAAATTGACAATCTAGCCTTGTTTGTGTGACATTCTATTATCAAATAGAATTTCCTTTCTCTCCTTTTCAACCATCATTCCAGGCCAGCCTATCAATACCAGTTCAATTAAGTTCCATGCACATCTTCTATTTGTAAGTCGCCCTCAGTTTTTGAAGTTTTTAATCTCTGAATCAGCTTCAGTGTATTGCCTTGCTGTAAAAGGACTGACTTTCTAGATTAACCATTGCTAAATTGAATTATTCCAATTTGGGTCCAGTTGAAAGCATTTCTGTTAAAACAATTTCAAGAAAACAAAGTGGCATTTCAATGCTTGAGTGAAGGGAAGCATTTAGCACCTTGGCAAAGCTGTCTGTTTCTGACCCATTTTAGCGAGCTTCAAATCATACGTTTTTTTCTGGATAAAAGCACGAACAAGGCCTACGTGTACCTAGGAGAAACAGAGAACAAAATTCTTCCCATTTTTATAGATTGACAAGATATGCTTCTATCTATGGCTATTTTGATCCCCTCCCTCTTCCCCACCTATTTTATAAATCTACTTACTGATAACCCGGCGTTTCCCCGGGTATTTATTTATCATAATCCTGTCTAACACAGGATTATTTCTAATGTTGGATTTTCCCCCTTACCAGAGGGAGCCCCCTTGTGGAGTACTGTGAAGCTGTTACCATGGCAACTCCACTGCGCTGTACAGTAGAAGCCATTTTACGGCAGTATGGTAGAAGCCATTTGAAGGCACAACAGGCTGTATCTTAACAGAACACACACCCCGTGATCAGCCATTATTTTTACAGTTATCCCATCCTATCTGAATTTTTTTTCCCCTGAAGATGATTTGTATTAGAGGTAGTCTTTGACTTATGACCACAATTGACTCCCAAATATGTGTTGTAAAGTGAAACATTTGTTGAGTTTTGCCCCATTTTACAACCTTCCTTGCTTCAGTTGTTAAGTGAATCACTACAGTTGATAAGATAGTAACCCGGTGGTTAAGTGAATCTGACTTCCCCATTGACTTGGCTTCAGGAGGTCAGGAGGTGACCTTGGGACACTGCAACCATCATAAATATGAACCAATTGCAAGCATCTGGATTTTGATCACATGATCATGGGGATGTTGCAAAAGTCATAAGTGTGAAAAATGGTCATAAGTCACTTTTTTAACGCTGCGGTAACTTTGAATGGTCACTACACAAACTATAGCAAATCAAGGACTAATTGTATTATCTTTTTTTGTTGTTGTTCTACTCCGTTTAATTCTCAGAGACTGCTTGAATAAACCCCTGCAGCTTTCCTGGCAAGGTTTTTCAGAAGTGGTCTGCCATTAACTCCTTCCTAGTCATTGGTTCAAGGTTACCCAGCTGATTTGTTTCCTAAGGCAGGACTAGAACCCACCGCCTCCTGGTTTCTAGCCTGATGCCTTAGCCACTGCACTAAATTGGCTCTTGGTTTCTGTTATAGCCGAAAACAAACACTGGTAAAAGCTACATAGTGGCGCTCATGGGATGCTTTCATACTAGTACATGCAAATCTGTCAGCTGTTCCGAATATAGTATATCTATATAGATGAAGGATATGGGGAAAAAACCAGATTGCAATAATGACCTAAGGAAATGAAATTATTGCAACCTATAGCTCCCAACAGCTGGGCTTTCTGGCATTGGCAAAGCAAGGACGTCACCTACCACAACATGTCTGGAGACACATACATGTTGGCCGGCTAATTTTATTTCAAATATTCTAGTACCCACCTGGGGGCAGTCTGAAAAGAGGATGTGGCAGACACAACTGAGAATAAATTTAACATCAGAAGCTTCCCGCTTCCTCTTATATGTGAGTTGGTGTCGTGCTGAAATTCCCTACAGTTGCCAATTTCCGCTTACCTTCTCCTTCTGGGCTCAATTCATACAACTGCCAGGCAGAGAGCAATTGACAATTATGGCTCCTTCTATTATTATTATTTTTTTCAGCCCCCATCATTTTTTGCAGATCAATAAGGAGAAGGAACAGCTGCAACAGCTGGAAGCCACAGTTGGCAATGACACCCTGCTGAAGATGGCCTTGGAAGGGCCCAATAACGCTGACATTAATACTGAGTCCTGAAAAGTTTTGCTACAGCGGTGGTTGAATTTCAAGAGAATCCTGCCTCATCATTATTTATCCTTTCTTAGAGATTGCCAGTGGGTTCACCCTGAATGACACTTGAAAGCCACCCATGCCAGGAAACGCAGCCAGGGTTTGCCAATCAAACTGAATTCGTCCTGGACAAAGGAAAAGCAGAATTCCTGGGGAAAGGGGCTTCTCTTTTTGCAACTAGAAATAAAACATTGTTTTGCAGGCATTGGTTCAGAAACTGAAAACGCTGCCTAAATATGTTCATTTAGAAATCCATGTGCGGCATCATTAGTAATGGGCTCAGCATTGTTTTATCCACTCATCTCAATTAGGCCTATTATTATGACGGAAAACGGAGATAGCTGAAAGATATTAATGCTTTATGAAGCCTCTGTCACAATTAATGTAGGCTGCATGCATTTTCATTTACTTACTTAGAAGCTCATCATTCCTTATGTGTGTTGCAAACCCTTTTGCAAATACAAATGATTTGGGCTAATTAGCTGATATTAAAAAAAAAAGAATGGGGGGGGGAAGGTGAAATGAAAACAAATAACACATGGCTAAATTGTTAAGGACCTATATGGAATGAATCTCACTAATTTGTATGGATTTGGTAAATTCATTATGCAAACGTAATCAGATCTGATGAATCACCTAACTAATGCAGGAATAATTAGGCATGAACTACTGATGCTTCTTTTGAAGTGTTCCTAAAGTAATGTAACTTGTCAAAGAACTGTGTTTGGGCTTTCATATGATAAATGCAACCTCTGGTTACAAGTAGCATGATCACATGTAAATGATGTTGGGAAAATGAGCAACTAAATCAAGGGTAGGGCTGGTCTGCAGGAATGCCATTGCCTACCGAAGCGTGTCCAGGGAGTTGAATAAAGAAATACCACAGTGCTTAGTTAAGGTTGTAGCCCTATGTGCACATATCTGGGAATATCTTTTTGTGCTTAATGCTGATTACTTCTGAGAATATCTATAGAGGATTGCCTTGTGGGAGAGCATGAGGTCTATAGCAATAGCAATAGCAGTTAGACTTATATACCGCTTCATAGGGCTTTCAGCCCTCTCTAAGCGGTTTACAGAGTCAGCATATCGCCCCCACAGTCTGGGTCCCCATTTTACCCACCTCAGAAGGATGGAAGGCTGAGTCAACCTTGAGCCAGTGAGATTTGAACCGCCGAACTGCAACTAGCAGTCAGCTGAAGTGGCCTGCAGTACTGCACTCTAACCACTGCACCACCTCGGCTCCCTGGTCTATAATGCTCAGAAGTCCAGTTTTATTTCTCTGTACCAGTTCTCGCATACTACAAACCGGAGAAATTCAGACCCATAATCTGAACACAGCCGAAGGACACTTGCAGTTGAAGTATGGGTTTAATTAATCAATTAAAGAGCCGTGGTGGCGCAGTGGTTAGAATGCAGTACTTCAGCCTACTTCTGCTGACTGCCGGCTACCTGCAATTTGGCAGTTCAGATCTCACGAGGCTCAAGGTTGACTCAGCCTTCCATCTTTCCGAGGGGGGTAAAATGAGGACCCAGATTGTTGGAAGCAACTCTGTAAACCACTTAGAGAGAGCTGTAAAAGCACTGTGAAGCGCTATATAAGTCTAAGTGCTATTGCTGATGAAATCATATTCTCTTCAGACCGATTACATGAAGGTTGGTGGTCTCTAAAATATACTGCGTTAACTGATCAATATGTTAACACCAGGAGAGAAGTGATGGCAACTTATTGGTTGGGAAGAGCATTCTGACTTTGCTGGATTGGAGATAGTGGAAAATTGGAGTACAGAAGAGTAGGAAGGCTTTCAGCAGATGAGCTTAGGAGACAAAGCAAGATGGAACAGTCACTGGTTTTTTTTGGGGGGAGTAGATTGTGGTATCATTCAACTTGAAGGGAATTATTATGGCAGATGATTATACTAGGGACAAAGTGGTAGATGTAGTGGTGCCATAACAATGATGAGGTGGCCAAGGTGGCACAGTGGTTAAAGTGCAGCACTGCAGGCTACTTCAGCTGACTGCAGTTCAGCAGTTCGGCTGTTCAAATCTCACCAGCTCAAGGTTGACTCAGCTTTCGATCCTTCCGAGATGGGTAAAATAAGGACCCGGATTATTGGGGGCAATATGCTGACTCTGTAAACCGCTTAGAGAGAGCTGAAAGCCCTATGAAGCGGTATATAAGTCTAACTGCTATTGCTATTTTATTCCTGGTATAGTTTAATAAATACACTACAAGAAACATCGCTGCCAGCACCACCACCATCATCATTGAAACTTGGAGGGGATATAATATTAAATAATTACCCCACCCCATTGGTAGGACTGTGATTAGCTGATTGCTATGCTTGTTTCCTAGAAGCTCACTGTTAAAATAGGCTTTCAGAGTTCATGTTCTCATTTTTTAGATAATCTACTTGTATTTGAAACCAGGTTTCGACAGCATATCTTCAAGAGGAAGTCTTAGTTTTTCCTTCAGTACAGACTATATAATCTAGTGGGCTATTTTAAAATAAATAAATAACAACTCCCTTCAGTCAAGCTTGACTCCTGCTTGACATATCCATATAGCTTTTTTGACACCAGTACAGAAGTAGTTTGTGGTTGCCTTTCTTTCAGGATATTATTTCATTTCATTTCATTTTCAACTTCCCAACTCAGCCTACACTTCTGGGATTTCTTTCCAGTCTTCTAAATGATAGCTGGGTTCAGCTCTATTTAGCTTTTCCAAGATCATCCAAGTTTGGCCTGGAGCTGTCACTGAACTGGGCAATACAGCAGGACGGTGATGGCGGGGAAAGATGGTCTTAAGAAAAATACCAGCTGGCTGACTCTCCTTGCAGGGAGCTATCGTGAAACAGGCCTGAAGGGTAGGTTAAGGTTCAGTTAATCTTGCAGAAATGATTTAGAGCCAACAGAAAGCCTGCTGATCAAAACATAATGCTATTTTATTTGAAATCGGAGATACACAGGGAGAGTAACTGCCTTGAACTAAGAAATGGCAAGGAAAATGCATTTTGCTCTGGTTTTCCTCTTTCCTCATTTCTTTGCATTTTCATATGCCCATAATCAATACAGACAATACAGAATAACAGGATAATGGAGGTCTTCTAGTCCAACACCCTGCTCAAGGAGTAGACCTTATACCATTTCAGACAAAGTCCAGTCCAGTGGTGGGTTTCAAAAATTGTTCAAACCTACTCTGTGGGTGTGGCCTCCTTTCTGGGAGTGGCTTGCCGCCCATGTGACCAGATGGGAGTGGCTTGCCGCCCATGTGACCGGATATGAAGATGCCGACAACACTTGTCAGAACCACCTTAAATTACCTCAGACACAGCACTGGCATGCATAAGAATATGATGTCAACTTGTTTTTT
The DNA here is from genome assembly GCF_051295495.1 of Thamnophis sirtalis. Classification (NCBI taxonomy): domain Eukaryota; kingdom Metazoa; phylum Chordata; class Lepidosauria; order Squamata; family Natricidae; genus Thamnophis; species Thamnophis sirtalis. Next base: position 88,852,154 of record NW_028261382.1, on the reverse strand, counting down.
AAAAGGCATCTTTGGTTTGCGTTAAAACAACTTCAACACACACAATGTTCTGATTGCACCACAAACGCAGTAGTCATCCTTACCTTTCACAGAGGCACTGAGTTTTATAAATATGAGCATGATAGTGTAGAATAATCATATCCAAGGACCAGTGGTGGGTTTTAAAAACTTTTGTAACCTCTTCTGTAGGTGTGGCCTGCTTTCCAGAAGAGGAACCTCTTCTAACCAGTTCGGTAGATTTGACGAACCGGTTCTACCGAATAGGTGCGAACTGGTAGGAACCCACCTCTGGTCCAGTCTCTTATTGAAAAACTCTAGGGATTCCACAACTTCTGAAGGCAAGCCATTCCACTGTCAGGAAATTTCTCCTTACTACTTATACTGAATATACATAAGCCCTGAATTCATATAGTAGAGTATTGCATAATATATAAGTAGAAGCAATTAGCATTTAGCCGTGATAAAGCATTGAGAATTAGTTCAAATGCTCAAGTGCCACCCAGAATCGTGCCGAATCCTGTTTGCAAAATTAAATGCAGTAATATACTAGGTAAACAAAATTATCATTTAAACAAAGGCAGATAATGAAATTATCTTCTACACACAACCCTGAAATTTGGAACATTTGGATAATCAATACTCGGCTACCCAACCCAGCAGTGAAACTTTCAGAAGATTACAAGGGAATAATTTCAGCAAACAGAGAATGATGAAGGAAATTCTTCAGGCATGCCTCTCTGCAAATGTTATTCTTTGCACAGTTAAGTTGAAGAGGAAAAAAAACACCCTCTTAGGCTACTTGGGGTTTAAGGCATCAAGGAAAGGAAAACATTTTTCATATTGCAGATTCTCCCAGCTAACATCTCGCTGTCTCAGAGAACTAATTACCTTCTTTATGTTACAAGCTTTCCAGGAAGGAAGTAGAAGTTGGTTTTAAAAACCTAATCCCTAGTGTAAACATTAAGGAAGGGGGGGAAAAAAAACACCTTACCAAACTCTGTATAAAACATGTAGCAAAATGCAACACTGCCTTGAAGTGGAATGCATAGCTATTTTGTTCTTCTGGTTTTACAAAGAAGCTGTTTATTTTTTTTGACAAAATCAGCCTGTAACCGTTTGAGTGAAAGATTCACAGCATCTATGCATCATGTCACAGGTGTAATACAGGTGAAGCAGTATGGGAAAAAAGGAGGGTCCCTCAAGACCAACAATTTAAAGAATCGTGCCTTTAAGGTCAGACCCTTCAACAGATGCTTCAGACGAACAGCTGTCGTCGTCAAAGACTTGGTTGAACACGATGGGAGATAAATAGAGAAAAATTCACATGAAAGGGTAAAGAAGGGGAAAAGGTTTTTTAAACTTTCTAACTTCCAGCAGTTTTCAATTTGGAAACACGAAGGTAGGTATTCTCCGGAGAATTTGGGGGCTTGTCTTTCATGAATGCATAATGCTTCATTTAAATTATTGAATTCACAACCATGGGGTATGTTGACAGTCACCAGCCTAGATTTACTTATTTATTTTGAAGGATTAGTCAGATTCATGGGATAATGGCTAAGGGGCTAAGCTACAAATCAGAAACTCGGCTCTGCTCGGCCATGCCATGAAATTGCTAAGTAGCCTTAAGCAACTCGGTTGATAGTGTCCTTAAGAAATGTTACAACTCCAGGGAAGCCTCCTCCTCCTCCTTCTTTTATACTAATGTGCATTACTTCAAAATGTAATAAAACATCTTAACTGCATTTGGAGGGGATGCTTTCTTATTTGTTTGGTGGAAGCAGGTGATGGCCTTAAGTTCCAAAATCATGCTCTCCTAGCATTGTTGACTTGGTCTTCCTATTGCAGTGGAGAAGGAAAGGCTAAGAAATATGAACTGACTTTCAAGGATGGCTTAAAAACAGCCCTTCATTTCATAAAGAAAAACCTAGCTGTTCCTTTTGCAAGATCACAGGGAGTGTGGTGGAAAGGTATTAGATTTGGGGACAGGAAATTAAAGTTATAGGTTTTTTTTTTAATTTTGATTTTAAATACAGCAGATGTGTACACTCCATAAATACAGTAAAAGCTTAATGCACTTATATTTTTCATAACATTAATGAACAATTTCCATAGAGATCCATGTAACCCTTGGGCTTTTGGTTTTAACCAGCTCTCGTTTAATGCTTTCAATTATGACCTGATGGATTTGAAGCTCTTACAATAGTTACTTTTGAAAAAACAAACAAACAAACAAACACAGCCACAAATATTTAACAGGATCAACAGCATTATCTACTTCAATGGATGTCTAGTTCGGATGAACTGTTGACCTTCTATGATTATAGGATGTGTGTTCTTCATGATGGATTGCATGGAGGCCCCCATTTTGCTATGATGAAAAGAAGCAATCCCTTTTTTTAACTTATGTATTTTGTTGATGAAGTACTCTTCCAATGCGACTTTCTCTGGATGGTGTGGATTTTAGCTCCCATCATCCTGACTTCATAGAAAAAAATTATACATGTGGTTCAGAGATGGTATTCAGCAAGTTCTGACCAGTTCTGGAGAACCGGTAGTGGAAATTTTGAGTAGTTCAGAGAACCGGTAAATACCATCTCTGACTGGCCCCACCTGCATTTATTCTCTGCCTCCCAAGTCCCAGCTGATCGGGAGGGAATGGGGATTTTGCAATATCCTTCCCCTGCCACGCCCACCAAGCCACACCCACAGAACCGGTAGTAAAAAAAAATGAATCCCACCGCTGATGTGGTTGCTAGGAGTAAAAACTTCAATGTGACTTGAAGACACATAATCAATCAATCAATCAATTAATCAATCAATCAATCATCCCTGAACATTGATTATACTGATCTAAGTTGTGATCTACAAATCAGGAAGAATTCATGATGGAGGAGGTTGCACCACTGACTGGTTTGTGCTTTATAGTTTACTTTACTTCAGAGGTGGGTTCCTACCAGTTCACACCTATTCGGTAGAACCGGCTCATCAAATCTACCGAACCGGTTAGAAGAGGTTCTACCAGTGGACCCGGAATGCAGGCCACACCTACAGAAGAGGTTCCAAAAATTTTTGAAACCCACCACTGGTCCTTGGATATGATTATTCTACACTATCATGCTCATATTTATAAAACTCAGTGCCTCTGTGAAAAGTAAGGATGACTACTGCGTTTGTGGTACAATCAGAACATTGCGTGTGTTGAAGTTGTTTTAACGCAAACCAAAGATGCCCTTTCAAAAACAAGTTTACATCATATTCTTATGCATGCCAGTGCTGTGTGTGAGGTAATTTAAGGTGGTTCTGACAAGTGTTGTCGGCATCTTCATATCCGGTCACATAGGCGGCAAGCCACTCCCATCTGGTCACATGGTCAGCAAGCCACTCCCACAAAGGAGGCCATACCCACAGGATAGGTTCGAAATTTTTTTGAAACCCACCACTGCTTTACTTCCTCACGACTTAATTCCCAGTGCCTTACTGTTTTTGTCTCTTTATGGATTGACACTTTAACATTCAACTGGTGCCACTACCTACCAACCAAGTAATTGGTGAACAAGGGAAATAGCAGCATCCTGCTTGAAAGGTGGAATCCGAGTCAAACGCTTTTCCAAGTCACGCTTCACTCACAGAATTATTTGACCCGCATTCCTTCTACTATTTTCCAAATCTCCCTCTGCAAACAATTTCTCACTTACAGGGTAGGATGCCCCTGAAGTAGTTTAAACAGAAGATACCAATTTTTCTTTTTCTTTTTAAGGTCTTTGTCGGATTGTGTTTTGTTTTCGGGGGAAAAAAAAACTCATTTGTTTTGGAGTTTCTTTTTTAACTTTTTTTGATTTTTTTCTAAATAGCAATAGCAATAGCAGTAGACTTATATACCGCTTCATAGGCCTTTCAGGCCTCTCTAAGCGGTTTACAGAGAGTCAGCATATTGCCCCCAACAATCTGGGTCCTCATTTTACCCACCTCGGAAGGATGGAAGGCTGAGTCAACCCTGAGCCGGTGAGATTTGAACCGCTGACCTGCTGATCTAGCAGTAGCCTGCAGTGCTGCATTTAACCACTGCGCCACCTTGGCTCAAAAAAGTGTAAGAAGATACCATGGCTGAAAATTAACACCCCTCCACTCCCCCCTTACAGGCTGGTGCTGAAAACCTGTGGCGGGGGGTGAGCATGTGCACTGCTAATTTAATTTCTTTCTGTAGGTCAGCACATATTACAGGCTCTTCTTGCAAGAGGTCTGCGGTTCGTTGTTTTATCTCTCTGCCCTTTTGGCATGACGAGGAAATATATCTATCACTTTCAATACAATCGAAAAATAAATTGACACATAATTTCCCTAGGCTATGGGTTTCCTGCGAGCTAGCAAAAGGTATTCTGGCTAGCTCTGTCTGAGCTTCTCTTGTCTTTGCTTGAAATCTCAGCGGTTGCTTTCAAAGTTTGGACTTCACAGGTTTTTTTTCTGTAACTTGAGGGTTATGCTATAGAAGGGGAATTCTTTCATTAATTTGCTTTAGGCAGTTTTGCTTCTGGTCCCTTTGATACGCTGGAGAGCTGTATCTACCGGGGTGTCTCCTTTTGTGAAAGGCCTTTGCTGATTATATCTGTGTTCACTCCAAAGGGGACTAGCCTCTGGAATAGGCCCACATGACTCCCTTTGATCTTTAGCTGTAAGGAGCACACACCTCCTATCTCCGAGTATCCCAATGCTACAGCAATTTTAGATTGCAACCGCATTTTATGTTGGGTAAGATTTATGTCCTAACTTTTGTAGACCGGTATGGAAGGTACAAAACGGCTCATAAATACTCAGGATGCATAAATGCCCAGAGTTTTATGGTTCGTCCACATAGCCATCATTTGTATTCCCCAACTCTCACAAACAAATTTGCCATCGTCCTGCGAGTGTCATCATCACATCCATTTTGAGTCAAGCAACACTCACTGTAACTAGCCAGTAGGACAGTGGTGGGTTTCAAATAATTTAGCAACCGGTTCTTTGCCCTAATGACCAGCTGGTGTAGGTGTGGCTCAGTGGTCATGTGACTGGGTGGGCGTGGCCAACTCAACGTCACTCACATCGACGGGGACTTCGCCTTAGCTGTTACAATGTAATAAAGGTTAACGGGAGAGAGAGTTTCTGTGAGCAGGGCAATAAAGATTAGGCTAGAAACAACATGAGAATGTTTCCTGCCTGCCTTCCTTACAGGATTAGCCCTGTAAAGTGTGTGGGGGGGAGATTTCTTCCAACAACTGGTTCTCCCAACCACTTAGAAAGTTGCCAACCGGTTCTCCTGAATAGGTGCGAGCTGGCTGAATTCTACCACTGCAGTAGAAGTGTTTTTCCGGTGAGACTGGTCTATCAGGGCAATCTGGTCTACCCAACTATGGGATGGAGCATACTGCTTCCCCTTTCATCTTTCAGCCAGTAGAAGAGTAAAAATAAAAAAAATAAAAAACTGGTGGGCAAAAAGCTCTTCGTAATCCTGCAAGATCTTTATAGAACAACTGGTCTCCAGAGACGGGGAGAACTATGCTCATTTTAAAGAGGCGAATGAAAAAGTACCTTAGCTCAGCCGAAAAGACAAAGAGCTGAAAATCCAGGAAAAAAAACAAAAATAGGATAAGAATCCACATCCATAAAATGGGCTAGGAAGTTGAAAATTCCTCCTATGCCACAGCTGAGTTCTCCAATGCAGTGTTTGGCACAAGAACACATTGGTATAATGGCAGTCCAGGAATGTTGCCAGAGCTGCATGCAGAGGTGCCTGCGGTTAAATACCTCTGCATTGGAAATTCAAAAATCAAAAATCACAATGGAATATATTGAGGGGGTGGATCCCCAGGAGGGAGGGGATGCATTCCAAAGCTATAAGAGGCACCTCAGATATTAGCTGAAAGGCAGTGACGTGCAAGCAGGGGAGGCAGGGCCTCACCACTGTCTTGATGAAAAGAAAAACAAAATTAAAAAGAAAAAGGCAGAGGTAGTTGCTGCCAGAGTCACAGTGGATGACTCTAGTTAGTACTTAACTGCAAGGGGAGGTGAGAGAATCATGGGCCTCCTTTACTCTAGCTTTATGATTACTTGAGCAGAGTTAAGCAAGGGTTAAAAGGCGAAAAAATTCCTTATGCAAAGGAGGCACGTGATTCTCTCGCCTCCTCCTGCAGAGGGCACTTTGTTTAGAGGCTTTTTTTAAACAGTTAAGCAGAGTCATTCACATGGAGACTCTTGCAGCAACTATTCTAGCCTGGCTGGAGCAGCTCTTGCTTTTTTCTTTTTGCATTTTCATCGTGGCGGACAAGAGGAGAGTTGAAATCCTCTGACTGACACAGCCAGAAAAGGTATGTGGGTTGGAGGGAGGGGGCAGGGGGGAGGAATTCAAAATTATTTGTAAGTAATTGTAATTTGTTTTATTATAAGTAATTTGTGTTTTTGTGTGGCATCCCGCCTCTATGTCGGACATAGCGCCAGGACGGCGGGGCGGCTTTTGCCCGCTTGCCTCACCAGCCATAAACCTCACCGCACGTCACTGCATCTTATACTCCGAAAAATGCGGTATATAGTAGATTCAGATAATAGTGTCCTCAGTCTGGCAAGATTTTTTTCCTGTACTATGAAACAATAAATAACTCAGCTTGGAAGAATTACCATTTGTTAATATTGGTTTTGAACCTGACGCTAACGCAGAAGGAAGATGTTCTATTTTCTGAGATGTGGCGAGAGGGCTGTTAAATTTAACAAACATAAAAGGGGAAGAAGGAAGTAGTTGCAGAGTATGAGTGAATGTTTTCTTGTTGTTCAACCTAGTGGAGTATTTTTGAATGCTCATCAATCAACCCTATCTGGGGTACTAGCATGAATTGTCAATACATCTAGTATAACATGGTGGGAAACAGCATGCAATCCTTTCTTCCCCATCTCACTCGATCCATTATTTGCACACACTTCGCTTTGTTCTTTTAATTCCACTCCCCGAAGCAAAGATAATCTAGGCAAAGTCTATAAGGATGTTTATAAACATTATTGATAATATATATGGAGCAATTAAGGGAATCATTACACAAAGCATGAGTCAAATGCCACCGAGGCACCAGGCATTGGCACATAATGATCAGTCACCTGGAAAAGCCCTGTTCAGATGTTTTCCTCCAGCGTAAGCTACAGACCCACAAAGTGGAGAAGCAGGAATAGACAATTCTCACGAGGCTTGGCATTCTCCTCATCTTCTACGCCTAAGAAATAGCTGTCTATATTGGAGAGACTCCTATGGAGCTTCAAGAAAATATAAAAGAGCATCTGACATCTTATTTTTGTTACTTGGAAACAAGGGTGGTATTCACGTATTGGATTTTATTCAATTCAATTTGGATTTATTCAATTCAATTTGTAGGCCGCCCTATTCCCCGGGACTCAGGGCGGCTGAACAAAGCCAAGGGAGGGGAAATTACAAAAAGTAAGACAAAGACAATCAGACAATACAAACAGTTTAAAAGCACAACAGACACAGCAAATTCGAGTAGGGGGGGGACTCAACCCCAGGCTTGCTGGGACAGCCAGGTCTTCACAGCCATCCGGAAGGCCTGAAGGGTGGAGAGGGTCCGAATCTCCACGGGGAGCTCGTTCCAAAGGGCCGGGGCAGCCACAGAGAAGGCCCTCCTCCGAGTAGTCGCCAGCTGACATTGGCTGGCAGATGGAATACAGAGGAGGCCTAATCTGTGGGATCGAATGGGTCTGTGGGAGGTAATCGGCAGAAGGTGGTTCTTTCCCTACTGGTTCGCAAATGTGAGTGCGCCTGTTTACGCAAGTGCTTGGCCTTCCGCGCATGCACTTCGACCATGTGTGTGGCTTGCATGCATGGGCGTGGCTTGAAAACGTGCCTAATTTGTTTTTTACTACTGATTCTGTGGCCGTTGCTTGGTGGGAGTAGTGTTGCATGGCAGGGAAAGGATACTGCAAAATCTCCATTCCCTCCCCACTCCAGGGAAAGGATACTGTAAAATCCCCATTTCCTCCCGATCATCTGGGACTCGAGAGGCAGAGAAGAGATGGGGGTGGGGCCAATCAGAGGTGGTATTTACAGGTTCTCCAAACTACTCAAAATTTCTGCTACCGGTTCTCCAGAACTGGTCAGAACCTGCTGAATACCACCCCTGATTCATTTAGTCTGGTTTCCAATAGATTTATTAACTATAGTGATGATTTGCAGAAGATATTAACTTCCTCATTTCCCAAATCCGGTTATGCACCTAACTTGAAAATAATTTCTCTTGTTTGATATCAACCCACTGGCCCATAGCTACGTATCCAGTTGGGAAACAACTTTCGCGCAGGATGATTGTTAATTATACCAATGGCTGGTGTGCTAACATGCAGCACCCCGAATAGCAAAAAGCTTCCAGTACGGCTTGTAAATCTGCCAGTTATTTCAAATAGTTAATGTTTTCTCTGCCAACAAATTTTAGAGAAGCCCATTAAAATGCACCTGTAAAACTAATGGATGTTTGGGGGATTGCTGATATGTGAAGGGTTATTCAGAGTTGATGCAAAATGGCAGCCAGCCTTGATATATTTGAGAACCCAAGTGTTCAAATCTCTCCTGTGCGATCTGCTGGGATATTTTAGCCTATCTTTTTATTATACGCGGATCAATTTGATGTAGATTTTCACCTAGCTTCTGAATTCTGAAGACCCCTGACTGGGCTCTTCCGCCTATTTCGCTCTCACATGTACACTCAGAAAAGCACATGCAAACACACGCAACAGGAATAAAAGGGGAAAAAAAATCTACAATCAAATTAAGTTTCTAAAATAATAGTCCTGCAAATCCATTACTATAATGATATTACATATTCATCATGTGGCTGATTGCAAATGTTGCTGTCTAGTGGCCTAGAATTGCCCCAGTGTGCAGGCAATGTTGCTTTAAAGTTGAAAATTGTAGTTAATAGTCAAAACACAGATTACCATATATTTTAACTGGGTGAGTAAAGTATTCTTATATATACTATTTAAAAATATAGCTTTATATTAAGTCAAACTAACAATGCTTTCTGCCCAACTTTGGAAGAAAGCATCGTTAGTTTGATTTAATATAAAGCTATCTTTATAGACATGGGACACGGTGGCTTAATGGCTAAGACGCTAAGCTTGTTGATCAGAAAGCTTGGCAGTTCGGCAGTTCGAATCCCTAGCACCATATAACGGAGTGATCTCCCGTTATTTGTCCCAGCTTCTGCCAACCTAGCAGTTTGAAAGCATGTAAAACTGCAAGTAGAAAAAATAGGAACCACCTTTGGTGTGAAAGTAACAGTGTTCTGTGCGCCTTTGGCATTTAGTCATGCCGGCCACATGACCACAGAGATGCCGTCGGACAGTGCTGGCTCTTTGGCTTTGAAACAAAGATGAGCACCGCCCCCTAGAGTCAGGAACGACTAGCACATACTGAACCTTTACCTTTACCTATCTTTATAGACTGTTAGCTTGACTTTATATAAAGCTATCTTTAATGCTGCAGAAAGATATTGAAGTATCTTTCTGCTGCATTAAAAAAAAACCTTTAAGGATCTGCTATCTGAGATCTGTTAAATTAGAGAACGACAAAGGATCAAAGAACTCGAAGAAGGAAAATGTGGACTCTCTTATGCAGGCCAATTTGGTGTAGTGGAGAAGATGGTTGCCTAGTAACCAGGAGACTGTGAATTCTAGTCCTGGCTTGGCATGAAAGCAGGCTGGATGACTTTGAGCCAATGACCAGGAGACTGTGAGTTCTAGTTCTGCCGAGGTGGCACAGTGATTAGAGTGCAGTACTGCAGGCTACTTCAGCTGACTGCTAGCTGCAGTTCAGCAGTTCAAATACCACCAGGCTCAAGGTTGACTCAGCCTTCCATCCTTCCGAGGTGGGTAAAATGAGGACCCAGATTGTTGGGGGCAATAGGCTGACTCTATAAACCACTTAGAAAGGACTGCAAAAGCACTCTGAAGTGGTATATAAGTCTAAGTGTTATTGCTATTATTGCTAAAAGCCAAAGTGGTTGTTGGGGGAAAATAGGAGGAGAAAGGAATATTATGTATCCTTAATATGTACAGATGTGGTTCAGAAATGGTTCACACATGCTTTGTCTGCAATAGGTCTCAAATCATGATTATCTCTAGATAAGACTGGGACATTTTTTTACTGGTTTAAATAAACCAGTCCTATTGCTTGAACCTCACTCCTTTCAAGTTGGAATGGCAGAAAGGACCATGGTTGTCAGGATGGACTGAGAAGTGGAGTTTTTATCTTCCTGGAAGCCTTAGCATTTATTTTTTTTCTGATCAGAATTTTGTTTCGGCCAGTTTGCCTATTTGATTATAATCTGTAAGAATCTTAAGTATGGACAGTGATTTAAACACATTTTAATGCAGGTGTTTTCCATTAAAGAGATGATTCTATGAATTTCATCTAGCACAAGCAATTTTATAAGTTTTCTTTTTAATAATGTGTTTCCAATAATGTATCATTTCCAAATAGTGTAGATACCTGTTTTTGTACTTGGAAATAAGTCACAAAACTTATTTTAAATGCATGTAACTTTGGTGGGAAGGAAGTACACATAAACATTTGCATCCTTCATCCCTTCATGTGCATTTGGAGGTTTCATGCAAAAACTGTTGTCCCGGGATGCTTGAATCTTTGACCATTTTGGATACTTCCCTTGGGCGAATCATACAAGTGAGACAATTCCAATGTGGCTTGGCTCATAAGTTTACATCCCAGCTGAAGTCAGCTTCAAAGCATCTCACCTCAAGATGCTTCCCAACAAATGAGGAAAGAGTAGGGGGAGGAAAACTGTTAAGCCTCTGATTGATCCTTCGTGTCATCTTCAAAATTTGATATCATCTATTATGCACAGCTCTAGTTTTCCATAATGAGATGATCTAGTCATATATCCATCTCCAGGGCTGTAACTCATAATTCTACCAAGATATATGTGCTTTCCACATGATGATAATTCACTTGCCCTTCAACCCCAAAAAGGAATTCATTAAATGGATGCATTTTAAATATTTCCAGTTTCTACCGTGAAATTATTTGCTTAACATTTAGAAAGATTTATGTGAGTGACAATCATGATGTAGTAATCATCACGGTAACAACAAGAGCTACCACAACAACCAAGTCTGTTTAAGATGTTTTTTTTCCCCCCAATTTAAATGGTCATCCATTTTATTGTCAAGATTCTGGATAGCTAACAACAATTTAATAGTACAAAATAATAAGCATAATAACAGCAATTAAGCTGATTTGCTAATCAGCCAATGTACAGAAATCTTCTCAACTAACAGCACCTGCTTGGAGTTAGATAAGGCTCAATGGAATTCAAGTAGGTGTTAGACTTGCTCTGCTTGTAGTTACATAGGGATTCTAAGTTGATCCTTCTTTCAGCTCGACCCCCATGTTCTGCCACTCCTTCTCCGACAATTTCTCCTTAATTTGAGCTATTTTTTGGCAGTATTTCAAGTAAAGTTAGTGATAGCATTGAAATGGTTCCTTCACCAATTTCTCCTGCTTATTTATTCCACAAAATATTCCTTGTAGTTTTCTGTATTAAACTGGACATGCCCCAAGTGATTGTTGTCCACATGTTTCCATGAATTGGCTTCCAATATTTCGTTTTACACTCAGTGATAATGCATGAATGAGTTTGGGTGTGATACCCATTTCAGTTTCATCCACAACAGACAAGAAAAACTGTAGCTCTTTATGTGCTATTGGACTCTCTTCCATTATCTTTGATGATTCATTTTTCTAAGTGCAGCTAGTAGAAGTTAAGCTCTTGTCAGTGGGGATTCTCAGCCATCCAGGTCATGGTTGCCCCAAAGATGCTCTTTCAAGAGGCAACTCAACATTCTGGTTTTTCTTTGAAGACATTTTGCTTCTCATCCAAGAAGCTTCTTCTTGGATGAGAAGTTCAGAGCTGAAGAAGCTTCTTGGATGAGAAGCAAAACGTCTTCAAAGAAAAACCAGAAACTCCAGTTGCCTCTTGAAAAAAAAGCATCTTTGGGACAAGTTAAGCTGTTGAGCTAGGTGACTCTGGGTCATATCCAGACTCAGCCATGGAAACTCCCTGGATATTTTTTAGTAGCAACTCTCCATCACTCCAGATTAGCCAAGGCCACTGAGGAAGGGGGGAACCAGAGGAGGAAGTTGGTCTAAATATTCCACTTTGAGTTTCTGGAGGGAAGCCAGAGTAGAAATCCAACAAAACCATCAACATTGCCTTCATCTATATATACAACATCTGGAGGGTTGTCAATGCCTCACATTCTATCTTCAGAACTTAAATAAAGGAGAGATTGTACATATTGTATGCCTTAGAGCTCCCCCAACCTTTCCAGCTTTGCAGACCAGTGAGAGGGGAGAAGGGATGTTTCCGTGCAGGCAGTCGGCAAGTGCCCACACAGCTTCATTTGCACAAGCGCATGTACTCACCCACTCTTAGTGCAAGCGGGGATGTGCATACATTTGCCCATGGCTTCCATGGCCTGGTTCCAAATGACTCATGGGCCAGTAGTGGGCCATGGCCTGGGGCTTGGGGCAGTGGTAGGCTTCAAAAATTTTCGCTACCAGTTTGGTGAGTGTGGCTAGGTGGGGAGGGACATGTGACTGAGTGGGCATGGCCAACTTGACATCACTCACACCCATGACCCACCACCACCAAGCCACACCCACAGGAAAAGGTAGGGAATTTTTTGGGATTTCTCCCTATCTACTCCCACCCTCCCCTTCCCAGTCACCCCCATTTCCCCTCCTTTAGTGCCCCCAGCTTCCTCCCCCCCCCACTTCCTCTTTGGTTGCTTCCCTTCCATTGAGGTTGGTCCAGAGTCCGGAAGGAAAGCTGACTGGAGTTTTTGGCAGTCCCCAAATAGCCACCGCTGCTGGGAAGCAGCTGGCTGGCAAAGAAGGCTCCCAGCCACCGCCCCTTTGAGAGTTGCTTTGCAAAGTGACTCTCAAAGAGATGGCAGCTGTCCACAGGGCACTGAAAAGTTCTCCAGTTGGCGAAAAAGCTGCTGTCCTCACCACCATGTTCTTCACGCATGCACATCCCATTGCCTTGCAAGTCCAAGCAGCCCGCCGCCTGCGGCTTGCTGCCGCCTCTTTGAGAGCCGGTGTGCAAAGCATTGGGGTGAGCGAGCAGCAACTGGGAAGGCGGGGTGAGCAAGTGGCAATAGGGGGATCGGTTTGGGGGCATGGCCAGCCAGCCATCGCTACCGGTTCGCCGAACTTGGAAAAATCTCAGCCACCAATCCAGGCGAACCCGTGCGAACTGGCTGAATACCACCTCTGGATTGAGGACCCCTGGTATACCTAGATTTAGGCCATTGAATGTAATATCTAAAGCACCCCAGGACAGAGACACACACATTTCAGACTCATGAGTATCTTTGGAATTATTGGAAGAACTTTTTTTATTTTCTTCCAAAGGGAAAAAAAACACACAGACACACACAAATATTTATAGCTATCTGGAGAGAGTGGCTGTTAACAAAAGGAGTGTTTAAAATGCCCACCTATTTTCTGTGTCTCTCAGGATGCTTTTCAGAACCCCCTGCTTCTGTTGTCTTTTATTTTGAAGGAGCTTAGACCTTGTTTAAAAAATCAGGTAGGACAGCAGATTCCCTTGGCACATTATGTGCTTACGAGAATAGAACATTTGAAGACGGAGACCGAGGATGGCGCATACAGATTTCCCTTCTTACCGTTATGAATTCGTTTCAAACCTACTGCTAAGTATTTTTTTTTAAAGTTGTGCCTTCAGAAATCATTCAGGGAAATTCAAAGACATCTGTAGTAAGCCCTTTGCAATTAAACAAGTGTCCTTTCAGTTCTGTCAAGCAGATTTGGGTTTGATAATTAAGGAAGGAAGTGACTTTCTCTACTAAAGACACAGTAAAATAGATCAAAGTTGAAAGGCAGTTCATCCTTTGGCTCAAGTTTTTACAGAATGCTCTCAACTCAAAGAAAAAGAAGAACCAAAGTTAGCAGCTGAATGATGTGTATAGATTACTCAGTTCTTTGATTAATGTGTGTAATAAACTTGAACACAATTGATGCTGTTGAGAATACTAATGACAGAGGACATTATGCTGTTCTTTTACTAGAGCAAAATCTACACTAACTAATCTATCCCTCATTTCCAAACTCAAAAGTAAGTTGCCTTCCAGCATATGAGCTTCCGAGAAGAAAGAGAGAACAAAAAAATAGTAAAGGAGGTGGGGAGGGAAAGGAGCTGGATTGTCTTCTTTAAGAGTAGGTTTCAGGTGGAATTTCCATCAGTGGTGGATAATAATTGTAAACATTCCTTTGGGCCTTTATTTACTTATTTTATTTATATCACAGCTTTATTGTTTTTATAAAAATTCAAGGTGGTGAACATACCTAATATTCCTCCCTCCACCTCTTCTCCACAATAAGAACCTTCAGGCGTGAGTTGTTAAGCACAAAAGATCAGGTCTGCCCATGAAGGTCCAATTAAACTGATGTATTGCTACTCAGGCTTCTGCATTGGAATCTTCTCAATTCATGGTTAGAACCTACTAGGAGTTAGGTAAGGGCCAATGGAATTCATGTGTTAATTTGTGGCTACGTAAGGATTCTAGACTGATCCCTCTTTTAATTCTACCCCTAACTTCTACCACTCCTTTTCCTGCATGAGTTGTGCTAAGAGAAAATGATTGGCTCAAAGTCAATTAGTCAAGAAGGGCAAAGACCTGTCAGGTTTCCAAACCAGATAAGAGAATCTCTGATTCAATTTGTAAGGATCTATTCAGTGGTGGGATTCAAGTAATTTAACAACCAGTTCTCTGTCCTAATGACCAGCTGGGCAGGTGTGGCTCAGTAGTCATGTGACTGGGTGGGCATGGCCAACTAAGTATATTTCAGGTCGATGGGCGCTTCGCCTTAGCTGTTACAATGTAATAAGGGTTAACCGGAGAGGCAGTTTCTGCAAGCAGGGCAATAAAGATGAGGCTAGAAACAACACCAGAATGTTTCCTTCCTTCCTTCCTTCCTTCCTTCCTTCCTTCCTTCCTTCCTTCCTTCCTTCCTTCCTTCCTTCCTTCCTTCCTTCCTTCCTTACCAGATTAGCCCTGTAAAGTGGGGAAAAACAAAAGGAGATTTTTTTTCCAACACCCGGTTTCTGAACTGCTTAGAAAGTTAACAACCGGTTCTCCCGAATAGGTGAGAACTGGCTGAATCCCACCACTGGATCTATTAGAATAGATATTCCGAGATTTCAATTGGAAATTTCAGGCAAATGGTTAAATCACATTGTTTTCTGATCTGATGTAGCCCCTGAAAATTCATACCTCATCCAACTTTCCCATTTTCTAGGAATGCTTGTGGGATTCTTTTGTGGTTCATTCTGATAACTTGGGCTGACGCTGGAGGCTGTTTCTCTGCGCATAATCTTTTCTTAGGTAACAGTTGGAATTTAAATATTCATCTCTTAATAAGCCGCCTTCCGTTTCCAGTACTCCTGTTGCACTCAGACTGTATTTTTTAAACAGGAGGAAAAAAGTGAAGCTTTTTCTGGCTTAAGCTGCTTAAGCATTTTACAAAGAGAGAAGAAATCCTGGAGACCAAGATAGAAGGAAAGGAGGGGGGGTCAAAGGTTAGGAGAGGCCCAAAGTCCCTGTTTCACCATGACCTTGAGAGTAGCTGTGATGAAATGCAATTTGAGGTTGTTTACTGCAGAGCTAAAATATCTGCTAAGGTCCATCACCTTGATGGATGCTGCTGGTGAAAACTTTCCCCTCCAAGCCTGCTGAGTGATTAGTCTGCAAGTGATTTAGAGATGTTCTATAGTTTATTAAGGTCACTTAGTTCACTCTCATTTAGTGCAATTTAGGCATAAAATTTCCACGGCAGTTCTGAACTATGCAGAGAAGCCATTTCTTTTCCTAATTGCCCCGAGCGATGGAAAACTGTTTGAGAGCAGAATTAGCAGAGAAATGCATCTTTATCCCTGAAATTGACACTTGGGGAGAAGGGAAGGGGTTTGTCAGAGTTCCGGGCAGATGCCCTAATTAAATCATGAGCCTTGAGCCAAGCTTCAAAAGAAATCCAGTTATTTATTAGGAGCAACATGTCGGCACCTACCCAAGTGAAGCCAGCTCTGAACCCACATAGTTTACATCCCAAGTATGACCCTGTTCCCCCCTCCCCCCAGGGTGTGTCATAAATAATTCTCCAACGTGATTTATGTAGAGATCACGCCCCTCTGGCTGTTGCAGGTAACCTGGGATACAGCCTTGAGAAAGGCATGCATGGAATATGCTTCTGCTTGTGGCTGCCGTGCTGTTCCATCAGTTCCCCCCCCCCCCCGCTTTGCCTATGGCAACTTAAGAGCAGGCCAGGGATGCTTTGTGAGTTGATAGGGTTGTCTTTAAATTGCAGCTGCTGTATTTGTGTTTGTCAGAGCAACTTTTTTTCCCTATCATTTTATTTTGATAAATCTCAAATAGCTTTCCGTTTTGGGATAAATGACCTTTCTTCCCATTGAGATGCAGGCAATACTTCTAGATTCAGATATTGCTTTGAAACTAGTATAGTCAGTGCTAATATACACATTATCAGAGCAATGGGTTATTCCCCCAATGCTAATTTAATATCCTTTTGGTGGTGTGGTGGTAGCTGTTTCTCAGTCGTTTTTGTGTTCAGACTTCTCTCTCTCGCTTGCCTAGACTGCCTTTCAGCCCTAGAGGCTGTGGATCCTTCACAATTCCCTTTATGAAATGTCTGTGATATAGATAACTCCCTGCTGCAGTTTCACCGAACAGCCACTCCATGGCATTGTTGCAAAAACTGTACAGGTTGCTGAGAACAATATTAGTAAACAGAAATGAGGGCAAGTAAAAAAGGAAGATAATGAGGACCAAACAAAAATAATATCAAGCAGAAATGGAAACTCTATTGATGAAAAGTACTAAAAAATACAAAAAAAAGAAATCCATTACACACTGGAGGCACTTCAGACCCAATCATTATTGCTTTGGAAATATATTGAGATGCCTAAATATTAAATTATGTTCTCAGTGTCAACTCTGAAGTGAATCTGGATGAAGCCATCTTTTTGCTGCCTCATAGTTGCCACAAGCTCTGAAAGGGGGAAGGGAGGGAGAAGTAGTTAGACTGGCTAACAGTCAAAACAAAAAAGTTTTCTTGTAGGAACCAAGGTCATCCCAACAGGTGGCCGTTGAAGGAGGCCACCTGTTGGAGTGACCAAGAAGCCGGCCAGCTACTTTCATTGGATACCATAACCAGTGACATCTGTTGAGGGAAATGTTTGCTCTTTTAAACAGCCTAACAGTGCGGGAACTTTTAGAATGTTTTCATTAGCGGTGCCAATACGATGCTTCCAATAAACATGTTCTTTGAGGAATCTACCTGCCACAGAGTTCTGCTTTTGATGGATGTGTTTCTCGGAACCCTGACACTCAGTTTCATGGTGGGAATATAAGAGTAGGCTCCGATCTTAATGCTGGTTGGGAAGATGTTTCCCTTTCCTTCAGAAGTATCAGGAATGTGTTATAACAGAAATAACCATCTATCATCAACAAGATTGAGAGACAGATTGATGTAGTAGTGAAGCACTGGACTAGATACCAGGAGATGGCGAGTTCTAGTTCTGATTTAGGCCTGAAAGATGGCTAGGTGATTTTGGACCAATCACCAGAAGATTGTGAGTTCTAGTTCCGCCTTAGATATGGAAAGTGGCTGGCTGACTATGGGCCAATCACCAGGAAACTGTAAATTCCAATCCTACTTTAGGCATAAAAACTCACTGGGTCTCTTTCAGCTCAACCCACCTCACAGGGTTGTTGTCATGGGGCCATGGAGGGCAGCAATGCACAATAACAGGAAAGGTTGGTGGCAGGTTTATAATGACCACAAATCATTGGAGTGAAGGAAGTTCCAGTTCCTGACCACATCATCACCAAAATCATCAGCGAAGCATAGTAAAATGGCAAAACTTTTGTTAGATGAAAACAAGGATGCTATTTCATACCAGAAACAGCTAAGGATGAGCATAAGTTATCCCAGTAATTGCTTGAGAAGAAAACATCTTGAGAACTTATCTTCTAAAAACAGTTAGTGGTCAGTTAGTTGATGTCATGGACAGCAAGGAATGAGGATTGCCTCCTCTAGAATACCTTTAGGAAAATAGACACTTATATTTCACTCTGTAACTGTCAAATATTGGGGAGGGGTGGGGGGAACTAGGCAAAAGCCTAGATTTTGTTGTTGTCCATTGCCAGAGCTTTTAAAGAATGGGAAACAGGGTGGATAAAAATCGATGATTTTTTAAAAAAAAAAATGAAAAAAATCAGTTTTTTTTAAAAAAAAAAGTCAGACTTTTTAAATTTAAATTGGGGTGTTTTTTTGTTTAAATTGGATTTTTTTAGTTTTTATCAAATTTATTTTAATAAAACGCTTTTGGAGTAAAAAAATCTATCTAAAGATAGTTTTGTATTTAAGATGCGTTCATAATTTTGTTTATTCAGCATGAAATGGAGCTTAGTTATGTAGCATGAGGCTGTATATTCTGCAATATTGGGACTGTCGGTGAGTCAGAGGAGGAGCCGCTGCGGGACAGAGATGATAGTTGCTCTTTTAACAATTATGATTTAAATCAAGTTGATTTAAATCAAGCCTTTTTACTAGTGATTTAAATCACGATTTAAATTGACTTGATTTAAATCAAATCCACCCTGATGGGAAAACTTCCCTTCAAGAGAAATTCTCCTTTACCTTTGCAGGTGAATAGAATAGAATAACAGAGTTGGAAGGGACCTTGGAGGTCTTCTAGTCCAACCCCCTGCTTAGGCAGGAAACCGTACACACCACTTCAGACAAATGGTTATCCAACATCATCTTTAAAATTTTCAGTGTTGGGGCATTCACAATTTCTGGAGGCAAGTTGTTCCACGGATTAATTGTTCTCACTGTCAGGAAATTTCTCCCTAGTTCTTGATTGCTTCTCTCTTTGATTAGTTTCCACCCATTGATTCTTGTCCTGCCCTAAGGTGCTTTGGAGAATAGCTTGACTCCCTCTTGTTTGTGACAGCCCCTGGGGTATTGGAAGACTGCTATCATGTCACCCCCTAGTCCTTCTTTTCATTAAACTAGGCATACCCAGTTCCTGCAACCGTTCTTCATAGGTGGTAAGACTCTATTTCCTCCCCCCACCCCTCCTCGAAAATGTCAGTCAGTCTTTAAGTTTAGGAGAGGCTCCTCAGGTGAAAAAGCACTTCTATATAACTCAAGCCCCGGAGCTGTCTGTATTTTTAGGCGACAAGAGGTAGTTCTCCGTGCATATAACTTGCAAAGAGCTTGGAATTGACAAGTACCAAATGTAAGGCATTATTATGATAATTACACAGCTATCTCTGACATACTCTTTCCATTTGAAATATGCTGTACACTTCAGTGAGAATGGGAGCTGACCTTTCTGGGGGATAATTACTATTATGGATACAGGTGGCATTTTCCATCATCTTCTCTTCCACAGTCCAGTGGATTGCACAGCTCAAACTGGGGCTTCCGTCACGTTCTTGAATATGTCACTCAGCCCAGGATGGCTCTCCTCACCCACCTCACTCCCACCCTTCCCAATTAAAGGGACAAGCGTGTCTCTTGATTTTTTTTATTTTTATTTTTGTCCATTGGTGTTCAGCTTTCCTGCTTTTCACTGCCAGGGATATATAAGATAGGCAAAGAAATTGAATTACAGTTTTTGATTCCGCCTTCTGGAAGGACTTCTTTTTTTAAATATGAAATAAAATTCCTCTGCTAGCTTGCTCTTTCTCCCTCTTGAAATGAAGTTTCTTACATTGCTCATTAGATGATAAGTGAATATAGAGGAACCTTTGAGGAAAAAAGGTAATTCCTAGTGCGAGGAAGTGGCTTGCAGTGCCGGTTTCACATTTATGAATGCAAACTAGGCTCAGCTTCCCGCAGGGATGCTTTGTCGGTTCTTTTATCTCCACAACCAAAGTTCAGGCTGACTTTTTGACTCAGTAATCATAAAATAAAATGATTTCTGCTGAAAGACTTTGCAGATGCTGTTGGTGCTGCTTTAATTCTCAGTCCTCAAACTGGCCCAAATGTCTCCCTAGCTATAGAAATAAAATGAGCTATTATTATAATGAAGAAGCCTTTCTGGGAATTGGCAGCATCCAAAATATTCAAAAGTATCGAAGGTTTCATGTGTAGTGTGGGAATGAACTCCAAAGTTCACCAAGCAAAGATACTTTCTAGGACTGGGAATTAAGGGTATCTCTATGATTCTGGAAAAAAAAGATGCACTCCCTTTGAGAGTGGCAAATGTATCATGTTTCTACTCTTGTGCACTCTGAAGCACATCTTTATAGAACTGAATCTAAAGCCCAGGTAGGTAAGGTGAAAGAGAACATTTCTAGAATCTAGCCATGTTCCCAGACTGGCTAAAAATTTGGCTGAACCATTCCAGTCAATTCCACCTTCTTTCATTTCTAACCAGATCTATCAAGATCTAACAGGGACGTGGTGGCTCAGTGGTGAAGACGCTGTGCTTGTCAATCAGAAAGATTGGCAGTTCGGCAGTTCGAATCCCTAGCGCCGTGCAACAGTGAGCTCCTGTTATTTGTCCCAGCTTCTGTCAACCTAGCAGTTCGAAAGCACATAAAAATGCAAGTAGAAAAATAGGGATCATCTTTGGTGGGAAGGTAAGAGCATTCCTTGTGCCTTTGGCATTTAGTCATGCCGGCCACATGACCACTGAGACATCTTCAGACAGCCCTGGCTCTTTGGCTTTGAAATGGAGATGAGCACCGCCCCCTAGAGTCAGAAATGACTAGCAATAGCAATAGCAGTTAGACTTATATACCGCTTCATAGGGCTTTCAGTCCTCTCTAAGCGGTTTACAGAGCATAGTGCCCCCAACAACAATCCAGGTCCTCATTTTACCCACCTCAGAAGGCTGAGTCAACCTTGAGCCAGTGAGATTTGAACAGCCGAACTGCAGAACTGCAGTCAGCTGAAGTAGCCTGCAGTGCTGCATTTAACCACTGTGCCACCTCGGCTCTATAAAGTGCATATGTGCGAGGGATACCTTTACCTATCAAGATCTAGATACCTTCATTCAGATGTTCCTGGTCTGAAATTCCTATCAACTTGTTGCGAATGGTGCAAATTGAATTCTAACCATCCTAGACTCAAGCTGGGGAAAACTTTGATTCTCGTATCTGACACAACAAGCCTGTTACACTGTAAGAACAATGGCCTGTTTCAGGCCATGATTGAATGATGCAGAAATCTTGTTCCATACTTTGTTTCCAGTGGGGGAACAGTCATCCCTTTGATATCTTTTTTTTAAAGATAACAATGAGACCCATTTTGATCCCAAGACATACTAAAGGTGCTTTCCTACTTGCTCCCTGTTATCCTTTTAAGATCCTTTCTCATCTTCTTTTTTTTCTAGTCCTTTCTTTGTTTCGGTTTGATTGGTACTCCACGGGGGGCCTGCTTGGGATTAAAGGACAATTTCTAAGCATTTGAAAAGAAGCAAATCAGAAACCATCTATAAAATGGAAAAAAATAACAGTATATGAGAGATGAAAATTGGGAGAAACTCATAAATTCAATAGGTTTTGTCAGCTATCATGGTGCCATAAAGAAATAAAGCTTATTGCAACAAGCAATGCCAGTCTCAGCACTGCAGTCAAATATGACTTGTCTCTTCTCTCCATCAACTGGGTTCAGAAAATAAATCAAAGGCTTATGCATATAGTAGGAAGTCCTTTACATTAAAGTATGCCTGTCTCCCAGTCTATGTAAAAACATAAAATTATTCTATCCCCCCAAAAGTAAAAACAGGACATGTTGAGATGGGAGAAAAGGATTTGGGAGAATTAATTTCATTTGGTTCTTTCTAAGAGGATTTATTTGCTCTTTTACACCATAATGTGGCTACTTCCTCATGGTTTAGTATGTTGTGTAAACTCAGATATTGTTGCTTATAAACCATGGTGTAAGACGTAGAATGCAAGGAGAGATAAGTGAAGCTTATAAGCTTTAATGAATAAATTCATTAAACTGGGGTTTAGCAAATGTTACCAGGAGGACATTTTTCCTGGGATCCAAGATCACCTCAGATGGGGATTACAGCCAAGAAATTAAAAGATGCTTGCTCCTGGGGCGGAAAGCTATGGCAAATCTAGACAGCATACTAAAAAGCAGAGACATCACCCTGCCAACAAAAGTGTGTATAGTCAACCCTATGGTTTTTCCAGTTGCAATGTATGGCTGTGAAAGTTGGATCATAAGAATGGCTGAGTGCCAAAGAATTGAGGCCTTTGAACTATGGTGCTGGAGAAGACTCCTGCAAGTCCCTTGGACTGCAAGACAATCAAACCGGTCAGTCCTAGAGGAGATCAACCCTGATTGCTCTTTAGAAGGCCAGATTCTGAAGATGAAACTCAAATACTTTGGCCACCTAATGAGAAGGAAGGACTCACTGGAGAGGAGCCTAATGCTGGGAAAGATTGAGGGCAAAAGAAGAAAGGAACGACAGAGAATGAGGTGACTGGATGGAGTCACCGAAGCAGTAGGTGTGAGCTTAAATGGACTCCAGAGGATGGTAGAGGACAGGAAGGCCTGGAGGAACGTTGTTCATGGGGTCGTGATGTGTTGGACATGACTTCGCAACTAACAAAAACAACAATAACCAGGAGGAATGAATGAGATTCCCTGTCAATCACCAGGTACAGATAGGGCTTCTGATTTAATGGGTGCCTTTATGTCAGCGTTCCAAGTATCATGCAGAATTAAATCAGAGTCCAAGGCAAAACGATCCTTAAAGTTCCAATTTAATAAGTCAGACATCTTAGCACATCTGTGGAATCCCAATTACCTAGGATTCCCACCGAGTTGAAAGTTCATGATCTTGTCCCTACACCCACAAATCCATCACATGGTCCAATCTTCTTCTTCCACGCTGGCATCTCCACCTGGCTGGTTCCAGTCAGGTGTCGAGGTGCGGAGACAAAGAATAACCTTGAGCTTCTTAAAAGGAATTTTTTGTTTTGAAAACAACACATTCCACCCCTTGCTATCAACCCCCCTTTAATGAAAAGGCATACTAAAGATGAAGCCAGAAAAGAGTGTGTGGCAGGCCAAAGATTCTTAAAGGAATCGCTACAGGCCTGACACTTTATACAAGAAAACACCATTTTTGGCTAAGTTTAGCTGTATGGCTTCCGATGTGAAAAGTTCAAACACAATGATTAGCCATAGCTGAGAGTTGTTGAGGGAGACAAATCAACCACAATGAAAGAACTGAACAGTCTCGGCTGAAAGGGCTGTTGACAGAAGCTTTCCTTTATGTAATCATAAGCTCATCTCGGAGGTTGGGAAGAATGAAACAAAGCAGAAGGTCATGTTGTTTCAAAAGGAGCAATGAGTAGCTATAATTTGATTGATTTTTTTTTTTAAGCAATTGCATGGCACTTCCCATTTGTGTTCGCTCTACTCTCAATTAACCAAAGTCATGTAGCCTTCATATTTGATTCGTGTTAATTATGTTCTAAGATGTCTTCTTCAAAATAATACTATTGAAAAGGGCTCCTGGGTCAGAAATGGAGAGAGAATGAGGAGGGAGAAACTTGAGACAAAATAGTCTATGCTTTGCAGGCCTTTTTGTGAGTCCATCACTGTAACTTATGTATAATATTTCTTTCCAAAGCCATATATCAATGGGACTTCTTTTTTTACCTTTATTGCTCTGACTTTATGCATCAGTTCTTGCTTTAAACTTAAACTTTAAGATTAAACTTTAAACTCCTTGCGTTCTAGTCTTTTCACCCTGTTTCTACACCCTGTAGAAGTTTCTTCATTGTTGCTGAATGCTGCCATCAGGTTTTGTCTGACTGTTGTATGAAGGTCTATAGTGTGTCCAATGAGAACAACCTGCAGGATATGCTTGTGGCTCTTCCTCCTTAAAGTGGAAGAAAGAGACCCCCTACCCCCTGAGGCTGCCCCTCTGCTGCCTTTCATCCACTGAAAAACCCCATGTTGTGAATATGTTCCCTGGCAACAGCAGTAGCAGTAACATCACTTGCAACTGAGCGAAAGATTTGGGATATCTGTTATTTTTATATATATTTTATAATTTTTGTCTGCAAACTACCCAGTAGTTAGATGGATGGTATATAAATACATTTGATTTGATAGATAGATAGATAGATAGATAGATAGATAGATAGATAGATAGATAGATAGATAGATAGATAGATAGATAGATAGATAGATAGAGAGAGAGAGAGAGAGAGAGAAAGAGAAAGAGAAAGAGAAAGAGAAAGAGAAAGAGAAAGAGAAAGAGAAAGAGAGAGAGAGAGAGAGAGAGAGAGAGGGAGGGAGGGAGGATGATAGATATCCAGATAGATAAAGAGATAGAAATAGATAGCTAGATGGATGGATGGATGGATGGATGGATGGATGGATGGATGGATGGATGGATGGATGGATGGAGACAAGAGAGAGGGGGGGGATGATAGATAGATAGATAGATAGATAGATAGATAGATAGATAGATAGATAGATAGATAGATAGATAGATAGATGATAGATGATAGATAGATAGATGATAGATAGATAGATAGATAGATAGATAGATAGATAGATAGATAGATAGATAGATAGATAGATAGATGATAGATAGATGATAGATAGATAGATAGATAGATGATAGATAGATAGATAGATAGATGATAGATAGATAGATAGATAGATAGATAGATAGATAGATAGATAGATGATAGATAGATAGATAGATAGATGATAGATAGATAGATAGATAGATAGATAGATGATAGATAGATAGATAGATAGATAGATAGATAGATAGATAGATAGATGATAGATAGATAGATAGATAGATAGATGATAGATAGATAGATAGATAGATAGATGATAGATAGATAGATAGATAGATAGATAGATAGATAGATAGATAGATAGATGATAGATAGATAGATAGATAGATAGATAGATGATAGATAGATAGATAGATAGATAGATAGATGATAGATAGATAGATAGATAGATGATAGATAGATAGATAGATAGATAGATAGATAGATGATAGATAGATGATAGATAGATAGATAGATAGATAGATAGATAGATAGATAGATAGATAGATAGATAGATAGATAGATAGATAGATAGATAGATAGATAGATTAGATAGATAGATAGATAGATAGATAGATAGATAGATAGATAGATAGATAGATAGATAGATAGATAGATGATAGATAGATGATAATGATAACAGATGATAGATAGACAGACAGACAAACATGGATGGGTGGGTGGATGGATGGATTGATCTCACTCCCTTTATGTAATATCCCAGGGTGATGTTTCATGGACATCAATGATAGCAACCCTCAGATCAAGCAGATCTAATTTAACCTTTCTTAAAGAGGTGCCACATGCTTTAAGTTTGTTTTTGAGACACGGTCTTCCAAAAGTCTCTGTTGCCCTGGATTTTAAAGAAAGTCCTAAAACACTGTGTGATTCTGGGTAGAGGGCATATCAATGGTCGTATTCAGGGATAATGAAGAAACCTGGCTTTTGTGTGTTGGGAACAACCCCCTTGCCTCCATTCTAGGAGAGCAACCTGCTTCAGATCCAAATTACAATTATAGCCCAGATGCAGACCTTGATAAAAGGAGAAGGAGAAAAATTCTTCTTAATCAAAAAGAATATTAAAATAGACTTTTTTGTACTGCGCAGGCCTTAGAGTGCCGAATCCCAGCTATTAGATGTAGGAAAAAGATATGAAAAAGGCATCAGTGGTATAATTAAAAGGCATACCCTGCCTTTGTCCACATCTTGTTTGTATGTTCTTCCTCATTAGACGTTGCCTTTTAAATGCTCATTATCAAAGATTCTTGTGACTGCTCAAATTCCTGCAGCTGAAAAGTCCTCAGTTTGGGTTGCTGCTAAATCATGAAAAAAATAAAATAAATCCAAAGACCATGAAAATATTTTTATAAGGATTATACAGAGACAGAAATTTCTCACTATAGCAAGTTTGATTGGAGTGAATAGGTTTTTTTCCCCCCACTTCTGCTTCAGCCTTCATGTCTCATTCATTATCTTTTGTCAGTTTCCAAAGCTTTGGATCCATTGAACAGATATCAATGAAAATATGTGACTGCAATATTACAATAGGCTTAGAACTATTAAGACAGAAGCTAACATTTTTCTTTTCACAGGGTTAGACATAGCCAAGACAATAATGCATCATGTTAGTTTATTATGTTTAATAGATTAACAAAATTGGAAGGGACCTTGTACTGTAGGTTATCTAGTCCGGTTCCACCACAAAACCGCGTTCGACTAAACCGCGCTTGACTAAACCGCGTAGCTGACGTCATCAACAGGGCGACAACAACGCGGAGACAGAAGCACGCTGTAAACGCTAAACCTAAAATTAACCCCTAAACCTAAACCTAACCCCCCTAAACCTAATCCTAAACCTAACCCTAAACCTAATCCTTAACCTAACCCTAAACCTAACCCTAAACCTAACCCTAAACCTAACCCTTACCTTAAGTTGAATCGGCTTGCTTTCAAAGCGCTATTTAAAGCGCCCTTCTTTCTCCGCGCTCGCTGTTGTTGCCCTGTTGATGACGTCAGCGACGCGGTTTAATCGGGCGCGGCTTAGTCAAGCGCGGTTTTGTCGTGCCATGATCTAGTCCAACCCCCCTCCTCCCAAACAAGAAACCCTACACCATTTCTGACAAATGGCAGTCCAGTCTCTTCTTGAAAGCTTCCAGTGATGCTCCCACAACTTCCGAAGGCAACTTTTGTTCCATTGGTTGATTGTTCTCACTGTCAGAAAATTCCTCCTTATTTCTAGCTTGAATCTCTCCTCGATCAGTTTTGATTCATTATTCCTTGTCTGAACTTTGGGTGCCTTGGAAAATAGCTTGACTCCTTCCTCTGCGTGGCAGCCCCACTAATATTGGAACATTGCTGTCATCTCTCCCCTGGTCCTTCTCTTCACTAGTCTAGCCATGCTCAGTTCCTGTAACCGTTCTTCATATGTTTTTAATCTACAGTCCCCTAATCACCTTGGTTGCTCTTCTCTGCACTTTCTAGAGTCCCAACATCTTTTTTATAGTGTCGTGACCAAAACTAGATGCAGGATTCTAGGTGTGGTTCTTACTAAGATGTTTTTTCGAAGGGCCTTAAAGATCTGTTTAAAAACATAGAAACCATAATAGCAATATTATTTAGTTTTATATACCACCCCATAGTGCTTTACAGCACTCTCTGGGCAGTTTACAATATTGCAGCATTATTTTCATATTGCCCCCAACAATCTGAGTCTTCATTTTACCAACCTCAGAAGGATGGAAGGCTGAGTCAACCTTGAACCCCGTCAGGATCAAACCCCTGGCTGTGGGTAGAGTTTGCCTGCAATACTACACTTTAACCACCAGGGCAAAACCAGACATCTATAAATTACTTTTTCATTTAGAACAAAGCTTTTGCATTCAAGGGTCTCTTCTGCATTTCTTTCCTCACCCATTATCCAGTTGCAAGCTATGATTTCTTATTTGACAGCTCCCTTAGCAGTGTCTCTTTGCAGTTTCCCAAAGTCTTTGCAAGATATCGTTATAGGATATTGTGAAATCAAACGCACGGCTCAAAACCAATAATCAAAGCTCACTGCAGTAATTATTTATTCAGTGCAAACTGGAGGAATTCCCTCCAGAAAATAATTGGAGGGATTCCTAAAAACAAAAGAAGATACTTATATTTATATATTTCTGGAAAAAGAGGAGAAAATAATACAATCATATGAGCATAGGTAATAACGTGTTTCCCTGAAAATAAGACAGGGTCTTATTTTCTTTTGATTTCCCCCCCCAAAAAAATAAGCACTTGGCCTTATTTTGGGGGAGGTCTTATTATTTCTGAGGTGCAGGAGGTGGCGAGCGTGGTCACCTAATGGCTGCTGCTGTGTTGCAATATTTTCACTCGAGCCCTTGTGATCTCTAGGCTGGAATACTGCAATGTGCTCTACATGGGGCTGCCCCTGAAGTGCATCCGGCGACTGCAGTTAGTTCAGAATGCGGCCGCGTGAGTGATAGTGGGCGCACCGCGGTTCGCCCCACATAACACCCATCCTCTGCGAGCTGCACTGGCTACCTGTTGATCTCCGGGTGCGCTTCAGGGTGCTGTTGACCACCTTTAAAGCCCTTCATGGTAGTGGATCTGAGTACTTGAGAGACCGCCTTCTGCCGATTACCTCCCTCCGACCGATAAGATCGCACAGACTGGGCCTCCTCCGAATTCCATCCGCGAGTCAATGTCGACTGGCGACTACACGGAGGAGAGCCTTTTCTGTTGCAGCTCCGACCCTGTGGAACGATCTCCCTGTCAAGATACGCACCCTCACCACCGTCCAGGCCTTCCGCGCAGCCCTCAAGACCTGGCTCTCCCAACAGGCCTGGGGATAAGTCCTTAATTTGCCCCACCCGAGTGTTGAATGTAGAATGCATGTTGTGTTTTTACTACTTTATTTTGTTTATATATTGTTTATTTTGTATTGTACCCCCTCCCCAATGATTGTAAGCCGCCCTGAGTCCCCTCAGGGAAAAGGGCGTCCTATAAATCTTAATAAAATACTAAAAATACTAAAAAAATTTGGGGACGGCTTATTTTCAGGGGAGGGCTTATTTTCAGGGGATGGTTTATTTTAACATATGCGCTCAAAAGCCCAATTGGGCTTATTATCCAGGGAGGTCTTGTTTTCGAGAAAACAGGGTAGATGATATGTCTAGATATGCACCATTAGCCAACCTCCAATTACTTCCCTGCCTTTCTACTGTAATTATCCTCAACAACAAGATTTATTGTTTTAATAAAAGGAAACTTATCAATTATATTGCCATAGCAGTTTTGACAAGGGTACCGAGAACCAAGCATTTCAAGTCTTCACGTCTCAATTAGCACCTATTCCTTCTATGTTTCTATCTCGCCAACATGCTCCTACTCTTCCAAGAATTGTTTTCTTCACAATATCCAGATTTAACTTATACTGGGTCAGATCCATAGCCCCTCTAATTTAATATTATTCAGTGCTGACTAGCAAGAGGTCTCCAGGGCAGGTCATTCTCCCCTCCCCAACCTTACCTGTCTATACTGGGAATTGGATTAAGAAACTTCTACATGCAAAGCATATACTTGAGTATTGAGCTATGGCCTTTTCCTTGGCTCCAATACAATTTGTCTTTTTTGGATCAGACTTAAGCAACCTGCTTGAATTCTCTCGTGCCTTACCTCACCCCCACAGACTGTCAGAGCCATTTAAAATATATTACATTTGTGTGCTCCATGAGCCTGGTCACCGACAGAAGCATGGAGAAGAATCCACAATTTAAATCTGGGTGTTTCGGTGCATTCTTCATTTCAGCAAGATTTATCCTACCCCCACTCCCACCCCCCTAGTTCCTGGAATTAATGTGAAAATGCATGTCCTGTCAATAATTCCCAGTTACCAAGATGTATTAAATCATATTGCTATGGTGCTCATTTGCTAGACTACCATTTTTTTCTAGGTAGCTTTTGCCACTAATAAAAGTGAAGGCAGCCAGTTCACAAAGAGACTCGTGCAAATCCCCCTGGGTCTTTCGTTTCATGAGGCAAAATTAAGTAAATGCTAGTTTGAGAGAGAAGGACTCACACTCGAGTTAACAGAAATATACCCAAGGAATATCTGCTGTCCTTGAATGAGTTCAGGTCTCAGGAGGCAAATGAAAAAAGAATTTGACAGTCTCTCCATAATTTTTAAGATACCCTGAAAAATAGATAAAGTGCTAGACGACAAAAAATAATAGGGTCAGGATAATTGATGCATAGTTAGGGATATCTTTTTAATTAAAAGCACTGGAAACACTCAAACTATAAGCAAAGAGAAAGAGAAAAAGAAAAAGAAAGAAAAAAGAGGAGGGAAGGAGGGAGGAAAAGAAAGAAAGAAAGAAAGAAAGAAAGAAAGAAAGAAAGAAAGAAAGAAGTCAATTAATTTGTCAGTGAGTTATGTTTGAGTGGGAAGTTGTTCTAAGAGCCATACAAGAGCACTGAAGTCTGCAATCTGCAAGATTTGAATTAGATGGAAAAACCACCTGAGCTAGCACAGCTCTTCCTATGCTATTTCTCTGAGTGTTTAACAACATCTAATGGAAGCAATATTGAGATGCAAATAGCTTGTCATTCATCCTACATCAATAATATCATCACTCTTTGAAGTGATAAGGTGGTGTACAAACTCTGAAGTGGCAAGCTATTAGGACACAAAATGCTTGAGTGACCCTGAACTGATTTTGAAACTTCTGGAGGCCAGGCAAATCAATGCTTTTAAAATGCAGAACTGACCTGAGAAAGCTGGATTTTAAAACCCATCACACAAAGAGACTATTATACAGTTGACATCTTCAGAGTGTATTAAAGGAGGAACAAAGACAATCTGCCATTTGGAGACAGTCTCTTGGTACCTCTTGCCATGAAGAACTGTAATGGTTCCCCTTGCACATAAGTGTTAGTTGTTCCTGACTCTAGGATGCAGTGCTCATCTCCGTTTCAAACAGAGGTGGGTTCCTACCAGTTCGCACCTATTAGGTAGAACCGGTTCATCAAATCTACCGAACCGGTTAGAAGAGGTTCCACCAGTGGACCCGGAAAACAGGCCACACCTACAGAAGAGGTTCCGAAATTTTTTGAAACCCACCACTGGTCCTTGGATATGATTATTCTACACTATCATGCTCATATTTATAAAACTCAGTGCCTCTGTGAAAGGTAAGGATGACTACTGCGTTTGTGGTGCAATCAGAACATTGCGTGTGTTGAAGTTGTTTTAACGCAAACCAAAGATGCCTTTTAAAAAACAAGTTTACATCATACTCTTATGCATGCAAGTGCTGTGTGTGAGGTAATTTGAGATGGTTCTGACAAGTGTCATCGGTATCTTCATATCCGGTCACATGGGCGGCAAGCCACTCCCAGAAAGGAGGCCACACCCACAGAGTAGGTTCGAACAATTTTTGAAACCCACCACTGGTTTCAAAGCTGAAGAGCCAGCGCTGTCCAAAGATGTCTCTTGGTCATCTGTCCAGCAAGGCTACATGCTGAAGACGCATGGAACACTGTTACTTTCCTACCAAAGTGGTCCCTATTTTTCTACTTGAATTTTTTACGTGCTTTTGAACTGCTAGGTTGGCAGAAGCTGGGACAAGTCACGGGAGCTCAGTCCGTTACACATCACTAGGGATTCGAACCGCTGAACTGCCAATGTTCCTGATGAACATTGTCTTAGCCACTTAGCCACAACAGTGTCTTAGCCACTGAGCCACCAGGTCCCTTGAAGAGCTGTAGCTGCTGCTAAATTATAAACTTTTGCTACAGAAGGCCTGAAAAGATTATCTTTGCAGTTTTCCCAGAGTTGAGAAGAAAAGGTCTAAATGATACATGTTAGGTAGCTTAAACATGATTAATTCATTCATTTATAGTATTTCAGCCGTAGAGTTTTTCTCATGATTTCTGAGGCTGCATTAAGTAGCAGTCAAGATAAGTGTCTCTGCCACATTGAATTGTTTCATTTACTGCAATAAGATGGCCACTAGGTCCTTAATATTTTTATATTCTGGAATATACAGTATATGTGCATGTATTATGCCTTTTCTAAAACAAAATTTGAGGAAAACCTACAGAGTGTTCTCTTTTTGTGATGATGATGGTAGTACACCAGAACAGTGAGATTGTATCCATTGTTGACCTGAAGCTCCAAGTGGCTTCAGTTGCATCAAAAATTTTCTCCTTGGGTTGAAACATGATGTGTCCAAGGCTAAATGATATTTTTCAAGCACTTCTATTTTTAAAAGTCTTCAGGCACATTTTGAGAAAGAGGATGCTTCTTCAACATCCTTTGACACAAGTACCAGCTTGTTTAACCAACCTAGGCTACAGACTAGAAGATTTATAGCGTCCTTCTAGAGAACATCTGTGAAGTGTAGAATTCAACTCAGATCCCAAGACCTGAGATGACATGGACTGAGATCCAATCCATTCCAATCCTTTATTTGATTATGCCTAATGGACAGAATCTTGCCAAACTAAAGCTATAACTTTTTAAGCATACAGGGATGCTAGATACAGGGATTCCTCAACTTATGACCACAACTAAGCCCAAAATTTCTGTTGCTAAGTGAGACTAGAGAATTTTGTCCCATTTTACGACTTTGCTGGCCATAGATGTTAAGTGAATCACTGCAGTTGTTAAGTTGGTAACACCATTGTTAAGTGAATCTGGCTTCCCCATAGACTTTGCTTGTTAGAAGGTTGCAAAAGGTGGACCATAGGATCCCAGGGCACTGAAACCATCATAAATATAAGTCAGTTGCTAACTGTCTTAATTCTGATCACATGACCATGGGGATGCTGCAACAGTTATGTGAAAAATGGCCATGTCACTTTTTTCAGTGACGTCGTAACTTTGAGCAGTCACTAAATGAACTGTTGTAAGCCAAGGACTATCTGTATATTCTGAGAGATTCCAGAAACATCCCACAATTAATCAGTGGAACAACTTGCCTCCAGAAGTTGTGAATGCTGCAACACTGGAAGTTTTAAATAAGAGATTGGATAACCATTTGTCTGAAGTGGTGTAGGGCAGAGGTCTCCAAATCTTCAAGTGGCCATGTTTGAAGACCTCTGGTGTAGGGTTTCCTGCCTAAGCAGGAGGTTGGACTAGAAGGCCTCCAAGGTCCCTTCCAACTCTAAATGTGATTATCTGAACCTTTCCCACTTCCAGCTAGGGATTGCAGAGTCTCTTGATCCAGACCAGTGGTGGGTTTAAAAAAAAATTCGAACCTACTCTGTGGATGTGGCCTCTTTTGTGGGAGTGGCTTGCCGGCCATGTGACCTGGTGGGAGTGGCTTGCCGGCCATGTGTTTTCTTTCTTTCTTTCTTTCTTTCTTTCTTTCTTTCTTTCTTTCTTTCTTTCTTTCTTTCTTTCTCTCTCTCTCTCTTTCCTTTCTTTCATCTCTCTCACTTTTTCTTTTTTTCTTTTTTATTTCTTTCTTTCTTCCTTTCTTTCTCTTTCTCTCTCTGTATGAGTCTCTGTGTGTGTGTGTGTGTGTGGTGGGTTTCAAAAAAAATTGGAACCTCTTCTGTAAGTGTGGCCTGCTTTCCGGGTCCACTGGTGGAACCTCTTCTAACCGGTTTGGTAGATTTGACGAACCGGTTCTACCAAACTGGTGCGAACTGGTAGGAACCTACCTCTGATCCAGATCTTTTTCACAGAAAACCCTGTGTTGATCAATTTCTCCCCTGTTGTGGTTACCGCACACATTCCATTACCTCAACTTTCCATTTATCCGTTATTAGGCGAAAAGTGTGAGGGAATCAATTTGTTTGGATTGGATTGGAAAGAGATAGGGCATAAGTCACAGTTCACAAAGCAATTTACACAAACCAGTTCTTCAATCCCCCCCACCTCCAAACATTCTCATTCTCTGCAACGTGGGTAATGCAGCTCCTGGCCAAAAGATGTGGACCCTATAAGAAAAATGCCCTAGTTTAGAGAGAATGGGATATGCAAAATAGTGTACATTCATGCTGAAAAATTGCTATAGGTGGCACGTTATTAACTTGCTATGCTTGCTGGATTCTAATTAAGACCCATTAAGGTTTCAACAGGCTCCAAGCGAGAATCCCACTTCATCAAAGATTGTGCCAGACTGTCTTACCCACTCCTAGAGCACAGAGCACTGCAAAGAAACCACAAAAAGGCACCTGGTCTCTGGTATATTTTAATAGCCATCCTTCACTATTCATGGCTGCCCTCAAGCTAACACATAATCCTATCTGTCTTCCCTGCTGTTTCACTTCTGGATTTCTTTTTCATTCCTGTTGAGAGAAAAAAAAGGCCTTGGAAGAAGACCAATAAAAGACAATTTGAACGTGTACGCATACATCTCCAGCGTAGCACATGGGGAGTTAAAATCAGCACAGCCATTCCGTGTGCAAGCTGTTTGATTGTGCCGCTAACATGGACCACAATATATCTCACGATTCTTGCGACGTTTCCTTTCCCAGCCTATTCAGAGTGAAGGGGATGAAAATGGGGCAATTGTCTTGGGGTAAACCTGAAAAATGTTTGGCTGTGAGATGGCATAATGAAATTTAGATGCTTTTGCTTCGGGATGACTACATCGCATAAGATGTTGCTGGATAATAAGTAATGTCTGCGGCATGTAACGTTAATGAAATCTGGCTGGAACAATCAGAGAAGCAACCCTCGTCTTGCTTCTAAGACTGTCTGTAGAGACTCTGTTAATCTGTTACTTCCTACATGCAGAGCTAGTTAGATCTTGCTTGTTATTACTACCCACAGTATAGAGTCCCCTCCTCCATTATGTTCTTATTATCTTGTAATTTTTTCCCCACAGAACACATGGTGGAATATATGCAAATATATGCAAACTTGATCTTCACAAGAGTGTACACATATAGTAATTGATAACTTAGTGGGATTTTGAACCTTGAACTATGGGGTCTTAATCAATCCTCTAGTCAACATTTCCTAGTTCTCCCAACATTGCGCAAGCTATCTTGTTCTTCACAACATCTGGCGCTCATTGTCCTGTTCTAGCCCCTCCCTCACACTGCGTCAGGCCCAACAAACCAAGAACAACACAAGGAGCGACTAGTTTATTGTTGTTCGCCTACAAACAGAATCTTGCCAGACTAAAGCAACGATCTACAAACTGCTCTGTAAACTGCTAGGAAGAGTCAGAGCGTGCTCTGTTCCTGCCCACCAGACATTTCAAGCTGATCTATCTCTTTGTCCTATGGGAAGGAGCCCTTCCCTCCTGTGCCTCCGGACTACACTCCACCTGGTAGTACTACACTACACTACACTATACCCTTGTACCTGTGGGTCAGTGGTGGGATT
This sequence comes from Thamnophis sirtalis, assembly GCF_051295495.1. NCBI lineage: Eukaryota > Metazoa > Chordata > Lepidosauria > Squamata > Natricidae > Thamnophis > Thamnophis sirtalis. The sequence goes on along the minus strand of NW_028261382.1, from coordinate 88,817,098 downwards.
CAAATAATTTAACAATCGGTTCTCTGCCCTAATGATTTCTTCCAACAATCAGTTCACCAAACTGCTCAGAAAGTTAACAACAGGTTCTCCCGAAGTGGTGCGAGCTGGCTGAATCCCACCACTGCTGTGGGTGTACATAGTACCAGAGATGAGATGCACTTACCTTCCCTACCGGTTCACAAATGTGAGCATGCTTGTGCATGCTCTCGCTTTGCTCTCACACGCCTCGTCTGTGCATGTGCACCGCCTTCTGTGCATGTTCAATGCTCGTGCATTATATTGGAGTGGGTGGGCAGAGCCTCCCGCAGCCGCTGCTACAGGTTCGCCCGAACTGGAGAGAACCAGCTGAATACCACCTCTGCATAGTACCTGTAGTACTGGCTCTTAGTATTTGCAAAGCATTGTGGTTATGATTGCTATCCCCCCCTCCTCTTTTTTAAATTAAATATAGAAAGAGCAAAGATTGCAATGTCTATATAAACAGTTTGTTGTCTGGGTACAGTTAGTTTGTGCAATAATAATCATCATAACAACAATAGCATTCATAACATTAGTAATAATCATATAGCAACAATGATGTCTCATCATAACATTGAGAATAAACATACGGCGACAATAGTGCTTACTTACCCATTGCTATTTTCTTTTTCTTTCAGTTAAGATTTGCATGTTTTCTTAATGGGCTTTGTTATTCATAACCAGGGTGGAAATAAAAGAAAAGTTAAGAAATTATGACTGAGTGATGCAAGTGTTATGGGCATGTCGGCATAGCAACAGAAACAGATAACATTAACGAGATGTCTGTTTAAATGAGGTCAATCAGATATTTCTTCAGCAATATTGGAAGATGAACCCATCAATTTTCTTCATTTTGTTTCATTATGGCATAAGGTGATATATACAGTTGCTCTGACTCTTGCAGGAAAACTGAGAGGTTTATTCTCCTTTTCTGTAAAAAAACAAAAACAAAACAGGAGTCTAATAGCATCTTCTGATTTTTGACTATTGCAGTCTTAACTCGGATCTAATGAAAGGCACATTTTTGTGTTGTTTTCATCACCACCATAGTGCAACCGTGCAATCATGGATATGTCAGAACCAGCTATAAATGGATGAGCTGGTGACAAACTAAGTTAGACCTAGCCACCATTTTCATAATGTCAGCAGTGCAAATATAACCTAGATTGTATAGATAGCAATAGCAATAGCAGTTAGACTTATATACCGCTTCATAGGGCTTTCAGCCCTCTCTAAGCGGTTTACAGAGTCAGCATATTGCCCCCAACAAGCCGGGTCCTCATTTTACCCACCTCGGAAGGATGGAAGGCTGAGTCAACCTTGAGCCGGTGAGATTTGAACAGCCGAACTGCTGAACTAGCAGTCAGCTGAAGTGGCCTGCAGTACTGCACTCTACCCACTGCGCCACCTCGGCTCTGATAACAGCTACAAAGCAGTGGTGAAATTCAGAATTTTTCCCTACTGGTTCTGTGGTCATGGCTTGGTTGTGGCTTGGTGGGTGGGTGGGGTCATGTGACTGGGTAGGCGTGGCCAATTTGTTTTTACTTTTTTAGCATTTTTTAACTACCGGTACTCCTGAACTGGTGATTAAAAATGCTTTAAAACCTTAAAGTTCTGACGATCGCGCAGCACAGCTGATTGTCACACAATTGATTATCGGAACTTTTTAAAAGCATTTTTGTTACCGGTTTGGGTAAACCGGTAGCATTTCACCCCTGCTACAAAGTGCCTGAAGTATATTATTTTGCTGCCCCAGCAGTATATTGCTAGTGTAGGAATTAAGAGCTGTCTCCTTTAAGAAACTACCTCCTGGGAAATGTAGGCAGAGGCTGCCTTATGGGAAATGTAGTTCCATGACATATGATCACATCTGTGTTTCTGATTGGCCACTGGGGCATTCTGCCTGCATGCAGAGATAATAGCTGGGCATTTTGAATTTCAACTGGACTGGGAGGCAACGTGTGTGCCTCTCTCTCTCAACATGGGAGTGAAATCATCATCTTTTTACACCATGTGATGGGACAGATTATGGAAAGTCAGAAGTATCTTAACACTGAACTGTAAGTTTTGCTATTAAGAATGCCTGATAATAAACTTGATCTGAATGAGATTCCCAAGCGTGGAGTTAACTGCATGCCTTGAGCAAGCCTACAATGCTTGAGGCAGAACAGTAAAAAGATGATGATTTCACTCCCATGTTGAGAGAGAGGCACACGCACTGCCTCCCGGTCAATGGTGGGATTCAGCCAGTTCGCACCTATTTGGGAGAACCGGTTCTTAACTTTCTAAGAGGCTCAGAGAACCGGTTGTTGGAAGAAATCTTCTTTTGGTTTTTTTCTGCTTTACAGGGCTAATCCTGTAAGGAAGGCAGGAAGGAAACATTCTGATGTTGTTTCTAGCTTAATCTTTATTGCCCTGCTTACAGAAACTGCCTCTCCGGTTAACCCTTATTACATTGTAACAGCCAGTGCGAAGTGCCCATCGACCTGAGTAATGTTGAGTTGGCCACGCCCACACGGTGGGCGTGGCCAACATACCCATCACCTACCCATCTGGTTATTAGGACAGAGAACCGGTTGTTAAATTATTTGAATTCAACCACTGCTCCCGGTCAAGTTGGAATTCAAAATGCCCGGCTATTATCTCTGCATGCAGGCAAAATGCCCCAGTAGTCAATCAAAAACACACATGTGATCACATGTCATGGAACTACATTTCCCATAAGGGGTGGGGAAGCAGGTGAGAATGTTGGTGAGAAGGAAAGGTGAGAGTTGTCCAAGATGAGTTGTCGTTGACCCGTCACTGCTATTCTGAAGTCGTTCACGTTGCCTCTTTTTGACAAGGAGACTCAGGAAACGCTTCTCCAACTATCAGCGTGGTGGGCTTGTTTTTAGTGATGCTCAATTCGCACCACACAAGGTACTCAGCACTGCTTTTCAAGCAAGCCGCATGAAAATGTTGTTTTAGAAGGTTTCCTGTCGTTTCAGTGCCGGCAGCAAAGATGACACACATTCTGTTCTCGACACCTTTCAGCAAGGGCTCTTCTGTCGATTGTAATAGCCTCTTTCCTGATGGACCAGTACAAGAAGAAAAGGCTTCTGACTGTGTCTTTATGCCAACCCCATCTTCTACCCTGCTGAATGCGTACAACCCATGCCCCCATCCTGTGCAGCTCCCATGGTGAAATGATTAGTGGGTCATCATCTGTTAAAAGAAAAAGAAGAAACAGAAAAAATAAACTATTAACCTAAGCTTCTTTCTTTCTTTGTATGCGTTTGCGATGAGTATACCTGATCTCTGCTAAGATTTTATTTTCTTTTGCTGCTGCTGTTGGCATTCTTAATGGATTGACTGTGCTTAGAATATGTGCGTGCCACTTTACATTATGGGAAATCCAGAAGCCGTTGAAAAGAGCCATTTAGGAAAAAAACCAATATAAAAATAGATTAACAACAGTCGAAAAGAAATGTTAGAAAGAATTACTAACTCAAAGAAAGCCGAAGATTGTTTAGAATTTTTAGGTGTTTATTTATTTAGAACATTATATGGTCACCCATTTTAAATATATAGAGCATTGAGTGGCTAAAAATGATCAGGGAAAAAAAAAGATTTGGTTTAAAATAATCCAACACAGAGAAAAAGAAAGGAAGACACCAGTTCTTGAATGGACACAAATATATTGTGTTCCCCACAATATCCCTTGTAACAGAGAGAGAAAAAAAACTAGGATCTGAAGAGCTTCCTGGATGGACAAGAAGGTTGGTGCATCTGAATCTTAAAGGGAACCTGTCCCATGGGCCAGGTACCAAAGAAGACACACTTCTTGGTCCTACAAGACAACACTGTGTGATAGAGAAGATTTGAAGTATGATCACCCTGTCAGATCTGAAGGAACAATTGCTGTTTTTGTTAGTTGCGAAGTTGTGTCTGACCCATCACGACACCATGGACATCATTCCTCGAGGCCTTCCTGTCCTCTACCATTCCCTGGAATCCATTGAAGCTCATGCCAACTGCTTCAGTGACTCCATCCAGCCACCTCATTCTCTGTCGTTACCTTCTTCTTTTGCCCTCAATCTTTCCCAGCATTAGGCTCTTCTCCAGTAATTAGATAGATAATAGATGAACAATATAACTCATTGAAGATAGGTGGTCATACAAGCAGCCTAGCCTTGTAATGTGCAGGGGGCTAAAGGTGATAACCAGCAATTTAGCAGTTCAAATCTCACCAACCTCAAGGTTGACTCAGCCTTCCATCCTTCAGAGGTGGGTAAAATGAGGACTCAGATTGTTGGGGGCAAGAGGCTGACTCTATAAATTGCTTAGAAAGGGCTGGAAAGCACTATAAAGCGGTATATAAGTCTAAGTGCTATTGCTATTGAATTGTTATTGAATTGCATAATGGAAAACACTACATCTCACAGACCAGTAAATCATGTGGCCAAGCTTTGGAACCGAAATGTATGTCCCATTGCTTTCTGAATCAGTTGAAACTCCTCAAAGGGAGTTCTATTTAAATGGTTTAGTTTGATTTTAATAAAAATAGACACTTAGGAGGCATCAACTTTGAAACCTCTAATTTTGTACACTGACAAACTTGGTTTCTGCTTATACTAGATTGAACAGCTATTACAGGTTTTTCAGATGTGATATCCTGTAAGTAATGGCCCAAACTATAACCTCAAAGCTATATTTTGTAATAGTTGTAGCTTCTGGACCAATGACAGTCTTGCATACAGAATAACAGAATAACATAGTTGGAAGGAACCTTGGAGGTCTTTTGGTCCAACCTCCTGCTCAAGCAGGACACTCTATTATACCATTTCAGACAAACGATTGTCCAATTTCTTTTTAAAAACCTTCATTGTTGGAGCACTGGCAACTTCTGGAGACAAGTCGTTCCACTGGTTAGTTGTTCTATCAGGAAATTTCTTTTTAGTTCTAGCTTGCTTCTCTCCTTGATTAGTTTCTTGTCCTGCCTTCAAGTGCTTTGGAAAATAGATTGACCCCTTCTTCTTTGTGTCAATCTTTAGATATTGGAAGATTGCTATCCTATCACTCCAAGTCCTTCATTTTATTAAAGCAGACCTACTCAATTCCTGCAACTGTTCATCATATATTGTTCCTCTGATCCCCTATTCATCTTTGTTGCTCTTTTCTTTCTGGAGTCTCAATGTCTCAATAAGAGCCGAGGTGGCACAGTGGTTAAATGCAGCACTGCAGGCTACTTCTGCTGACTGCAGTTCTGCAGTTCGGCTGTTCAAATCTCACTGGCTCAGGGTTGACTCAGTCTTCCATCCTTCCAAGGTGGGTAAAATGAGGACCTGGATTGTTGTTGGGGGCAATATGCTGACTCTGTAAACTGCTTAGAGAGGGCTGAAAGCCCTATGAAGCGGTATATAAGTCTAACTGCTATTGCTATTGCTATAATGTCTTTTTTATTTTATTGTATAGCTAGTGAAGTTTTCATGAAATTCCAACAAGTGGGTTCATGGGTTTTTCATTTAATATAAGATGATGGAGTGCGTTTGTGTGTGTGGCCTGAATGCCCCCCCCCCCCACAAAGTCAAGAGCTTTCCTGGCCTTTTACACCTCCATGACATCCCAAGGGACGTCATCATGAATGAAATCACAGTAACCTTTCCGCAACATCAGGAAACAGAAAGAGCCATGGAGACTACAGAATGATGGAGAAGAAGAAAAATAAATAAATATTACCGGAGCATTCTCAATAATGTCACAACAATAAAATGAGTTTTTCTTTTTTTTTAAAAAAAAATGGAATAAATTGTAGGAAGGCTTTGGTAATAGAAAACAGAAGAAAACACTGTAAAAACCAGAGGATAGATTTTGGCAAGCCACCTCTATTTACACAAAGACACACACCACGTGATCAGGACTCCTCTAGGAGGCCAAACATAGAAGGAAGCATTTGTCATTATAATGGAAATATAAATGGATCCAATAATTATCTTCTTACATATGTGAGTCCGTGCCAGTACATCTCACTTTACAAAGCCCATTAAGTCCTAAATTTTATGTAAACCACTTTAAAAGGAAAGAAGGAAAGAAAGCAATAGAATGATAGCAATTTAGGGTATAAATATAAAAGGGAGGAGAGCAAAGTTTTTTAGGCAATAAAAGCTTTGGGAACCTAACAGAACAATATTGTAGTAAAATAATAAATTTCTGAGGTTTAATCACTTGGTAAATAAGGAGGGTACCTCTGTGGAATTTTAGCATGGCTTTTATATCAGTATCTATCTTCTAAAATAATAGCACGCTGCAATGTAAAAAGCGCCAGATTAGGTATTCAGTAGAGATGGCTATGGTGGAAAGAGAGCAACCAGAAAGTGTCATTTCGGCAATTTAGTCTTTTCAATAATAGGGTATTATTTGCTATATAGATCCATTTAAAAACAACAACAACTACTCATATAGGCTTTTAAAAGAAATAGCTTACTGCAAAGATCGGCTTTTTCTCTTCCCTCTCCCCCTTGCCTACTCAGTGCAGTTCCCAACACACAAACACACACAGACACAAGCACACACATATATGCAGGGAGAGAAGGGGAGGGAAGGAGGAGGAGATACTGAAATACTATTTCTGGGCAAGCATCCCCCCCCCTACTGTTATAAAGAAGCAAAAAGCAAATGTTTTACTAAACGTTTCACCCTATACACTCTCTCTCTCTCTCTCTCTCTCTTTCTCTCTCTCTCTCTCTCTCTCTCTCTCTCTCTCTCTCTCTCTTTATATATGTATCACACGTACGTATACACACACTCTTCTTATGAATGCACACATATGCTATTTAATATTTAGTAATTAAATATTACATTTGCTTTTTAGTTCTTTAGTAACTGCATTGGTGTGTGTTTGCACCTATGTATGTGTGTGTGGTGTAGTGTAGTGTAGTGTGGTGTATTGATATAGATATAGGATCCTTCCCAATTGTCTATTACTCACTGTATTGTGCTCTCATTACCTATTTAAGAGCTCAAATCTAGGCCGCCTTTGGGAGCCTACCGAGTGCTGGAGAAGGAAGATGGAATGCCTTAATTTTGTGGAACCCATTTCCTCCCTGAACTTGTGAGGTATCCAGCACCCGAGCAAGAGAAATTTATCTCATGAATGACTACCTAACTAACTCACTGCAATAAGATTCAAAGGAGCAGTTGGCTTCATTTCTTCCTTCCTTGCCCTACTTTAGAAGGATCTCCAAGGTCCCTTCCAACTCTGTTGATCTGTTCTGATCTGATCTCTTCTCTCCCTCATGGAAGAAATTAAGGACTTACCCTGGAGACCACGATGGACTCTCTGTTGGTATTCTGACCTAGGCTTCCCCAGCAGCACGAAGCTGAGTCCTTGTCCCGATGAGCCCCTTTTATTTAATTTACAGTGAATTTCTCTCCAGCAGAGTCTTTCCTCTCTCAGTCTGTTAAGATAGTTCACAATTACCGACCTTTATCAGGCTTGGAGAGTGGCCAGGCCGATATCTTTCAGATGCTGCAACAATTGGCAAGAATGTAGGAATGAACTAATTGTCTCCTGAAAACTCCACTCCCCTTTCGCTCCTCTTTTATTCCCTATGGGAGGGGCCATTCACCATCCACTGTGCTTTTACTCCTGAGTCAGCCCTTGTTCCTTAGTTGTTCCCTTCGTCTGGCAACTCTGCACATGCGCACACTGGGAACAGGCTCCAGCTGTTTGTCTGCCTCATTGATGTCTGACTCAGAAGGCAGCTGATAACTGTCATTTGGCCCTGGCCCCATCTCTGCCCCTTGTCAGAGCCTTTCCCCAGACTCCAAGACTGGCTGATGTTCCTCCCTAACCTCCTCACTGTCCGAATCTGCTGCCAGCTCTTCTGGTCGCTGGCCAGCCACAACAATTGGGGGAACTCCATAAACACTTGAGGAATCTACACAAGCCAGAAACTTCAAATTATCCACCTGCAAGATGGATATAGGCAGTGTCTTTCAAAGTCCAGCTTAGCGTTACAATGAGGCAGTTGCTACAAGAACTGTGAATGATTTCATGGGTACTACAAGGGGTAGTTAATACTGCCAGCTACCCCCTTCACTTTGCTTGTGGGAAAGCTGGCAAAGGAGGTCACAAATAGCAATTTTGTAACTGTGGGGATGCTATGACCATCATACATACAAGGACATGTCCTGAGTACCCTGGTTCTGGAGCATCATAAGTTCAGTCACTGAATGAGTGATTATTAAGTGAAGAACACCTCTATTTCTTGTTTTTATTTATTTATTTATTAGACTTATATACTGCTTCATAGAGCTTTCAGCCCTCTCTAAGTGGTTTACAGATTTTTAGCAAATTGAGTCAACAAATTGCCCCCACAGTCTGGGTCTGGTCCTCATTTCACCCACCTCGGAAGGATGGAAGGCTGAGTCAACCTTGAGCCGGTGAGATTTGAACCGCTGAACTGCAGATAACAGTCAGCTGAAGTGGCCTGCAGTACTGCACCCTAACCACTGCGCCACCTCGGTTCCTTAATGTTTTGGACAATGCATCTCCAAAACAGAATCAAAATTCTCACCCTTCATTGCGGTTATGTTGGTTGTAAGAAAGATAATTGTAATATCTTTCTCTTTTTTTTAAATCAGGAGACTTTGTATTCAGATAACTGGGGAATTTATCCGTCTCTTTGCATTTCCCAGTTCGTGCCATCAATGGAAACGCTACCCGCCTGAAACTGACTATTGTTTCCAGGCTAGATACAATCTGGGGAACAAAGAGCAGAACAGCGATAGCACAATAAAAATGATCACTGTTTTAAAGTTTCTCGTTAATGCTTATCCTACCCATCAGGAGGCTGTAAATATCTTGTATCATCGCATGGCGCAGTTCAGCTGCATTTCTTAATAAGGTCTGAAGTAAACATGCGATATGGATGCTGTAAGGCAGCTGGAACCGACCCTCCCCCCCCCACCCGACAGGCACACAAACACACACAAATCCTTCCTTGTTCTTTATTCACCGCAATACATTTAACATTGGTAGGAAAAGGCTCCTGGTTTGATTTTTAAGCTTTCTAACCTTCGCCGTGCTATGAGCATCTTCCACCTACTGACACAAACCAGGAGGCTGTGAGTTCGATCCCAGCTAAAGGCAGATATTTCTCTTTCTAGGCACGATGATAATATATCTGCAGAATATAGCTCCACATTGGCAACAGGAAGGGCATCTGGCCAGTAAACACTCCACTCCATTTAGTTGCCCAGACTCCACCCCACAAGGGATTATAGGGTCATTAAAAGATGATGATGATGATGATGATGATGATGATGATGATGATGATGATGATGAAGAATCATCCAGGAATGTCACCCTGAATTTCTGTGGTTCAGAAGGAATGCTCTTACATTAATTAATCCACTGTTTGCCTGCCCCGTTCCAAAGACAATATGACTTTGGAATTTCTAGAAGCTTAAAAAATGGGGTGGGGGACCCCCATCAAAATCTAGCAGAAGACATAGGTAGGTAGGTAGGTAGGTAGGTAGGTAGGTAGGTAGGTAGGTAGATGATAGATAGATAGATAGATAGATAGATAGATAGATAGATAGATAGATAGATAGATAGATAGATAGATAGATAGATAGATGAGACAAAGAGAAAGAGAAATAGAGAGAGAAATAGAGGGAAATAGAGATAGATAGATAGATAGATAGATAGATAGATAGATAGATAGATAGATAGATAGATAGATAGATAGATAGATAGATAGATAGATAGATGATAGATAATAGATAGATAGATAGATAGATAGATAGATAGATAGATAGATAGATAGATAGATAGATAAAGAGAAAAAGAGAAAGAGAAAGAGAAATGGAGAGAGAAATAGAGAGGGAAATATATATAGCTAGAGAGAGTGAGAGAGAGAGAGAGAGAGAGAGAGAGAAGATAAAGTGAGGAAGGGAAAGATGATAGATAGATAGATGATGTAGATAGATAGATGATTGATAGATAGATAGATAGATAGATAGATAGATAGATAGATAGATAGATAGATAGATAGATAGATAGATAGATAGATAGATAGATAGATTTGTGGTATTCAGCTGGTTCGGGCTGGTTCAGCTGAACTGGTAGTAAAAATTCTGGCTGGCCCCACCCCACCCTTACTTATTTGCCTCACATGCCTTGGCTGATGCCTTAGAGTCACACTCTAAGCTGCATAGCTGCAGCTGCTCTTTGGCTCCCTTGTCTCGATCACATAGCCATATTTGAATCCCACCACTAGATAGATGATGGATGGACGGATAGATACTTCAAATTGTTCTTGAGACATCAGGAAGGGGAAATTTTGATAAGATTTTTTATTTATTTATAGGAGGAACTCAGACACAACTGTTGCAGAGGTGGGTTGCTACCAGTTCACACTGGTTTGGGCAAACCAGTAATGGAAATTGGGACTGGGTTACCAAAGCAGTATGGACGACAGGCTGGCCCAGCCCCCAAACCGGTTCCCCTGTCGCCCAAGCCGTTGCCGGCATGTTTTTTTAGTCATTTTATAATGTTCTGCACATGTGCAGGACAATTTACAGGAACTGCACATGCGCAAGCAATGCACACCCGAGCGAAGTGAGCAGTGAGCACCCAAAGCACGCATGAAGCAAACTGAAAGCAACCCACCCCTGAACTGTTGAATCCTGCAATCTCTGTCTGGGTATAACCAAGTGGGAGATTATATGAGTAGATGCCTCATCATGCACTACAAAATAACAACAACCCTACACACACACAGACACACAGACACACACACACACAGAGACACACACGTAAAAAGAGACAAACTAAATCTCTGTAGGAAAAGTTATTATTTCCAAACTAATGTGGAGGATTTGGAGACATTCAGAAGACCTTGAACTGCTTACATGAGTTTTCAAAACTGTTGTTATAATTATCACCCGCACCCCACCCCAGGCAAAGAGTTGTTTAGCCCAAGGATATAATTTCAAACAAAGAATATTTAAATACTTTCCCATAAATTTTCAGCTTGGGAGATGAGCACAAGAATTAAATAATGGAAAAAAGATTTCAGGCTACTCCATGTAGTATGAATATGCCCATGGAGTGTAGCTTTACCCTTGCGATGAACTTTGTGGGGTCTACCTCCCCAATTATCCTCTTATCCAGTTCTTGATGGAGTATGTGTGTGGCAGACATTATGTCATCCTACAATTGTGCCCAGATTGGAGTTCAAGGTGTTCTTGGGGAAAGGAAAGAAAAAATTTAACCATGCCAATCCTATAGATTTCTTTGTGATAGGAATGAGTTTGGGGCAGAGACAAGAATGATTACCATGACTCATATTCAGTCCTTCTGGGGAGAAATGTTGAACCAGGAGATATCAAGACAGTCTGTGTTATTCATACTTTTAGATAAAGATAGACACACAGAGAGATTTCAACATTGGCCATTCAGCCAACCTTCTATTGATATGGTGCTCCAATGACCTTTTGTGAGACCCTTCACCACCATCTTAAAGGATGCTGGAAACCTGTTCTCAAACAAATCTTCTAAAACATCTTTTAAAAAAAATATTAACTGGGGATAAAACATCTGCTACACTTAGATATTTCTGTACTTTTCAGAAAAAAGTTTGGGAGGACATACTTCCAACTTACTTAACTGCATTCTAAGCAGGTCTACAACTGTGGTTGTTGTTTTCTCCCATCAAATTGTGGGGTAAAAATCCTGATAGTCTGCAGAACTTAAGGTAAAGGTAAATGTTCCCCTCGCACATATGTGCTAGTCATTCCCGACTCTAGGGGGCAGTGCTCATCTTCGTTTCAAAGCCAAAGAGCCAGCGCTGTCAAAGACGTCGGTGGTCATTTGGCTGGCATGACTAAATGCTAAAGGTGCACAGAACGCTGTCATCTTCCCACCAAAGGTGGTTCCTATTTTTCTACTTGCATTTTTACATGCTTTCGAACTGCTGGGTTGGCAGAAGCTGGGAGAAGTAGCGGGAGCTCACTCCGTTACGCAGCGCTAGGGATTCGAACCACAGAACTGCTGACCTTTCTGATTGACGAGCTCAGTGTCTTAGCCACTGAGCCACCGTGCCACTGCAGAACTTAGCAGAGGTTTATAAAGACTCAGTGTTGTTTCTTTTAATTGCCAATCAAATCAATAAGCTATTCTCTCCTTATCATTTTATCTCCATTTAGGCAGGACAAACCTTGCTCTGAAGCGTTTCATATTTCCCCAGCAAATTTCTTTTGCAACACGTTCGTGACATAATTACCTTGGAGCAGGACATATTGATATTAATTGGGTTTATCTTGGCAAACAGTAGACTACATGTATTTGCACTGTTCTTTAACTTTGCACCGTCAACTCATTTTTCTGAATTTGACTCTGCTGTATTCTGTTATCTGTGATGTAACATCAATGAAATATGGGTGGATGGGAATAGGAACATGTTCAAAGGCAACAAAACTCCTATCGGGCTGCATATTAGGAGCAGAAAATGCATTGCCCTCTAGAAGTTGAACTCCATTTTGTAACAGCCCAAGCTAATCATAAGCTAATGAGCAACATCTGGAAGACCATTCATCGCACACCAGCTCCCTACACGATTTAGACTATTACACTGTCTTAAAGGCCATAAAATCCGTGAAGCATTATTCTAAGACATGGTGCATGAGCGATTGTGAGTATTTAAATAAAGCAGTTAAAATCTTAAAGGAGCTAAACAGTGAAGAGAACGGGTGCAAAATGCAAAAGCAGATGGGCGGGGGAAAAAAATATCACTCTGAAAGTTGATGGTTCAGGTGGGTAAACTTGAACTGGAGACGGAATTCTCCTTGCCAGTTTCACACATTACTCCTGGTATAATTTTCCACGGAAACATCTGGTGCTAGTGGCCGTTTGGAAACAACATATTGGGTTAAATGAAATATTGTTCTAACCGCAGCATATTGGGTCTGATGGGCTTTATGTAAAGCTCGGTATTGTTCCATAGATGCCCAGAGCAATAAAACTGCCTATTTTGTAATCCATTCAAATTAAAACAACAATAGAGGGGGGGGGCAGGGGGAAAAAAACCAGTAGTCTCCATCTGGGCCGCCAAAACTCGTTTACCCATGTCTTAAAAAAGCGGAATGACAATGCCACCTACGAAAAGCAACGCTTTAATGGAAAACGCCAACCAACCCCCTTGTCATTCGCTGCAACGCCATCGCAGCACAAGCATTGTCATACTAGGCTTCTTGTAAACAGCCTCCTGAAGTGACCCACTAATGAACAAAGCAGTAGAGGCAAGAGTCACGCCATCAGCACCTGTTTGCCTCGCTACGTCCAGCAAGGGACACGCTACTTGTTATCATCCAAATGCCTAATCTGGAACTGGCGTTTGTGCAGGCACTGCTGATTTTTAATTAACTGTGTAGTGAGCTGGGGGGCGGGTGGTGGTGAATCTACTTTAAATGCTCCTCAACTGTAAGATCCAAAGTGTGTGCGTGTGTGTGTATTTGTGTGTGTGTGTGTGTGTGTGTGTGTTGAAGTGGGAACAGAAAAGCCAGCCAGAAAACCTGGCTTTTGGAGAGCAGTTAAATAATTTGAAAAGATGGAAGAATACAGAAATAGCCACCATGGAGGAAGAGATTGTGAAGGTGGTAGAGTTTGCAAACATGGCAAAATCAACTCCTCTGTCTCTGTCTCCCTCCCTCCCTCTCTCTCTTCTCTCTCTCTCTCACACACACAGAGACACAAATATAATGAAAAATTAATTAATGAAAGGAGTTTGCAAACATGGCAAAATCAACTCTCTCTCTCTCCCTCCCTCCCTTTCTCTCTCTTTCTCTCTCTCTCACACACACACAAATTAATTAATGAAAGGAGTTATTTGCCATGTTTGCAAACTCTACTGTATATATGTATTATCTATAGATGGGTAGATGATTGATTGATAGATAAATAAACAGACAGACAGACTGACTGATTGACTGATTTCATATTTCTAGCCCATCTGCCTCAAAGAGGGACATTAAGAAGCGGACAAGACTGGAACTCTTGATGGAGTTTCTTACTGACAAGGGATAAAAAGGAATGAGCGATTTTGGAATTTAATGATTTTAAAAGGTTTGTTTATTGGAAGAAGGGAACCAAAGTACATAATTTGTGAAGGTGAAAATGCTAATCGTTACGTTGCAAAGATGGAATGGAAGTCGCCTCTCTAGATATTTTCTCTTTTCTTAGACTTTTCCCATCTTTCACTTCTTCTTGATCTCCCTGTCGAGATCCGGACCCTTACTACCCTCCCAGCCTTCCGCAAAGCCACCAAGTCCTGGCTGCTCCAGCAGGCTGGGGGGCCTGTGAAACATCCAGCCCCACGGAAATTGTGAATGTTGCGGTTTTTGTTTTTAAAGTGTTGTCTTTGTCTAGTTTTCCCCCTTCCCTTGTCTATTGTGAGCCGCCCGGAGTCCTTCGGGAGTGGGCGGCATACAAGACAAATAAATATAAATACAAATACAAATTCTTCAACTACCTTTTCCCTGTTTTTGTAGCATCTTCATTCTGTGTAGAATCCTCTTTTAAGTCATATATAGAGAAGTATTTGATACAGATACAGATAGAATTTGAAAAATCAAGAGTTTGTAGGAGAGAGTTTAAGGATAAAACATTGTAGCTTTTCCACACTAAAGGTTGTATGTCCAACATTTCCAAGTAAAAGGTACTTGCCTAGGGCATTGTGTTATTCTAGGCTCAGGGCTAGTTTTGCATAGCAACTGTGGAACAGAAGACTATGCCTTATTCTGCTGAATCATGGGACTTTCAGGCACTCAGAGTAGGGTAAACAACTTATGACTCATCCAGCCAACTTCACCATAGGCCCTCTTTCCTAGAGGTCATTGAGATATAGCAACCTCTGGAGGGCCCATCTTTGACTTAGAAGAAAAGCTGTGTCCTTTTTATAGAATGATGTTCTCAAGGGCTTTTTAAACTACCATTCCATCGAAGAGCCAGAAAAGTTACGTGAAAGGAATACTCCCCAGGTCAGAAGACTTAATTTCTAGGTCAGTAACCAAAACTAAGGTAAACTCATTTTCTCATTGGAAGCATACATGGGTACCTCTCTAATAAGTCACTTACATTCTGGTTTGCCCATAGTCGTGCCAGGGCTATCAAATATCTGTGTTCCTTAAATGAAAATGACAAAATTGCATCCATTTTTGAATGCATGTGATATACAATGATAAGGCACTGTGGCCCACAGCTTTCCTAAAGGCCACCATTCCGGGTGGATTTTTAAAAAAATAAATAAATAAATTTTTAAATCATTTTTTTAATTTAAATCAGTTTTTTTTGTTTTTATCAAATTTATTGATAAAATTTATTGATATAGACTCTAGAAAGAGTGCAGAGAAGAGCAACTAAGTTGATTAGGGGACTGGAGGCTAAAACATACGATGAACGGTTGCTGGAATTGGCTATGTCTAGTTTGATGAAAAGAAGGACTAGGGATGATATGATATCAGGATTCCAATCTCTCAGGGGCTACCCCAAAGAAGAGGGAGTCAAGCTGTTCTCCAAAGCACTTGAGGGTATAACAAGAAGCAATGGGTGGAAACTAATCAAGGAGAGAAGCAACTTAGAACTAAGGAGAAATTTCCTGACAGTTAGAACAATTAATCAGTGGAACAACTTGCCTCTAGAAGTTGTGAATGCTCCAACACTGGAAGTTTTTAAGAAGATGTTGGACAACCATTTGTCTGAAGTAGTATGGGGTTTCCTGCCTAAGCAGGGGGTTGGACTAGAAGACCTCCAAAGTCCCTTCCAACTCTGTTATTCTATTCTATTCTATTCTATACTATTTTATTTTAATAAAATAGACAGCGGGCCAGAGGAGGAGCTGCTGCGGGACAGAGATGACAGTTGCTCTTTAAAAATTATAATTTAAATCAAGTTGATTTAAATCAAGCCTTTTTACTAGTGATTTGAGCCATGATTTGAATCACGATTTAAATTGACTCGATTTAAATCAAATCCACCCTGCCACCATTTTATTCCCAGTCTTTCCATTGAGAGTGATTTCTTGAGCAAGGGCTTCTAATCTTGGCCGCTTTATGAGGTGTGGACTTCAATTCCCAGAATTCCCCAGCCAGCATGGGAAATGGCTGGGGAATTCTGGGAATTGAAGTCCACACCTCATAAAGCGGCCAAGATTGGGAGCACCCTATTCTAGAGATAGGCCAAACCCAAAGATTATTGCATCTTGATCGAACAAACAGCCAAGAAGTGTGAATTAAATCAGTCTGAAATGGTTCATTCATAGCACTAGCAATTGCATTTCAGCCCATGCGAATTTAAAAATCAATTGAGAGGCCAATTTAAATTTGATGAGGCCACGTGTCCATGTAGGGGGTGTGGTGTTTTTTTTTTTTAATACAGCTGCTGCTACCTCATTTTCAAGGGGCTTGCTGTGTGTTCCCTGGGCCAAAAGCTCACAGCTCTTATCAGGCCAGTATTCTGCAGCTTTTGTGAAAATGCGGTTGGCATGAAAAGCAACTGCACTCACAATGGTCTGACACAAAGATTAAATGCCTTTTAAATGAATTGGCAATTGCATGGGCCATCTATCCCAATAAAATTATTCCCACTTGGCATTGCCATGTGCAACTTGGGCCTAACAATTAGTCATAGTCTATCATTCTCCCATAAATCAGAATTCTTCAATTAAGCTCGGGGAGGAGTCTTCATCACCAAGTTCTGAGCTAGAAAGGGAACAAATTAATAAATAATAAAAAAGGGACACTGGCAACCTCATCAGAGAGATGCTGGCATCCCAAAGGCAAGAGAATGGCTTTTCAACATACATAAAATGGAGCTGAATATGAACAGTATTTTTATATTTTGAGACACCTCTGATAAATGTCAGTATCCCCATGTAGTAAGTTGAAAGAAACATCATTATTATCAAGGTGGCCTTAATAGCAATAGCAATAGCAGTTAGACCTATATACCGCTTCATAGGGCTTTCAGCCCTCTCTAAGCGGTTTACAGAGTCAGCATATTGCCCCCAACAATCCGGGTCCTCATTTTATCCACCTTGGAAGGATGGAAAGCTGAGTCAACCTTGAGCCAGTGAGATTTGAACAGCCGAACTGCAGAACTGCAGTCAGCTGAAGTAGCCTGCAGTGCTGCATTTAACCACTGCACCACCTTGGCTCTAGTAGACTTAACAGTCTACTCCTATGCTGAATGTTACTGTGTGCTCTTATGGTATCCCTGTTTCTTCCTATTGTAGAAGAGAAATTGAACTACGGAAGTCTTGCAGTTCAATTTTCACTAAACCCCAAATGAACATAGAAAGAATGTCCTACGAACAAATGAGGCTTGTTGAGTGATGCAATGCAATTAACAAGTTGTGCCAACACTTATTTAGGACTTTAACTTTAAATAAATTTATATGCCGCCCAATCCCGTAGGACTCCGGGCAGCTTACAGAAACAAGTTAAAATATGGAGTTAAAAATAAAAAGAAACAATTTAAAAAGAAACAATTTAAAAAACAATACACTCAATCTGGGTGGGGCTGGACCTCATTCATGAAGTCAACAGCCCCAGGCCTGCCAGAATAGCCAGGTTTTAGTAGCTTTTTGGAAGGCCGAGAGAGTGGGGAGGGTCCGGATCTCTACGGGTAGGTCGTTCCACAGGGTCGGAACAGCTACAGAGAAGGCCCTCCTCCGAAGAGCCGCCAGCTGGCATTGTCTGGTCGACGGCACCCGGAGAAGGCCCAGCTTATGAGTTCTTATTGGCCATTGGGAGGTATGGGGCAGGAGGCGGTCTCGCAGATATCCAGGACAGTTGCAGTGCAGTGATGGGATTCAATTTTTTTTACTACTGGTTCTGTGGGTGTGGTGTGGCTTGGCGGGTATGGCAGGGGAAAGGATACTGTAAACTCTCCATTCCCTCCCCACTCCAGGGGAAGGATACTGCAAAATCCCCATTTCCTTCCGATCAGCTGGGACTCGGGAGGCAGAGAATAGATGGGGGCCGGGCCAGTCAGAGGTGGTATTTACCGGTTCTCCAAACTACTCAAAATTTCTGCTATCGGTTCTCCAGAACGGGTCAGGACCTGCTGAATACAACCTCTGTTGCAGTGTCCCAGGGTCAAGAGATCACCTTTTGTGACTTTCTGACAAACAAAATCAATCGGGAGGCCAGTTTCACCTCACAACCATATTATTAAAATCTGCACTGATTCACTTAATAACTGTGGCAAGAAAGGTCGTCAAATTAGGCAAAACTCACTTAACAAATGTGTCTCACTTAGGAACAGAAATATTGGGACTCAATTGTGGTCATAAGTTGAGGACTACCTGTGGATACTACTCAACTCCAAACTGGCTCGGCCGCTGGACTCGTGTCGTAGCCTCAGAGATCTCGATTTGGCCTTGCGTCTCTATAAAGTCTCACATGATTGAACAGATGATTTGAAAGTAGGAATTCCCCCCCCCCTAAAATACAAACAAAACCAAACTAGTCTTCATTAGTGCAACTTGACAGAATGAATAATTCCAAAGTATGTCTTTCTAACATCAACTGTTAATTAATGCTGGCATAATGGAACTTCCTTAGCTGGATGAATTTATGACTTGCTTTGCCAAATTTTCATCAAGTATCATCCAATATCATCCTTTGGCTGTTATTCTCTTGGTTTCCTTCCTCTGCCTTGCTCTGAACCTTCCGCTCTATGTTTCATCTGAATATATATATTTTTTCATCTTCTATGTTTAATGTAGTTCCAGAGACTCAGGTGAATTGCAAGCTTGGGGCTGCGGGAACATCATTACTTGCCTTCCTTGCACCTGAAAATTGCTTTTCCTGCTGGCTTCCAAAATGAGCACATTTTAAACATAGTGCATTAAAGCACAAAAATTTGGAAATGTCACAGAAGAGCCTCGAAACTTTTTTTAAAAAAATTGCTTGGTGGAGTCTCCCTTTTATTTAGC
Organism: Thamnophis sirtalis; assembly: GCF_051295495.1. Taxonomy (NCBI): domain Eukaryota; kingdom Metazoa; phylum Chordata; class Lepidosauria; order Squamata; family Natricidae; genus Thamnophis; species Thamnophis sirtalis. Next base: position 88,798,097 of record NW_028261382.1, on the reverse strand, counting down.
TGCCACTGTGCGGGACTAATAGGCCTGGAGTTTGTTGGGAGAGAGCCAGAGAAAAATGAACAGGCAGATGGGATCCAGGGTTAATGAGTAAAGGCCACATAGAATTGCATAAAACAAAGAGTCCAGTATGATGCACATTGCCAATATCAACATTTAGGTTCCATCCAGGTGTCTCTTGGCTGCAGATACACACAATAAAATATTCTGTGGAAGTTGCCAGCACTAGAACAGGAGTGCAAGGATAATGATAAAATATACTCTGGAATTCACGAGGCCTCATTTTCTGTGGCTAACACTGTCACTTAACAGATCTGTCTCTGACCTCAAATAAATTACATTGCATTTTTCTGTTTCATTTTCTTTGGGTTGGAAATGAGGATAATGGTACTAATCTGCCTTTCAAAGACACACAGAGGTTTATGAAAAGGACGGGTTTTGCTGGGTGTTTTGTTGCTTGGATTAATGTCCCCAGTCAGAGATGATCTCTTTGTGGATGGAGCAATGGATGATGAAGCCATGCAGAAAGAAGTGTGGGTTGTACACAGACATCTCCATCTTAATGATTTTGTTCTAAGTTATCGGCTTGGCAGAGAAAGAATTCTCAGCTCATCTACATTGGAGGGTTGTTGTCTAGTTGAACAGACCACTCACTGTCTTCCAGATTTCTGGTTATTGTTGCAATTGGAAACATGACTCGAGGCAAACATCTATGGAGATTCTCAGTCATCCAGATCATAGTTGTCTTGAAGCTGCTCTTTCAAAAGGCAACTGGACTGGTTGTTTTTTTTCCCTTGAGGAAGAAGAAAATGTTTTGCTTCTCATCCAAGAAGCTTCATCAGTTATGACTGGATGGTGGAAGAATGGAAGGACAGGTTCTGACAGGATGGTGGGAGTGGATGGAAGGATGAAGAAATATAATATAGAAATAGTCCTTCCATTCCCCAACCACCTTCATCCTTCCCAGAATCTGTCCTTCCCTCTCCTTGAATGAGAAGCAAAACGTCTTCTTCTTCCTCAAGGAAACAGTCCCATTGACTTTGAAAGGGGACCTTTGAGAATACTCGAGGCAGGCAATACTTGGGGTTCATTTCCTTTAAGTCATAACAGCATTCCTCAAAGGTGGTGGAGCTAGAAATTTCTTGGCTGGAAAGCTGTTAGAACCTGAATAGACCCAGTGTCATGGCTGGAGCAATACGTTGTGACTGCATGTTGACGTGAAATGCATCAGGCACTAATGGGAAGGAAGCAAAGCAAAGGCCACACACACAGACCAATGGTAGAAGGATGGCTCTTCACAGTGGGGTTAGATAGTCCTGAGATTCTAGAAGGAAAATGGACAATATTGGCCAAGGTGGAGCTAAGATAAAGTACCTTCTGTATGAGATGACCAGCCCGAGCTTGAGTGATAAGTCAAATGCGTCATAAGTCACAAGTCCCTAGGTTCCTGCAAGAGATCTAAGTCCAGCCCACCTTGAATGCCTTTCTTATCTCCAGCTCATTTCCCTTGACCACTAGTTGGTCAGATGTTTGTAGAGAGTTTAGGTAAAGGTTCCCCTGCACACGCGTGCTACTCAGTGTTGGGATTCAAATAATTTAAGAACTGGTTCTCTGCCCTAATGATTTCTTCCAACGACCAGTTCACCAAACTGCTCAGAAAGTTAACAACCGGTTCTCCCAAAGTGGTGCGAGCTGGCTGAATCCCACCACTGGTGCTACTTGTTTTCAGCTCTAGAGGCAGTTCTCATCTCCGTTTCGAAGCCGAAGAGCCAGTGCTATCCAAAGACGTCTCTGGACGTGACGTGGCCGGCATGACTAAATGCCGAAGGTGCACGGAGCGCTGTTACCTTCCCCACCAAAGTGATCCCTATTTTTCTATTTGCATTTTTACGTGCTTTCAAACTGCTAGGTTGGCAGAAGCTGGGACAAGTCACGGGAGCTCACTCCATTACGCAGCGCTAGGGATCCGAACCGCTGAACTGCCAACCTTCTGATGGACAAGCTCAGCATCTTAGCCGCTGAGTTTCAATAAATCTTTATACCCATCTGAACTGCCTGAATCTCTGGATTTCCCTGGGATTTGACACCTTATTATGTTTGAATTGATGCAAATTATTCTTCAAGATTCCAACAGTTTTGTTCCAGCATGGTCCCGAATACTTTTTTGTGTGTGGGAGGGAAAGATTAATTCCAATACACTCTAAGCCAAAATCTTTGAATCTTTCTCCATTTGAAACCATATGCATTAATGGCACTCTAGCCATTAGACAGTAGCTAGTATAATCTTAACGCACATGCCCTGTATTTTATCTGTAGAACATACTTCCACTAGCATTGGTTTTTTTTTTCTTCTTGACATTTGCACTTGCTGCTTGTTTAAAACATTAAATTCAGTGTTGTGGGGATTTATGACTAATAATAATAAGCCAATATCTCCCTTTGTGGTTGGTTTTCTTTTGCTTCTTTTTAAAGAAAACCACAACCGCAATGAGCCAGGACTATTATATCAGGTAGCGAGAGGTACAAAGTAGTGTTTGATCTTTCATTGATTCAGGAGCAGGTTTCTCTTGCTTCTTTCCTCCCTTAATCCTCAGTGCTCAGCAGACAAAACAACCCTGGCTGAATGCTGAAACAATTAGATCATTAAGAGTGCAGAAGATGCTTCCTACATCTTTAACCAGCCTGACCTTTCTCTTCCTCATCTAGACTTAGTCCCATTACTGATCAACAAGCCGGGCTGAATTTAAATATATTTTAATACATTCCCTACCTTTTGATCAAATGAGATGCTCGTGGTAGACTGTAAATGGAGGAAAGTATGGAGTGATTATCTGATTCTTTTCCGTTCCTTTGAGTGGGGAGAGAGAATCATTCTCTTATAAGGAAGTCTTTCAATCCTTTGAAAGAGTGGGGACCAGTACTTGATTTTCTTTGAATTCCCAAACTTATATTTGTTACCCTTTCTGACATGCTCTTAAGATCGGGTCAGTCCTTTCTATGCAGAGGTGGGTTTCACATAATTTTACCACCAGTTCTCTGTGCACTGAAAATTTGAGTCCATGCGCCTTCCATGCATGCCCGTGGCCTTCTGCACATCCATTTTGCTCATGTGTGCAGCCTTCTATTCTTTCAAGGTCAGTAAAACGAGGAGCCAGATTGTTGGGGCCAAGAGTCTGTTTAGAGAGGGCTGTAAAGCATGACCTCACAAATGCACGCCCAACAAATGCATGTCGCCGTTTTGTCACGGCGGTTTTGTCGGCGCTCATTTGTTGGGCGTGCATTTGTCGGTGAACCGCTGTAAAGCACTATGAAGTACTACATACTGTAAGTCTAAATGCTAATGCTATTCTTCCCTTCTTAAACGACTTCTTTTGTTAAGACATGTATTTTTCCTGCTCTCTGGTGGTTTTGTTATTGTTGACCTCAAATCTCAACTTCTGGTTTGTCTCAATGGTCCTGATTTCTCCCACCTTCCAGTCACAAGAGTTGGAGATATCCGGGGAGGAGGATGCTTAAGGAGACACCCAGCAGAAAGACAAGTAGACCACTCTGTAATTTAAGCATTTTTGTTCAGGTGTCAGTGCATTGCCTTATTCCACTATTTTTCCGTTTCACTTCTGCTGGGTCTCGGTGGTGTTTCTATAAATATCATGTACACTCGCTCCAACACAATATTATTGGAATGTATCCAGGAGGGATATTTTGCAGGGTGTGTGTGTGTGTAAGGGAGCATTGTGGCCAAGATAGGAAAGTGTCTGCGTACAGTTTTGGGGCCTCAGTGGAACACAGGTTGCTGGGAATTTGGCAACAGCAGGTAAGTGGCAACAGATGAAGTCTGTCAAACCAAGCAGATGCCTCATTATCCACGGTGCCACATTGCAACAGTGCAGCTGTAGGGAGACAAGTCTTACTTTCGTCTCATTTGCAAAACAAAGTGGTGGCTTTTGCTTTGTGTATGTGCTGGTGCACACACATGTTCAGCGTCCCTGCCTATAGCCTTTCCTGCTATCCTTCCCTCTGAGATGCTCACCCTTGTATCCTGTCGGATCCTCAGATATTTTTCTTTTTGCGGGAGAAAGAAAAAGCAGAGAGTAATTCAATCTGATTCATTTGCAAGAGAACGAAACAGTTCCACAATATATCAATTCAAGGACAATTACACTCAAAGAGTTATGTTTTTAAAACCCCATAATAAATGAATAATTCCTCCGACAGAATTGCAGGCTTGCATCTTATTTGCATATTGTTTATCCAGCTAAACGGGCTTTTCCAATGATGTCTTTCCCGATACCGGATAGGTTTCTGAGTAATGTAAGATCATGTTTTTTATTTATTACATGTGAAGCAGTGTGTTAAGCATTACTGTAGTCTTTTAATAACATTATAGTTACTTTAATTGCATTCAACTGATGTTATGATTAACGTTAAATCTGTCTGCCTCCCGTTTGGTGGTCCAATTTGTTAGCAGTGAAATGGTAGCGTTTTGTTGATTGGCTCGATTTTCAGTTTGTTACTCTTTTATTTGGAAGGCATTTATATATATATATAAAAAGGGAAACAAGTGACAATAAGGATTTAACCCATTTACTTTGGAGGAATCCCCATTTAGCTTAATTTGAGTTTTTCCCAAGTAGACATGTACAGGATCTCACTGTAAATGTAATTCCTTGACAGTTGAACACACATGGAGCAATACATCAGAGTCTTAAAAAAGAAATATATTGTTCACTGTGCTCGGGGTAGTAGACCCCAGTTGAGCAAAGCTGCACAATACATTTATTTTGTGAGCAAACCTATTCGTTTGCTTCGTATATGTATTTATTTTCCAATTAGTTGCCCATGCTTTTTGCAGGTTTATCCCAGATTTTGTTGTTGTTGTTGTTGTAACATTGGTTTGTTGTAACGTGGAACAGATGCATTTGTAACGCAACTCCAATGTTTCCAGTTATGGGATGTAAAAAGGCACACTCGTTTTAGATTTGTCTTAGGTGAGCAATCGCAGGATTAACAGCCTGGAAATCTTTTTTTCTGAAGCTCGTCCCTTGGGTTCGCGGCTTCTTTTCTGTGTGATTCCTTTTTTTCTAGTCCAAGGAGCTGGATCCTCACCCAGTAGCCAAATTAAATCCGTTGAAGCGGAATGGAGAGGCACCTGAGACATCCATAGATCTTAGAAAAGGCAATCCTACATACCCACATATCAGAGGTGCATTGCCAATTTTTTTTTTTTACTACCGGTTCAGGTGCGCTCCTACATGATAGCAGTATTCCAGTATTTGAGGGGCTGCTACAAAGAAGAGGGGGTCAAATTATTCTGCAAAGCACCAGAGGGCAGGACAAGAAATGATGGATGGAAACTAATCAAGGATAGAAGCAACCTGGAATTAAGGAGAAACTTCCTAACAGTGAGGACAATTAGCCAGTGGAACATAAGTTGCCTTCAGAGGTTGTGGATGCTCCATCACTGGAGGTTTTTAAGAAGAGACTAGACAGTCACTTATCTGAAATGGTATAGGTTCTCCTGCTGGAACAGGTGGTTGGATTAGAAGACCTCCAAGGTCCCTTCCAGCTCCTCTTCTCTTCTCTTCTCTTCTCTTCTCTTCTCTTCTATTCTACTCTCATGTTAATCTCTGCTCAGCTAGGTATTGGTTACTGGTGAGGAGGTGCTTTGGTCTTTTTACTTCCTTTTCGGCTTTTTGACAATCAAGGAATCACCAAAAACATTCTCACATCTCGCAAGCCTAACTAATATGTAAAAATGAGAACAAAACCCGTTCTTTCTAGCACTGATGATGTAACCTAGTTTGGATAATGAAACATCTTCAAGAAAACAAGCAAGCTCAGAGAACACCAAGGACCCCCACACAATTCAAGCCTGAGCTACTAATATTCTCTTCCAACAGGCATACTATATTTACTTTAGAATTATGCAATGATTTTTGTATGAATACTGATTCATACAAGCAGAGTCAATGCATGTAGAATAAGAACTACACTTCTCATATTCCAGGATCAATTTGGTGTCTTAAGATAAAGTAAATTAGCTTCTTGTACAGCTCCAGTACCAGGGGTGGGTTTCTCGCCTCGTTCCAATCGGTTCGGTTGCAATGGGGCCGGCGGCGTCCTCGCGCACGCGGCGCACGCATGCATACTAGCATCTGTGCGATGCTCCAGCTGCTCCTGGAGGATCGCGCAGGCGCTGTATGCGTCCTGCGCATGCGTGGAAGCGCAGAACTCATCAAAACTGGGTAAGGAGCGTGGGCGCGCGGGTGGGCCCTTCGCCGTTCCCGGAAGTTACTTACTTCCGGGTTCGCCGACCAACCGGTTCGCAGGGAGCGCCGCGAACTGGTTGAAACCCATCCCTGTCCAGTACCTAAACAAAACCCGTGTCATTTGTCCCATGTCCTACAAATGAAGATGCTGTATTTGTGAGGTTCCATTTCAGTTTTCCACAAACGCATGGAAATGAGGCCACATCAGACAGTTTCTAGTGCAGGAAGAGATCTTAAAGCGGCATCTCTCACGTACCCAGCAAGATTGCTACCAACCCCGTCACAAAGTGCTATTTAAATATACACTTCCTGTCAATATACATATTTAAATGCATTTATTAACGTATATTGTATTTGCCAAGAATTTTCTGGAAGTGTTCCGAGAACTGCAAACAGATTAGATAGCTGAGTTCTAATCCAGCTATTTGTTTGAAGAGGTTTTATATTTTATATAGGATTTAATGAAGCATGGTGCGGCTTTTTTTCCCCAAGTTATTGGCTGAGTATAGTTTTTTTTCTGAATATTGGCTTGTAAAATTGATGGTTACAACAAACTTGATAAACTCAGGTTGAACATCTGACACCTTGTCAGTTTATAGGGGTTGAATTGGAATAGATGGCTAGGAGCCTGGGCGGGGCTTAGCTTGACTGATTTGTACATAAAAGTTGCTTTGTCCTTGCAATATAGTCTCTGTATTGTTGCTTTTGTGAATCTGTGCTTCTGTGCTTCTGGTTCTGGTTTTGCTGCATGGGTATTGTATACATGCATCAGAGGTGGGTTCCTACCAGTTCGTACTTACTCGGTAGAACCGGTTCGTCAAATCTACTGAACCAGTTAGAAGAGGTTCCACCAGTGGACCCAGAAAGCAGGCCACACCTACAGAAGAGGTTCCAAAATTTTTTGAAACCACCACTGGTGGGTGTGTAATGGGCAACAAGATCATTAATAATGATCTAGTAATATTTCCTTATACATTTTAGGGACCTTTCCTTACATAATTGGTGTTTTCTTTTATACTTTTGAATTTCTAATTTCTGTTTCCATTAGTTGGCAATTGCTAAAACCAATCCCACGTGAAAAAGTATTCAAAGCCTTCTTGATTTTAATTGTCAATTTATTTATTCCTGCACATTGTAATATTTATTCATTTACATATCTCTGTTTTTCCACTGTTGTGTAAACACAATTCCAGCAGCTGCGAACATGTGTAAAATTAAATATATATTATACTTCCTTTCAAATAGCCAACAAAATATTTCTGGTTTTAATTCCATATCTTGTTTTATGATTGCTTCTAACCACTAACTTCTGAATAGCTACTCAGGCCGACCTAAGTACTAATTCATAATTTCATATCCGGTCACATGGGCGGCAAGCCACTCCCATCCAGTCACATGGGTGGCAAGCCACTCCCACAAAGGAGGCCACCCCCACAGAGTAGGTTCCAACAATTTTTGAAACCCACCACTGACATGCATCATGATTTATATTATTGTATATAAAGAAGTTTCTTATATAAATGAATACTGCTGAATTGTTTACTTGTGTGCTGGTTGGATTGCTGCAAATCCTAACATGCCTTATTATGGAAATTTAGCAAACTCTGGAAAATAACAAAATCATTCTGCAGCTTTCTTTGAATGTCCACTTGGTTTTTGTTAGAGCTGAAGTTAACACGAGAACAGGGTGAAGACATAGTTCTGCCAATGGGCCTAAAGACCTCACAATGATAACGATGTTCATCAAGTGGTTTCTTTGATTGTTGTCACCAGGGGGAATGGGAGTATTGTTGCTTTTTGTATTGAGTTTTACCCTTGAAAGCCATTTGGAGTCTCCATGAGTGAGTTGGGTGGCCATGAAAATTTTCTTAAACAAATATTGTTTTATTTATTATTGTTGATTTTAAAAAAAACAAACTTTTATTTTAAGCCTGGCAATACCTACAAATATCTACAAATCAAAGAATAATTGTAATATAGAATAACTGCATTAGCAGCAATATAGCCTTTCCCTTTTTTCTCTCTCTGTTTCTCTTCTTATTCATTAATTGTTTAAAGATCAGAAGTTTCTCGGGCTAATTTATATCTTGTTTACCAAATCAGTAAATATATATATATATATATATATATATATATATATATATATATATATATATATATATATATATATATATATATATATATATATATATATATATATATATCAGAAATTGACTCAGACTATAAAATATTATTCTGTAGTTTGTTTGTTTTTAAAAAAAAGAGAGAGATTTTTTTTTTTAAACTTAATCACCAACGCAATCAACATTCCATCAATGATGGACCAAGAAAAAGGCATTTGACCAAGTTGAGTGGGATTCACTTACATGCCAAATAAACAGGGATCCAGCAGTCTAAGGGTGGCCTTTTTGACACACCTTTGCTCTTAATATTTTTGCTCTCCAGTCTCTTGGCGTCCAAGAGGGCTTGCATCTTGCCATGAAATGCTGAGTTTGGAAATCTCTCTAGATTAGTCTCAAACAAGGACTAACTCATCCATGACCTTTCAGAAACACGATAGGAGCTTAATTAAAAACAAAGCCAAAAAGATAGTTAATTCAGATGAGACCACCGGCTCCCCTGTGTTGAAAGAAATGGAGGTATGTCAGCAGTTCAAGTTGCTGCTGATAATTCTATTATATAATGACCACTGAGTTGAAAAGCAGGCACCTTTTTATAGCCCTTCTTATTATCAGAGCTCAGCTGCTAGAGAGAGCAATGTTTATTGTTAAAGTCGTACAGGCAAATAAAATCAGGTTAACGGGGGCAGCTGCACCACTCCAAGGACATTCAATGAAATTTCATTAAAACAATTCCTGTGCAATAAAGGCACATTTGAGTTTATAGACATGATACAGTGGGGAAATTTTGACCCCTTACATATAACCGAAGAAAGAAAGTTTTCCTAATTATTCTAGGGCTTTTTAAAATTTATTTAGATGTAGGCGGTTCACACTGCTAACATCTACACTTATGAGAACACTCATTAACCATGTTAAATAAAACACACACACAGACAGACAGACACATGGTTAATTAAAGACCTAGTGACTGTGTATCAGACTTGCCCAAATCTAACTCTAGGAAAGCATGACCCTTGACTCCATTTAGTTGAAGTAATAGGTACTTTTACTAAACTAAACTGGTTGCAAGTAAAGCAGGATCTGAAGAATTCCTCTGCAAAGCACCAGATTTTTCCTTCCCTCCTGGTCCACTCCACCACCTCTTGAGCCAGTCACCAGCGTTCAATAGCAAGGTGTTTGGATGATTTGGGAACCATTTGAGGGTGGGCAGTCCATCCACTCCTTCTCAGGCTGAGAGAGGGAATAGAAAGAGCCGGTTCACAAAAATAAAGAAATAGAACAATACTGCAATATTTGCAGATCCCACTGAACTGTGCTTCCCACTTCCTCATTTTTGTCTTTGTGTGAACTAGGGAGGGATTTGACTGAAATGTTTGGTCCCCACGATGTAAAAAAGATGTGGAGACTCTAGAAAGAGGGAAGAGAAGAGCAACAAAGATGATTAGGGGACTGGAGGCTAAAACATATCAAGAACGATTGCAGGAACTGGGTGTGTCTAGTTTAATGAAAAGAAGGACTAGGGAGACATGATAACAGTCTTCCAATATCTCAGGGGTTGCCACAAAGAAGAGGGAGTCAAACTATTCTCCAAAGCACCTGAGGGTAGAACAAGAAGCAAGGACTGGAAACTAATCAAGGAAAGAAACAACCAAGAACTAGGTAGGAATTTCCTGAGTTAGAGCAATTAACCAGTTGAACAACTTGCCTCCAGAACAGTGGTGGGTTTCAAAAATTGTTCGAACCTACTCTGTGGGTGTGGCCTCCTTTGTGGAAGTGGCTTGTCACCCATGTGACTGGATGGGAGTGGCTTGCCACCCATGTGACCGGATATGAAGATGCCGACAACACTTGTCAGAAGCACCTTAAATTACCTCACACACAGCACTGGCATGCATAAGAATGTGATGTAAACTTGTTTTTTAAAAAGCATCTTTGGTTTGCGTTAAAACAACTTCAACACACACAATGTTCTGATTGCACCACAAACGCAGTAGTCATCCTTACCTTTCACAGAGGCGCTGAGTTTTATAAATATGAGCATGATAGTGTAGAATAATCATATCCAAGGACCAGTGGTGGGTTTCAAAAAATTTTGGAACCTCTTCTGTAGGTGTGGCCTGCTTTCCAGGTCCACTGGTGGAACCTCTTCTAACCGGTTCGGTAGATTTGACGAACCGGTTCTACCGAACAGGTGCGAACTGGTAGGAACCCACCTCTGCTCCAGAAGTTGTGAATGTTCCAACACTGGAAGTTTTTAAGAAGATGTTGGATATCCATTTCTCTGAAGTGGTGTAGGGTTTCCTACCAAAGCAGGGGGTTGGACTAGAAGACCTCCAAGGTCCTTTCAACTGTTATTCTATTCTATTCTACCTTGTGGTGTTTTGTTTTGTTTTTGGCCTGGTTTCAACTCTTCTTATCGGCCCTTTGTCTTGTTAGTAGTTCTCTCCTGCAAGGCCATTCCTTCTTCCCTCTACACATACTGCTCTGTTTGCAGTTTCTGAAAGTACGGTCGACTTAAACAATTTCCCTATTAGCGTTTATATCATCTGGCCAGGATGAAGCACCACCGGAGTCTTCCCTTGTTCCCTCTATCTTCTTTTCCCACCTCTGTTCCTCCACCACCACCCCTCTCTAAGCCAGCTATTTAAGATTCTATTCTCGAAGGAATCCCCACCCCCCATCTGCAACCTGCAAACAGTTGTTTGAGGAGCAGAGAGAATATATTGAGTATGGTATATGGGGAAGAAGGGGGGGGGCAACCAGCCCAGTGCTTTTGACATCCCATAAATCACAATTTATTCATGCCTTTCTTTTTATACCAGTTTGAAAAAAAAAAGAAAGAAAGAGAACCCTCTCTGGAAGCAAACGAGCTTGGCTTCGCAGCTGAACGCGGCCTGTCAGTGCTATTGTATTGTTCAAGGAGATTTAGAAAAATTACCCCAAGGCCTGCTTCCCTTCATATCAGTAATTGTGAATTGGAGCTATGGGCCTTTGCAAGAGGGCAGCCTCTATGTCATGTTGCTGGAACACTGCCAAGTGTTAAGTGTTAAGAAAAGGCATCTTTTCTTTAAAAAAAAAAGGAAAAGAAAAATCCCCCTATCTTTTTACTTATCCTATTGGTCTTTAACAAGAGCCTAAATCGGAATAAGGTTGAACTATTTTGGACATGCAGCTGACGTGGCTTCAATCTTTTGCTAAGGGCTTTGACCCCCATTGAAGATGTTGGCTTCTTTCCACTTATATCTCCTATCCATTAGAGATGATGTGTTTAAATCTATACCCAGAACCTCCACTTCAAACTACTGGAAGACTGATGGGGGGGGTCATATAATAGGGAACAGCTTCTTGAAAGTATACATTGTTGGACATTCTGCACCAATACAGACGTACAGATGGGTGTTCGATGTGGGAAGATTGCTCTAGTACAGTGTTTCTCAACCTTGGCAACTTGAAGATGTCTGGACTTCAACTCCCAGAATTCTCCAGCCAGCGAATTCTGGGAGTTGAAGTCTGGACATCTTCAAGTTGCCAAGGTTGAGAAACACTGCTCTAGTATATCTCATTTTTATTACACTATTTCTAATAGAAGATAACATTTGTAGCTCAGAGTTGAACCGTGGAGTCCTTGTCACTCTGTAAGCTTGGTTATTTGCTTGCAAATGTTTCATTAACCAACCTGAGTAGTGATAAACTAGATAACACAGAGATAAATCATGTTTATGCCTCATACAACATCTCTAAGTAACATGGAGATAAATCATATTTACACAGCATACAAAAGAGACAATAAAAAAAAATACAAGAATGGAACAAAAAGACCAGAAGACATCCACACTAGATAAGCAGGGATTAGTACTAGAAAAACAATCAAGCAGGAAACAATCAAGGAACTACAAAGGACTGTGTACAAATTCTCCGTCCTCCAGGTCATGGTGGTTTTTCAGGAGGCAACTGGACTTTCTTGTTTCTTTCTTTTGAAGCTAAGAAGCTTCTTCAGCTCTGACAGGATAGTGGTGAATGGAAGGATTTATATTCATTGCAATATAAATATCATTGCTATTTCTGTGATTTTTTTAAAAAAACAGGCATATAATGCAGAATTTTGAGAAATGGAAATGCTAAATGATAATTGTATTCTGGTTTATGTGCTTATAGCAATAGCAATAGCAGTTAGACTTATATACCGCTTCATAGGGCTTTCAGCCCTCTCTAAGCGGTTTACAGAGTCAGCATATCGCCCCCACAGTCTGGGTCCTCATTTCACCCACCTCAGAAGGATGGAAGGCTGAGTCAACCTTGAGCCGGTGAGATTAGAACCGCTGAACTGCAGATAACAGTCAGCTGAAGTGGCCTGCAGTACTGCACCCTAACCACTGCGCCACCTCGGCTCTTGCTTGTTTTTGAAGTTCAAGTTAGTTTTGATGGAGGGAGAGGGAGAGAGAGAGAAACCAGAACAAATTCTACTCCCCATATGTGACATCTAATAAGAATGCTGCTGCAAAAAATCATGCTTCCCATGCCTCAATGAGGCTGAGGGACATTGCATGTCTCCTTATTTTTTATTTTATCTGTTTAAAATTTCTGACCTTTTTTTTTTAATGAGCTGGAATGCTCTACGGAGCTTCACAGATCTTTCCACCTCTCTGCATTTGTCTTCACCATAACATCAAATTCCTCCCATCTGGAAGACTCATTATTCTTCTCGTTTTGGCAACGGGTGCCCTCCCAGATTTGCCAGGTCTCACACAGAAGAGCGTTGATTGTAGGAATTTGGGGCAGGCCTGCCTTGTTGGTGTACGATGACAATACAGCCCCCGCTCGGAAAGAGGCAAGTTGCCGGAATAAGCCTTTGGATGCTTGGCTGGCCATCTGTGCTGCCTGGCACACTTTTGTGACGCCTCTGGCGGGCGCTTCCTCCCGCTCTCTCTTTCTCGACATTCAAGCATGTGTCGGTGCTCCTGCCGATTGTGGCTTGCCCAGGTTCTTTGGTCTGACGGAGAACAACTGAAGTAGAAACCAGAAAGGGCCCTGCAAACTCCTGATAACAGAACGAAATAAAGGTAATTTCCGATTCGTTAGTTAACAATGGCAGGATAAGTCAGGGGTGACTAATGAGTCAGTAAATTACCCACCAAGCTGGGTAGATGTTCACAAGACAATTGGGGACTCAGTAAACAGCGTGGAAATATATGGAAGCCTGTGACCCTGAACTTCTGCACCCGTCTTCCACTTTTACCGCATCCGAACAGAGCAGCCTCTGCCATTTTAAAACTGGGTTTCTTTCTCAGCCGATGATTTACTACTCTCCTCTCTCCCACGTTCATTATGTAGCCTCCTTCAATCATTCCGCAATCCTACCTGCATGGAGCAGATAAAGGTGCGTGATCTTGGCTGCTTCCCTCCCCTCCTGGTTTCACCCAATTGATGGGAAGATTTGCAGTGAAACACTAAGCACATTTGCAGGCAGGTGGTTGAAATGCATTGCACACAGAATAGTACATGGAGCCCAGTGGTTGGGCTTCAGGCAGCTCGCACCACTTCGGGAGAACCGGTTGTTAACTTTCTGAGCAGTTTGGTGAACTGGTTGTTGGAATAAACCATTAGGGCAGAGAACCGTTTCTTAAATTATTTGAATCCCACCCACTGATGGAGCCGAATCTTCAGATTGTATCCCCATCTATAGATAATCCTCCACTTACAAAGAGCATTTGTTTTAATGAGTATTTGAAGTTCCGAGTTCCGAATTTCATTTTATTTATATGCCGCCCTATTCCCAGCGGGACTCAGGGCGGCGCACAAACCAAAGGAGGGGAAGGGAAACACAAAAACTACACAAAAAGTACAGGGCATATAAAAACAACCAACAGCCACACGATTCGAGAGGGGAAGGGAACTCATCGACCCCAGGCCTGCCGACACAGCCAGGTTTTAACGCTTTTCAGAAGGCCTGGAGAGAGGTGAGGGTCCGAATCTCTGCGGGGAGCTCGTTCCAAAGGGCCGGAGCCGCCACAGAGAAGGCCCTCCCCAGGGTCGTGGCCAGATGACATTGGCTAGTAGATGGAACCCGGAGGAGGCCTAATCTGTGTGATCTAATGGGTCTTTGGGAGGTAATTGGCAGCAGGCGGTCTCTCAAGTACCCAGGTCCAATACCATGAAGGGCTTTATAAGTGACGACTAGCACCTTGAAGCGTATCCGGAGACCAATCAGTAACCAGTGCAGCTCGCGGAGGATAGGTGTAACGTGGGTGTACCGAGGTGCACCCACAATCGCTCACGCGGCTGCATTCTGGACGAGCTGAAGTCTCCGAATGCTCTTCAAGGGCTGCCCCATGGAGAGCGAAGTTAGGACAGGGCTTTAAAAATGTGGCTTACAACCTGTCCTCCAACTTAGAATGGTCACAGAGTCCCCATGGTCATGTGATCAAAATTCAGGCACATGGCAACTAGCGGCATGGCAACTGGCATATATTGTATTTACAGTGGTTGTAGAGTCATGTGATCACCACCTTAGTCACCTTCCAACAAGCAGAGCCAAGGAGAAAGTCTGATTTCCTTAAGAGCCATGGTGATTCACAGCAAGTCAAACAACTGTATTAAAGCAGACGTAAAGTGAGATTTGGACATTAAGTGTGAAACCTACTGGGTCAGGCTGGACAGCCTCTTAGAGCCCCTTTACTTCTATATTAAAGCCACATAGGCAGAATTGCAGCTTGCAAAAGAACAGGAAGCCAGTGCCTAACCACAAGATGTCTCTATGTCAAAAGTCCATGTCAAAAGTCCAAGGTTCAATTAAAGTTCATTAATGACACGTACTCCATAAACAAAAGGAGAAGTAAGACCCTTATAAGGCTTTCTCCTCAAGGTAACCACTAAGAAATGTGCTAAGTATTTCCATGTTGCAATGCTTTTGAGAACGTATAAGAACGGGTGCTTCGGTAATGAAGGTTGTTCAGAACTTGCAATGCTAAACCATGGGCTAGCTCTCTGAACCTGGCTGCCAAATAAACTTTTCCTGTATCCTGAGAAGTCTAAAGCCTGTCATTTTCTGCAACAGTATCAAAAAAGTTTGTGATGATTAGGGGACTGGAGGCTAAAACATATGAAGAACAGTTTCAAGAACTGGGTATGTCTAGTTTAAAGAAAAGAAGGACTAGGGGGTGACATGATAACAGTGTTCTGATATCTCAGGGGCTGCCCCAAAGAAGAGGGAGTCAAACTATTCTCCAAGGCACCTGAAGGCAGGACAAGAAGCAATGGGTGGAAACTAATCAAGGCGAGAAACAACCAAGAACAAGGGAGGAATTTCCTGACAGTTAGAACAATTAATCAGTGGAACGACTTGCCTCCAGAAGCTGTGGGTGCTTCAAAATGAGAGCTTTTTTCAAAAGAGATCGGACAATCATTTGTCTAAAATGGTATCAGATTTCCTGCCTGAGCAGGGAGTGAACTAGAAGACCTCCAAGGTCCCTTCCAATTCTGTTATTCTGTAAAATTGGACAAGATTGACTTAAGTGCTTTGGTTAACAACGGGAGCTCCGGTCCCAGTTGTGGTTGTTAGTCAAGGAGTACATGTACACAGCAGATGCATGGGTGAATAGCAATAGCAACAGTACTTAGACTTATATACTGCTTCACAATGCTTTCCAGCCCTCTCTAAGCAGTTTTTAGAGTCAACCTCTTGCCCCCAACAATCTGGGTCCTCGTTTTACCCACCTCGGAAGGATGGAAGGCTGAGTCAATCTTAAGCCTGGTGAGATTTGAACTGCCAAATTGCAGGCAGCCAGCAGTCAGCAGAAGTAGCCTGCAGTACTGCACTCTAACCACTGCACCACCGTGGCACAATATTATATTTAAGTGTCAAGATGAACGACAAATTCTTGGCACTTGAGTCCCTTAGCCCAGATTCTTTCAACATCATGCAGTGTAGTGTTTAAGTTGCTGACCTGAAATACATCAATCCTAATTCAAGGCCACATTTGACCACAGAGCTCTTGCTTAATTCCCAAAGCTGATAGGAGGATTAAATGAGGGCTGACACCCGTTCACCATTCATGCTGCCTTAATTCTCAGAAGGGAAGAAGGATGATATAATATATACGCATACATAAATATGAAACCATGAATTTGTATTAGGGAAACCTTCCCATACTTTGACTTAAAACCAATTATTAGGATTGGTTGAATAAACACAGACTTAAGTAATTCAGTATTCAATAGCTTCAGAAATGAATTTGATATTTATTTAATTTACTCTTTTTTTCCCCACCTTCCTGCCTTGTGGGGATGAGTATAGTTTTCAGACTTAGCTATTCATGCACTGGTTCCTCTTAGTATGAACAGGCTGAAGAAATGGAAAGTTAGAACACTTAGACTGAGGCTTAGAATCAGAATAGTTGGAAGACATCTTGGAGGTCTTCTAGTTCAACCCCCTGCTTAAGCAGAAGACCCTATACTAGTGATGGAGAACCTCGGGGGGAGCACAGGGGGGTCATGAGTGGGTGTGCCACACCCATAATGCACGCATGACCAGCACTCCCCTCCATTTTTGGTCTTTTTTTCACCCTCCCCAGGCTCCAGAGGCTTTATAGGAGACTTGGGAGGGCAAAAACAGCCTCCCCACCCCCTTGAGACCCTCCGGAGGCTTCAGTAGCTTCCCTGAAGCCTCTGGAGTGTGAAAAACTGGCCCAAGGGGAAACTGGAAGTTTGGGAATGGACATCTGGTTTGCTCGTAGGGCCAGTTTTAGCTTTCGACTCTTCGGGGTATCTTCTGGAGACTTCCCTGAAGGCTCATAGGGTCGTTTTTTGCCCTCCGGAGTCTTCAGGGTAGCCTCCTGAAGGCTCTGGAGGACTAAAATCAGCCCTATGAGCAAACTCGAAGTACGTTCCTGAACTTCCAGTTTGCCAATAGAGCCAGTTTTTTGTACTCTGGAGGCTTCAAGGAAGAAGGCCAAAGTCAGCTGGTCAGCTGGCCAGTGCATGCATGCACGCTGGCCAACTGACAGAGCAACACCTTGTGTGCCCTGACAAATGGCTCTGTGTGCCACCTGTAGCACGCGTGCCATAGGTTCGTCATCACGGCCCTATACCATTTCAGACAAGTGGCTGTCCAGTCTCTTCTTAAAAACCTGCAGTGATGAAGCACCCACAACTTCTGAACTGGTTAATTGTTCTCACTGTTAGGAAGCTTCTCGTTAGTTTCCATCCATTGTTTCTTGTCTTGCCTTTTGGTACTTTGGAAAATAAGTTGAACCCTCCCCCCCTCTTACTTATGGCAGCCCCTCAAATGCTGGAGCACTGCTATCATGTCACCCCTAGTCCTTCTTTTGTCTAGATTAGTCACACCCAATTCCTGCAACTGTTCTTCGTATGTTTTAGTCTCCAGGCCCTCAATCATCTTCACTGCTCTTCTCCGCACTTTTTCCAAAGCCTCAACATCTTTTTCGTGCTGTGATGACCAAAACTGGTTGCAGTATTCCAGGTGTGGTGTTAGAGCCGAGGTGGCGCAGTGGTTAAATGCAGCACTGCAGGCTACTTCAGCTGACTGCAGTTCTGCAGTTCGGCTGTTCAAATCTCACCGGCTCAAGGTTGACTCAGCCTTCCATCCTTCCGAGGTGGGTAAAATGAGGACCCAGATTGTTGCAGGCAATATGCTGACTCTGTAAACCGCTTAGAGAGGGCTGAAAGCCCTATGAAGCGGTATATAAGTCTAACTGCTATTGCTATTGCTAATACCTGGATTGAGTCAGATTAAACAAAAAAGCTAGAGTCAGAGAATGTGAATGATCTGGGAGCAACTTTTCCCCTATATTTGCTGAATGTTTTTACAGGGGGGAGTGGGGAAGAGCGGTTTGTCTAACGGCAAACAAGATTCAGTAGTGTCTTCATTTCTAAAATGATACCTCCCATCTTATAAGAAGCACAATGGGTTATGAAGACAAGATACACGTCTTTCAAAGGATACACATAAATCAGCCTGTACAATTTTGCTTCTTTGTTGTAAGCAGCAGTGAAAATGAATGCTCAAGGAAAGTAGTGCTCTACAATAATAAGGTCTATGGTTACAGAAAACATTCTGTAAATATATTCCCATTTTCCTTAGAAGAGCATTATATTGTCATGATCTTCAAAGCAATTAGATTCAGAGATGGAAGGATGATGATAGTTATAACTGTTGACGGCCTCCCTTGCTTGGATGCTGCCTGGAATTATAAAGGCCTCTTTTCAGGATCAGTGCTGTTCTTTGCTTAATAATATGTGTGAGCCTGTGTTATTAAGTATTATGAATTATTTGGATTCTCTCTATCTTCCACTTGTCACTTTGGTATCAAGGCCTGTAATTCTTCACACTGTTTTCAACATGGAATGTTGGATGCACAGAGAGACAGAGACAGAGACAGAGAGAGACAGACACACACACACAGAGAGAGAGAGAGAGAGAGAGGGAGGGAGGGAGAGGGAGAGAGAGAGAACAATTTGCTTCAATGACTTTTTTAAATGCTCTTGAGATAGTCATCTTTTTCCTGTTTGCTGGTGCCCTCTGATAATCAAATCAATAGCTAACCTGGTTTGTTAGGGGAAAGGTTCCCATCACATAGACAACCAAGTTCCATCTTCCTGTCTCCTTAATCTCCTACATGGCCAGTTGGATTTTGATTCTAATGCTGAGACAACCAGAATGTTGTGATTCCTTCCAGATATGGATTCTCATTTCTAACCATAAAGGGCCTCTTCCAAGATGCTTTCATTAGATTCAGTGATGGGTTTCAAAAAAATTTCGAACCTACTCTGTGGGTGTGGTCTCCTTTGTGGGAGTGGCTTGCTGGCCATGTGTTCTCTCTCTCTCTCTCTCTCTCTCTCTCTCTCTCTCTCTCTCTCTCTCTCTCTCTCTCTCTCTCTCTCTCTCCTTCCTTTTGTCTCTCTCTGTCCCTTTTTCCTTTTTTTCTTTCATCTCTCTCTCACTTTTCTTTCTTTCTTTCTTTTTTATTTCTTCCTTTCTTCCTTTCGTTTTCTTTCTCTTTCTCTGTGTGAGTCTGTGTGTGTTTGTGTGTGTGTGTGTGTGTCTGTCTGTCTGTCTGTCAGTGGTGGGTTTCAAAAATTTTGGGAACCTCTTCTGTAGGTGTGGCCTGTTTTCTGGTGGAACCTCTTCTAACCGGTTTGGTAGATTTGACGAACCGGTTCTACTGAACTGGTGCGAACTGGTAGGAACCCACCTCTGATTAGATTCTCTAGCAGATGTTATGGCCAAAATCACAAGAGTTGTTCCACTCAATAGGACTGAAAGTAGCATAGTACATAAATGTAAGAGTTCTACTCATCTAAGAAATCAGCAGCAATGGTGAAACACTGGATAAGCTTTTCAGTATCCACAAAGAAAACAATGGAAATGTTTTGGGTTTTTTACCTGATTCTAATTGGGGCATTTTCCAGGCTCTCCGTTCCTTCTGAAGATTCAGCAGCTGCATATTGGACCATTGTCTACTTTGCGTGTCTGCTTCCTGTCTCTCAATGTCATTTCCACATACTTTTATGTTGTCCTATATTGCTGGCATCTTGGAAGATAGACATCAATAGACATCACTTCTTTTTTAGCAACTACCCATTCACTCAGATGGTTAATATTTTTAATATATTGGTTTCAAGTCACATCCTTGATCTCTTCTTTTGATCTTGATTGTGTAGATCTGAATCAGCACTCCTCCCTCTCCTTCCTTCCTTCCTTCCTTCCTTCCTTCCTTCCTTTTCTTCCTTCCTTCCTCCTTCCTTCCTTCCTTCCTTCCTTCCTTCCTTTTCTTCCTTCCTTCTTTGCTTGCTATTGTAGCCCTCCAGTGGCCAGAAAAACTGGCAGCAGAGTCGGACAGTGAGGAGGTTGGGTAGGAGCATGGGCCACTCCTGCAGGCTGGGGAAGGCTGGGACGAGGGTTCTGCTTCGGAGGGAGAGACGGGGCCGAGTCCGTCTGGCAGTGATCAGGTGCCTAGGGAGCTAGACAGCAGTGAGGTAGAGGAACAGCTGGAGCCTGTTCCCAGTGTGCGCATGGACAGAGCTGCCAGAAGAAAAGAACAACTCAGAAATCAGGGTAGACTTGGGAGTAAAGTCACACGTGGACGGTGAATGGCCCCTCCTATAGGACATAAATAGGAGCAAAAGGGGAGTTGAGCTTTTGCAGAAAACAATCAATTTGTTTAGTCATTAGATTTGTTTCAGGAGTGTGAAGATCTGTCTGTGAATCTCAGAATCAACTTCTGTGCCCAGTCTTTCCTTACACAGCACTGCATTTGGAAAATATTTACATGGCAGCTTTCCAAGGTAGATAAGGTCTGTAGTCATAAATATTCCTTTGAAAGACTGTTTGCCAGGCCTTTGCTGAATGTGAAGGAGAGGAATTCACATTCGTTTAAGAAAAGGGTTTTTGTCTGGACCAGGACTCTGCTTAGGTCAGAACCCTTCCTTCCTTCCTTCCTTCCTTCCTTCCTTCCTTCCTTCCTTCCTTCCTTCCTTCCTTCCTTCCTTCCTTCCTTCCATTTTTATGTCGCCTTTGAGTCACTGCAGAGCAGCTTCTGCACAGTGGCTTGCCCTGGTCTCTTTCCTAGAGCTAAGAGGCAGTGGCCTCCTGCCTGTCTTCGTGCCAAAAGCAGGACTAGAATTCATGGTCACCCAGTTTTTAGCCTAGTGCCTTAACCACTCCACCAAGCTGTACCTTTGAACCCCCCCCCCCGCCCCAGTGCTATAAATCTTGCAAAGAACTGGGCAGGGAAAGGCTTTGCTTTCCGTGACTTTGCCTGACTTTAATTTCTTGGATGTAGGAGCCTAGCAACTGGCAGCAAGTAATACCATGGCAGCAATTACACCCTCCATCACTTTCCTATCAAGGCATAAATGGCAGCAAATCACATCTTCCTTTTGCCGCTGCTGACC
This sequence comes from Thamnophis sirtalis, assembly GCF_051295495.1. NCBI lineage: Eukaryota > Metazoa > Chordata > Lepidosauria > Squamata > Natricidae > Thamnophis > Thamnophis sirtalis. The sequence goes on along the minus strand of NW_028261382.1, from coordinate 88,776,796 downwards.
TTCATTGCTGAAGGTTACAGTCACAGTCTGTTTAACAGTAATCCAAGCCCAAATTTTTTCCCAAGATTGGACTCCATTGTTTCAGCCAGTAAAAGTTCATTATGTGGAGCTAATGGGGATTTTATTTCAGCCACTGAAAATATAACAGCAAAGCAACCCACAAGGGAATGATGAGATCAGGGTAGATCCCCATATTTGCATGCATGTTTGAGACATAACTGCTTTTGGTCAAACGTATCTTCTTCTGACGTAGATTAAAAATAAATAGATAAAATAGTAATAGAATTCTTTATTGGTCAAGTGTGACTGGACACACAAGGAATTTGTCTTTGGTGCATATGCTCTCAGTGTACATAAAGAAAAATAAAGTAGAATACATTCATCAAGAATCATAAGATACAACACTTAGTGACGATCATAGGTTATTAATAAGCAATCGCATCATATTAGGAAACAGATAAAACAATATAAATTTTAAAGATACAAGCAACATAGTTATAGTCATAAGTGGGAAAAGATAGGTACCAAGAAGGAAGAGAAGAATAATAGTAATACAGTCTTAGTAGGTAATATGACAGTGTTGTGGGAATTAGTTGTTCAGCAGAGTGATGGCATTTGGGGAAAAACTGTCCTTGTCTATTTTCTGGTGTGCAGTGCCCTATAGCATCGTTTTGAGGGTAGGAGTTGAAACAATTTATGTCCAGGATGTGAAGGGTCTGTAGATATTTTCACAGCCCTCTTTTTGACTCGTGGAGTATATAGGTCCTCAGGTTGGTAGCAATTGTTTTTTCTGCAGTTCTAATTATCTGTTGAAGTCTGTCTCTGTCTTGTTGGGTTGCAGAACCAAACCAGACAGTTATAGAGGTGCAGATGACAGACTCAATAATTCCTCTGTAGAATTGAATCAGCAGCTCTTTGGGCAGTTTTAAACTTTCTGAGTGGGTGCAGAAAGACATCCTGGAAAGACAAGAGTCATAGAATTTCAAAGTCTTCATTTGCCTTGCAGGAAAGGTCTACACCAGGATAATAAGGTGCCACATGAAATTAATTCTGGGAGTGATTTCTTTGCTTTATTCTCAACTGCCATAACAACATCATGGAAGCTGTTTTTAAAAGGAGTAACCTAGTGTATGCTGTAGTGCTGGTGATGGGAATAAAAATGAACCATATGGTAGTAACATTTAAAGTCAGAGCTTACATCAGAAAACAAAAATACATTTTAAAAGTTTATTCCAGAGCAATTAACAGAACCAGTAGCAGAAAAGTTTGATAAACAGAAGTTAGACTGTTGACCGAAACTTGGTCTTGGTATCCTTAACTTGGGTGGTTGAATGTGAGATATTTACCTTCTCAAGAGCCAATGGATATTCATAAAGGTGCTCCACACTCCATCTTTTTAGTCTTTTAAATGGAAGCATGAAAATATATCTATCCCAACTGGCTTTTAATTTAAAAAAAATAGCACTTAGACTTATATACCACTTCATGGTGCTTTACAGCCTTCTCTAAGGGGTTTACAGAGTCAGCCTATTGCCCCCAACAATCTGGGTCCTCATTTTCCTACGGAAGGATGGAAGGCTGAATCAATCTAGTATTATAATGTACTAGCTGATAACATGGCGTTGCCCGGGTATTTATCCCAATCCTGTATTAGGCAGGAAAAGCCCTGATTTCGGTGACAATTAAATTACAAATGTTTTCCCTGTGCCCCCAGAGGCGTCAAGGAAAGTGATACCACCTTGTTGATTTGCTAGCTGATCAATGAACATTTGGTATAAAGCCAGTATGCTTTTTTCTGATCTTGATTTAGAAGTGGCTTCTTGTCTGGGATATTTGCACTAAGCGGTTCAATGTTGTAGTTCTTTTCTCATATGTAATCTGCATGAAGTACGTTGTGTCGGTCTTGTATTGGTGCAGGCAGGCCAAGTTGCAGTAATGTTTTACTGATCATGGCCTACATTTGTCCTCCAAAATAATCAAAGCTTTGTTGAAAATGTCCGGACCAAACCTAATTTCTAAGAGGGAGCCCCCTTGTGGAGTACTGTGAAGCCATTACCATGGCAACTCTACTGCGCAGTAGAAATCATTTTACGGCAGTATGGTAGAAGCCATTTTAAGGCACAACAGACTGTATCTTAACAGAACACACACCCCAAGGGGTGTTGGGGTGTCTTACCCCCACAGCATTTTTTTTCCAGAGAATAAGTCATCTGTGTGTATCAAGTTTGGTTGAAATTGTTCGAGGCATTCCAGAGTTATGCTGGAACACACACACACACACACACACACACACACACACACACACAGAGTCATTTTTATAAATATATAGATTATTTTGCAGCTGTTCTGATTTTTTTTAAAAACAAAATATGGCCTTTTCAAATTGTGGTACAATTTCCTCCCAAAATATGTGACTTTTAGGTTATATTTAAAATGTGTAGTTTCTGATGATTGGAAAAAAAAATACATACCTTACTTCTTGATTGAAGCCAACCTATGAGTTTCATAATAAAAATAATGGGACATTATGGTTCATGACACAGTCATTTAGATGTTTAGATTGAATTTGGCATTTTATCCATCTATCCCTTCCAATGATCTGGGATGTTGGTGTTTGATAGGGTTAGCGGTATCGTCTCAAGATGTAAGCTGTTCTATATTATTATTGCTGTTATTATTATTATTATTATTGACTGATCATGTTGGATACAGATTGCAACTCTAAAAAGGCAGTTTTCAGAAAATAAATATACAGGGCTATTTTTTAAATATTCTCTGCTGCTTCGGGGGTAGCAGAAATCTATTTTGTAAAAAAAAAAAATTGTCAGCAACCACTTCTAAGCAACAGTGGCAGTTTATGGGCAGTATAATAGGATTTTTTAGCCCTAAAATAAAATAATGAAGGCTAATTAACGTGCCTGGATCCATTTAAACTAATAAAAGGAGTTCAGAGCTGTCTAAATGCAGTTAGGAAACTACGAATTTGGCCAGGTTTCATGATCTCACATTCATTTGCCAAATAAATGTCTTACTGATTTGTTTCTAAAAATAAATGCTGAAGACCAGATGCTGAGTTTTCCAATTTTCCATGTGGCAGGTTTAAAAGTTGTAGCGGGCATTTAGCAATTATCATAACCATCTACATTAATATAGTGCTTTCAGTAAACAAGGCTTCTCCTACAATATTCCTTGCATATGCCTGAACATAACTACATCCTGCCTGCACAAATAATTTATTTCCTCATTCCTTTTAAAAACCGCTCGACTGATTCCCATTGATAGCTTTCTCCCATTGAATGCAAGTACTGCTGAGTGAACTAAAATAAAGCTGTGTTATTTTTCTTCCCAGCAAACACTTTCTTTTTTCTTGAAAAGGAAACAGTGGCACACATTCCTATGGGTCAGTAGAATAGATAGATGCAGAGGTGACATTCAGCAGGTTCTGACTACTTCTGGAGAACCGGTAGCAGAAATTTTGAGTCGTTCGGAGAACCGGTAAATACCACCTCTGGCTGGCCCCGCCCTCTTCTATTCTCTGCCTCCCGAGTCCCAGCTGATCGGGAGGAAATGGGGATTTTGCAGTAACCTTCACCTGGAGTGGGGAGGGAATGAGATTTTACAGTATCCTTCCCCTGCCATGCCCACCAAGCCACGCCCACAGTTGTAAAAAAATTGAATCCCAACACTGGATAGATGGTCTTTAGCAAAGTCCCACAAGTGCTTTTTCAAGAGGCAACTGGACTTTCTGGTTTTTCTTTGAAGACGTTTCGCTTCTCCTCCAAGAAACGTCTTCAGCTTTAGCAGATGTTATTGCCAAAATCAAAAATGTTGCTTCACCCAATAGGACTGAAAGTAATATGATACATAAACGTAAGAATTCTACTCATCTAAGAAATCAGTGGCAAAAGTAGTTGGACTGTGTTGGCAACAACTGCTAACAAATGATGAAATCCTGGATAAGCTTTTTATTACCCACAAAGAAAACAATGGAAGAGGTTTTTTTCGTGGCACGACAAAACCGCGCTCGACTAAAGTGCGCCCAATTAAACCACGTCGCTGATGTCATCAACAGGGCGACAACAGCGAGCGCGGAGAAAGAAGGGCGCTTTAAATAGCGCTTTGAAAGCAAGCCGATTCAAGTTAAGGTAAGGGTTAGGTTTAGGGTTAGGTTTAGGATTAGGTTTAGGGTTAGGTTAAGGGTTAGGGTTAGGTTTAGGGTTAGGTTTAGGGTTAGGTTTAGGGGGGTTAGGTTTAGGTTTAGGGGTTAATTTTAGGTTTAGCGTTTACAGCGTGCTTTTTTCTCCGCGCTGTTGTCACACTGTGATGACGTCAGCTACACGGTTTCGTCGAACGCGGTTTTGTGGTGGAACCGGTTTTTTTACTGGTTCTAATTGGCCAGGCCCTCCATTCCTTCTGCAGATTCAGCAGCTTCTTATTTGACCATTGTCGGCTCTGCATGTCTTCCTTTCCTTCCCAGAGCTGAAGAAGCTTCTTGGGTGAGAAGCGAAACATCATTCAAAGGAAAATAAAGAAAATCCAGTTGCCTCCTGAAAAAGCAGCTTTGGGACAACCATGACTTGGATGACGGAGAATGCTATGCTCTTAAACGAAGGTTTCAGTCCTGAGCTGAGCTGAATTGACTTTCACTACAATGCAAGACAAGGCCAAAACCAGGCAGGCAGGTGACCTGATAGGCTGGCAAGGAGGCAAAGACCAATAATTATCTGTTCTTTGCATCACCGAGAAGATGCTCAGATTGAGAAGGCCAGCCCAAAGTCTGAAGCATTTCTTAGAACACTGAACCATCGTTGGTTACTTTTAGTATACGGAAACCTCTGAATCAAGGATGAAATAACACCTTTTGGTTATTTACGTCAATAGTGCCCAGGTAGAGATGAGAATTTACGTCAATAGTGCCCAGATAGACATGAGTAGCTCTCTATTGTTGCCATAAATAGGATTTTATTAAGTCTCCTCCTCTGATGAGAGTTCTCATAAGAACACATAACAGCTGCAACAGGGTGTATTGTTCAAAGAAGCAGTTCCAGTTTTATATACCAAGTGTGCCACTTCATATACATTAAGAAGACAAAGGAAATGACAGCTGACACACTTAGTGAAGCTTCATTGGCTGTAACTAAGTGAAGTATCAGAGATTTTCTGGGGGCAAGAGGAGGCTACACTCAAGAATAAAGACGTTGGGGAAGACAAGAGGAGAGGGAAGGGACACGGTGGCTCAGTGGCTAAGACACTGAGCTTGCCGATTAGAAAGTTTGGCAGTTCAGTGGTTCGAATCTTTACTGCTACGTAATGGAGTGAGCTCCCGTTACTTGTCCCAGCTTCTGCCAACCAAGCAGTTCGAAAGCATGTAAAAAACAGGAACCACCTTTGGTGGGAAGCTTACAGCGTTCCATGTACCTTTGGCATTTAATCATGCTGGCCATATGATCACAGATACATCTTTGGATAGTGCTGGCTTTTTGGCTTTGAAACGGAGATGAGCATTGCCCCCTAGAGTCAGGAACCACTAGCAAATATGTGTGAGGGGAACCTTTACCCTATCTTATGGAGGAAGACCATAACAAACATACTTAAGAGGATGGAAGTTCAGGATATTTTGATGATGACACAAATCAAAATCCCTAAGTCATAAACTTCTTGTGGTAACTGATAGCTGTCAAAACTGGGCTTGATGCAGGAGTCAAAGGTGACTCACCCTTGAATCGTGAATGTGGAAATGTTTACCAAGATTGCATGAAATTCAAAAATCATCAGTCCCTCCTAATGAAATAAAGTCTCACTGAGGTAATGTGGCAACACAAATGCCTGAAAGTATGAAATGAACAAATGATGGGATTGTAGGAAATGACTGGACCAAGCAAGCTTGGAGGGATGAGAAGAAGGGGAAGAGAACAGATGAATGAATGGATGGATGGATGGAATCAGAGCTTGAAGGCCTGTCTGTGAATTATTGTTGATTATAGCTTGAGATCAACCTAACAGTTGAGTCAATGAATTGCAAATGGAATCACTGGGAGTTGAATATGCCTCTGTGGAATTTAACTATCAAGTGTGTAAATATGAGGGAAGCTGTAGGTCAAGATTGCTGAAGATCTAGTAAAACTGGTGGCCATGATTTGAAGGAGGAAAAGGAGAAAAGTAAGATTTACAGTTACCTTGTTTTAGAGAAAGAGAAATATGAACAATATCATTGCCTACAGCCGAGGTGGCGCAGTGGTTAAATGCAGCACTGCAGGCTACTTCAGCTGATTGCAGTTCTGCAGTTTGGCTGTTCAAATCTCACCGGCTCAGGGTTGACTCAGCCTTCCATCCTTCCGAGGTGGGTAAAATGAGGACCCGGATTGTTGTTGGGGGCAATATGCTGACTCTGTAAACCGCTTAGAGAGGGCTGAAAGCCCTATGAAGCGGTATATAAGTCGAACTGCTATTGCTATTGGTATTGCTATTTCTCCAAGCATAAAGACAATATCAAAAATTGATTTTATCAAGTAAAGACATGGCTGCAGATAGGCTAGAGGTTCTGAGTGGGAACATGCTCTTCAATCATGTCCAGGGCATCAAATTTTGATGGCCAAGAGCTCAATACGGTAAGATTTTCTAAAGATGGATCTTCGACAGCAACCAGTTGCACAGTTTCTCAAGTTAGCAAAACCTGTTAGCTGATCTCACCTTTAAGATGCCACATTTCGTCGGAAACGTGCGGATAGGAGAGAGGCTACGTCCATCCTTGCCCTACCTAAAAAGCACCCTGGGGAATTCCTCCCCCAGTGAAAATGTGTCACCTTGGATCCACCCTTTTGGAGCAGAAAAAAAGAGGCAGCAGGTGGAACAAGAAAGAGAAAATTTCCTCTCCCTCCTCATTCTTTCTCTCTTTTTTCCTTTGACTGACATCTTCATTTAAGGTTACAATAATATTTAACATTCCCTTCACAATAATGTAAGCTAGAGATGGCATCGGCTGTTTGATGCCAGCCTGTTTTCTTCTCTCTGTGTGTCTTTTTTTATCCTTCTTCTTTGCAAGCTTCCCGGCTTTGATCCCCGCATCATTCAGCTTCTGCCGTCTGTTATTTCTATTTCCTTTGCCTTTTTTTATCGTTGTTGTTTTTTTGTTCAGGAGGGCGGCTTTGTCAAAGAAACATCATCTCATTTTCCCAGAGGTCTCACAGGGCAGCCGACACATTTCACGTGTTTTGTGTCAGCTGCATTAACCGAACACATTCAGATCACTGCAAAAAAGGAAAGAAAATAAAAGGAGGGGGGGGGAATCCTATTTACACACAATAAACACGAGTCTAGAAAACGTCTGGGGAGCAAGGAGGGAAATAATACATTATTGATTAAAACAATGGCATGGTGCCTCTTATTTTGAAAGACAGATAATGGTTTGTGCCAGTCCATCAGAATTCCCAGCGCATTCTCTATTTGTTTCTCAGAAGAGCGAAGCAAAGCTTTCATTTTGCATTCTAATCTTCGCCAGCGGATTGGAAGAGAAAATGACATGCACTTCTTAGTGATACAATGGATGCAATTTATCTAAAGGGGCTTCATTCACAGACCTAGAATTGGTCATCTCAATGACCACATAGTTGTCTGTGTGTGTGAGAGAGAGAGGGCACTGCATGCAATTATGACAGATTTCAGCATATGGTCATTCTCATTCCAGCCAACTTGTTTGTTTGTGTTTGTTTGTTTGTTTGTTTGTTTGTCTTGTATGCCGCCCACTCCCAGAGGACCAAAAGACAAGGGAAAGGGGGAAAACGAGACAAAGACAACATATTAAAAACAAAACCAACATTCACAATTTCCGTGGAGGTAAATGCTTCTCAGCCCCCCCCCCCCCCCCCCCAGCCTGCTGGAACAGCCAGGACTTGGTGGCTTTGCGGAAGGCCGGGAGGGTAGTAAGGATCCGGATCTCAACATGGAGCTCGTTCCAGAGGGCTGGAGCTGCAACAGAGAAGGCTCTCCCCTGGGGAGTCGCCAGCCGACATTGGCTGGCAGATGGAATCCGGAGGAGACCCAACCTGTGCGATCTAATTGGTCTGAGAGAGGTAATCGGCAGGAGGTGGTCTCTCAGGTACCCAGGTCCGATGCCATGTAGGGCTTTATAGGTAGCGACCAGCACCTTGAAGCGGATTCGGAGACTAATAGGTAGCCAGTGCAGCTCGCGGAGGATAGGTGTAACGTGGGTGTATCTTGGTGCACCCACAATCACTCGCGCGGCTGCATTCTGGACTAATTGGAGTCTTCGAACACTCTTCAAGGGCAGCCCCATGTAGAGCGCGTTACAATAATCCAGTCTTGAACAGAACAGAGTTTCTCAACCTTGGTAACTTTAAGATGTGTGGACTTCAACTCCCAGAATCAAACTGGCTGGGGAATTCTGGGAATTGAAGTCCACACATCTTAAAGTTGCCAAGGTTGAGAACCACTGCTGTTGAGTCACCAATCTCTGTTTTCAACATATACAGGGCAGTGATGGTTAACCTTTTTGGTACCGAGTGTCCAAAGTACGTGGGCATATGTATGAATGCAGGTGCATGCGCCACAATCCCCAAAATGCAATGCGAGCGTCCCTGTGCATGCGCACGTGTTCTCTGTGCATGCGCCCCATTCCTCCGTTTTGGGTCTCTATAGGATTATTTACTCCAGTGAGTTGGAGCCCTGGTGGCGCAGTGATTAAAGTGCCCGCACTTCAGGCAAACTCTATATAGTAGCTTGGCCTGTCAGTTTTTGGAAGGACTGTGGTTTTCTCCTTGATAGTTCCTTGATTATTGTTTTCTGCTTGATGGATTGATTGAACGATCTCAATCCCTGCTTATCGGGGAGTGGGGAGGGGTTTGCTGGAGAGAATGTGTTCTATCCTTTTGTTTCCTTCTTAACATTTTTTTTTAAATTGTCTCTTTTGAATGGTGTGTACATGTGGTTTATTTCTTTACGTCTTTCGATGGCTGATTTGTGTGAGTGCCAAGCTTCCAGGAATTCCTTAGGGTTTTTGAATTCAGCTTGGGTTATGTTTTAGCTGAGCCCATCGAGGAAAAAGACTTAGCATTTTATGCAAATCCACAATGATTGTGCAGTCAAAACAATGGTGGGTTCCGGATCCCATTCCAAACGGTACGGTTGGAACGAGCCCGGCGGCGTCCACATGGGCGTATGCATACACGCGCAGTGCATGCATGCATTTTAGCACATCTGCGAGCCTCTGTGATGCTCCAGCTGCTCAGTGGAGTGTCACGCAGGCACTGTATGTGTCGTGTGCATGCATGGAAGTGCCAAAGACTTAAAAGACCAGTAAGGAGCTCGGGAGGGTGGGTGGGCCTCTGGAGCACCTTACCAGAACAGTATCCGGTGCTCCGGGCAGACTCCAGTATGCCTGTACCGGGGTGTACCGCCTGCAACCCACCACTGAGTCAAAAATACTGGTAGCACAAAATTTCTTGAGCCTTCAGAGGGGATACAATGAAATCATCTTTCACCGGTTATGGAGAGTTTGATTAGTCTTATGTAGTAACCTCAAACATTTCTGCTGCATTCGGTGATCCCCACCACTTCCAATCCTCTCCTCCTTTTCCCCTTTTTCTCTTTTCTTTTTTTTAAATATATTTTTATTCTTTTTAAAACAAAACAACACATACAAAACAAAGCAAGAGAAGAAAAAAGAACAACTTTCCTCCATTTCATCAAGCATGTCGTTTGGTTACAAGTTTTTCTGCATCAATTCTTAAGTTTAGGATTAACATCACTGGTTTACATTAAACATAACTGAATATTTCGCTGTCATTGAGCATTATGTGTTCAAATTACCATTAATATTCTTTCATTTGTAACAATCCTCATTTCCTTAAATTCATAATTATCTATCAAATAATAATGAGTCTTTAAAGTATTATAGTATCACCTATCTCTAAGGAGAAAAAGCGAAGATTAGAACAAAGAATTCCCATTAATTTATAATATACATTCGTATTTTCAATTGACCATAATGTCACCAATCATCCAGAATTCCAAGAATAGTTTCCCATTATTAATTATTAATCCATATAGTGGTTAAGTATTTCAATTCATGTATATATCAATTATTCCTTACATCATCATTGAGTCCTTTTTCTCTTTTCTGACAAATGTCTATTGTGGAATGAGCTGAAAACATCCTACCGCAAAACTGAGGAGAGAAAAAAAAAATCCCAATGAAGTACATTTGAGAAATGGACTTGTTCTTATGCAGAACCATAATCATCACCTTTGTTTAACAGCCCCATAATCTCTTGTCTGAGTAACTGAATGGAGCTGAGTGTTTACTGCCCTTCCTGTTGCCAATGCGGAGTTATAGTCAGCAGATTTATTCCCATTGTGCCCAAAGAGAGAAATATCTGCCTCTTACCTAGGATCAAACTCACAGCCTCCTGATTGTGAGGCAAGATCTCTACCTCTAGGCCACAGCACCAGTCCATGGAGAACCATAATCTGATAACAAATGTAAGTTCCATTTGAAGAGGATTCTAGTTTCATTCTCCAGCAGCCCAAAAAATAATTCAGCCAGAGCTATAGAAGATGTACTCCACATACATAATACCCAGCTAGCTGAATTAATGATATTTGTGAATTGTGTAAGACAATATTTCTGAGACAGGCTTAAAATGGTTGTTGTGGTGGTGTCTGTGTGTGTGTAAGAATATTCCTTCTTTTATTTTCTGCAGAAAGATAGTTTCCTATTTTATTTCTTCTGGTTAAGAATAAGTCAGTTTCTCAAATGCTTTTTCCCCATGGGAGTCATTAAATGTTAGTATGCAACACAACTTCTCTCGTAGAACCCAAAAAATATCAAACTCAGACATTCTTCCTAGACTCAGAGTAGAAATTATAATAAGGGGGAAAAATACCCTTATTCTCTTCCCCAAAGATGTTTGCATGCATACCAAACACCACTAAACACTTAAGGTTGAGTTCTTCCTTTCCGTAGTTTTTCTACCTGCTTTGGCTCATGTGGGGATCGAGCCAGAATTAGATTTGCTACAGCAGCTGGCAATTTTGTTTTATAGCATTTACTTTTTTTGCTGGGGCAACTATTTTTATCCATAATATCCGAAAAACTATTAACAGAGGAAACAAAAACAGTCTCTAGACTAAGGAGACTTGCTCCCTTTACAGATAAGAAACACATGATTTTGGAATACCTTGAATTGAAATAGAATATATTTCAGGATAATAGTTTACAAGTGATGATACACATCTGCACATATCAGAATCATGAATGGAAACCATCGAAGAAACAATGTCCTTCCTTCCTTCCTTCCTTCCTTCCTTCCTTCCTTCCTTCCTTCCTTCCTTCCACTCTCTGACATAATTTTCCTTCCTTCCTTCCTTCCTTCCTTCCTTCCTTCCTTCCTTCCTTCCTTCCTTCCTTCCTTCCTTCCACTCTCTGACATAATTCTCCTTCCTTCCTTCCTCTCTCTGACATAATTCTCCTTCCTTCCTTCATTTCTCTTTCTGGTATAATTCCCCTTCCTTCCTTCCTTCCTTCCTTCCTTCCTTCCTTCCTTCCTTCCTTCCTTCCTTCCTTCCTTCCACTCTCTGACATAATTCTCCTTCCTTCCTTCCTTCCTTCCTTCCTTCCTTCCTTCCTTCCTTCCTTCCTGCCTGCCTGCCTGCCTGCCTGCCTGCCTGCCTGCCTGCCTGCCTTTCTTTCTCTGGCATAATTCTCCTTCCTTCCTTCCTTCCTTCCTTCCTTCCTTCCTTCCTTCCTTCCTTCCTTCCTCTCTTTGACATAATTCTCTTTCCTTCCTTCCTTCCTTCCTTCCTTCCTTCCTTCCTGCCTGCCTGCCTGCCTGCCTGCCTGCCTGCCTGCCTGCCTGCCTACCTGTCTTTCTTTCTCTGGCATAATTCTCCTTCCTTCCTTCCTTCCTTCCTTCCTTCCTTCCTTCCTTCCTTCCTTCCTTCCTTCCTCCCTCTGACATAATTTTCCTTCCTCTCCTTGATATAATTCTCTTTTCCTTCCTTCTTTCCATTCCCTGATATAATTCTCCTTTCCTTCCTTCCTGTGACATAATTCTCCTTTCTTCTTCTCTCTGACATAATTCTCCTTCCTTCCTTCCTTCCTTCCTTCCTTCCTTCCTTCCTTCCTTCCTTCCTTCCTTCCTTCCTCTCTCTGACATAATTCTTCTTCCCTCCCTTCCTCCCTTCCTCCCCCCTCCCTCCCTTCTGAATCTACTAATCAAGGCAAATATGAAATATTCTTTACTACCTTCTCCCCATCTCCTACAAGTTGCAATTCTGGAAGAAGGTCTCTTCTCCCTGAACCATACAGTAGGAAAAAAAACACCCTATATGGTCCCTTCCATATTCCTTTTGTGAACTCAGCTGCCTCTTATCTGACCTTCATCTAGTCTGCTTTCTCCCAATTGTAGGTCATTCCCACTTCCCATTAACAAAAGTTAACATAATGCAGAGTTCTCCCAGAATACAATACCCTTGGTTTTTATGCTTCTTTTATTATTATCTGCTTGTTTTCCCTGGCTGTCAAGAAAAAAGAATTATGTCTTCATCTATCTTATTGATTACAAATAGATTCCATTTGGCTAAAGGCCACAATCATTTTGTTCTAAATCCTTCCTGCAACTGCTTAATGTGGATATACTAAAAATGATGGTTCTGATGTAATTCTTTGAAGCTTTCTCTGTCCTTCCCTCTCTTCTCACCCGTTAACCACATTCTGTTTCCGTTTTCTGTAATAAAGTACCCTGGGAAAATTTGCTAATAAAGAACTTCCAGTGCCTTGCTTGCCCTTTGGCTACGAGGAAAACCTGCCTTGCGTTTTAAAAATGTCAGTTAAAGTTAGATGTATCTGTTGTATTTTCCTGGCATCTAAACCCTCTTTTACTTCATTTGGTTTCCTACAGGGTGAGGTTTTTTTATGGGGGGGGGGGGAGGCTGGGGGTGGGTAGCTTGCTTCTGCAACTGCTAATGTTTCTCTTCTTCTTCTTCTGGCCTGAATCTCTGCAATGTTTTTAACAAGAAGACATCAGGTGCTCTGTTTCTCAGAAATGTTCAGTGTCAGGGTTGCAAGTGACACCCCCAACGAAAGAAGACTCCGAAGCTTGAGCTTCCTCAAAGTTCCATTTCATTAGAGATGACATATTGGCACATCTGGGGAAACCCTCATCTGAAAGCCTCCAGGTTTTCCCCATCCAAGTGAACGTTCAAGTCCCTGCCCAGCACCCACGTGTCCATCACATGGTCCAGTCAGGCACTGTCCCAACTGAGGTGGCGCAGTGGTTAGAGTGCTGTACTGCAGCCACTTCAAGCTGACTGTTATCTGCAGTTTGGCGGTTCAAATCTCACCAGCTCAAGGTTGACTCAGCCTTCCATCCTTCCGAGGTGGGTGAAATGAGGACCCAGACTGTGGGGGTGGTACGCTGACTCTGTAAACCGCTTAGAGAGGGCTGAAAGCCCTATGAAGCGGTATATAAGTCTAACTGCTATTGCTATTGTTAACTGGAGATGCCTCCCAGTCACCTCATCGCAGCTGCAGGGCAAGATGGCCTTGACTCTCTGAGAAATAATGTTATTTTGACTGTATATCGATGTCAGTGATGGCTAACCTTTTCCAGACCGAGTGCCCAAAGCCCAGGCATGCACGCGGACCCCCAAAATGCAATATGTGTGTGATCCCAGTGCATGTGCTCTGCACCCACATATCCATGCGTCCCCCCTGTATTCGCCCCACCCGCATGTATGGCAGAGACCCAAAGAGCAGCTGGCCAGCGGGAGGCATGTGCACATGAGTGGCAGAGCTGAACAAGGGTGGCAACTTGTGTACCCACAGAGTGGGCTCTGTGTGCCAGCTCTGGCAGACGTGCCATAGGTTCGCCACCACTGCTCGATGTAATTCCCCCCCGCTCCAATTTTCCCACAGTAGAAAAATGTGGCAGGCCTGAAGGTCCAAATGTAAAAGATGGCTTTGGATTCTTTTGAAGGAAGCATGCAAATTGGCTTTCATCTGGGACATCTTCAATGTGTGCTGTGTGGCACAGCTTACGAGGAGCTTTGCCAAACCGGAACCCCTTCCTCTGCAGCAAAATCTCATTCGGCATGTCACCTGTGCTCACCTGCGTGAAAATAAGGGCAGTGTCGGACAATATAGAAAGGTGCTTTCTTCTGAACCAGGCCGCTTATTCCATCAAGCTCAATATTGCTACAGTGAATTATTCTTCATAGTTTCAAGCAGGCGTTCTTCCAGCTTCCCTGGAGATGTCAACAGGCTTGAATTGGGGAAATGCTGGGTGCTTCTTGGCTGAATTAGGGATGGTAGTCCTCTAGTGAATCTTGCCTTACAGCTTCCCAGACACAAAGGAAGGGTATAGCAGTCAGTGTTGGAGTGGATCATGTTCATGCCCAGGGTCTTCAATCTGATACACAATAGATTGTGAAAATCACTGTTGGGCAATTCAGTGATGACCACCAATTGAAGTTCTTCAACTTTATAATTGAACAGGACACTACCTGTGCAGGGTTCCGTGCACTGTATGGGCAGGGTCTTAAGTCCCTGCTCATCCTCATTTATCACTTTCCATCCATTGTGCCTTGTCTGGTCTTCAGGCACTTTGGAAATTAGGTTGACCGCCCCTCCTCTCTGTAGCAACCCCTCAAATATTTGAACCCTGTTATCATCCTTCTCTTCACTAGAGTAGCAGTAGCAATAGCAATAGCAGTTAGACTTATATATCGCTTCATAGGGCTTTCAGCCCTCTCTAAGCGGTTTACAGAGTCAGCATATTGCTCCCACAATCTGGGTCCTCATTTTACCCACCTCGGAAGGATGGAAGGCTGAGTCAACCTTGAGCCGGTGAGATTAGAACCGCTGACCTGCAGATAACAGTCAGCTGAAGTGGCCTGCAGAACTGCACCCTAACCACTGTGCCACCTCGGCTCAGTAGCCATGCCCAGTCCCTCTAACTGTTCATCGTATGTTGTAGCCTCCAGTCCTCTAATCATCTCGGTTGCTCTTCTCTGCACTTTCACATGAAATGCTAGTCTTTAAATTGGTAAACCAGCTGTCTCGTTTTTCAAAACTCGTGCAACTGGCTGGTAAATCTTGCCTTGGGATATATGACTATTGATTATTCTTGTCTTCTCTATGCTGAAGAGTTCCGTTTTCTAGCAATAGCAGTTAGACTTATCTACCGCTTCATAGGGCTTTCAGCCCTCTCTAAGCAGTTTACAGAGTCAGCATATTGCCCCCAACAACAATCCGGGCCCTCATTTTACCCACCTCAGAAGGATGGAAGGCTGAGCCAACCTTGAGCCGGTGAGATTTGAACATCCGAACTGCAGAACTGCAGTCAGCTGAAGTAGCCTGCAGTGCTGCACTCTACCCACTGCGCCACCTCGGCTCTTGTTGTGAAGCATGTCGTTCCCCCCACCATGGCCAAGAGTGGCACTGTCTTGAAACAACTTCACTGCAGGATGTTGCCTGCTCTTCAGATTGTGGCTGGCATTTGCCTATTCAGACGTACGTGGCTCCGTATGGGCTGGTGGAATTCTTTTTCTGCTTGAGCGGCTGAAGAGGTTATATTCCCCAGGCAGCCATGTTTAACACACACACACACACACCCCAGGTACACCTGTTAACTGGATGCACAGGGGGAGCCTTGCTCTTCATCGCTGTATCATAGATACGTAGGCATTCTGGGGAACCATTGTTTATAGAGCAGAAAGAAACAGGGGATGTGATCTGAATATCCTCCAGCATCCTCTGGCACTTCTATTTCTCAACTGGGAAATGAGTTTCATGTAGGAAATTTCTCTGGGTTATGAAAAGAGAATGTAATAGGGCAGAGAAGTCTTCCTCTTAGCCGGCCTGTTGGAAGAATATGATTTTTCAGTGCCTCTGGAAAGTTATACGGAATGAGGACACAAACCTTAAAAAACGTGTTTCACATATATTGGAAAGTACTAAATGAAAGCACCCATGTGCTATTTAGGTAGAGATACGAACCAAAATGTGGCGCTATGCAAATGAGGCCCAGTTTCCACTTTTCGCTATGCGTAGTTGCAAATAAAAGACTGCAAGCATCTACTTCCATTGTCAGTTAATCACAAGTAGAGGTTGTTGTTTTTGGTCCGAACCAGATTATGACTTTAACTTCTATCCTGATTGACCCAGACGGACCGATGGTTTATTTTAAGCAGGTACCGAAAGTCCTCGCGATTAAAGTCAAACAAATCAGACGTTTAGATTTTGCTTCGTTTCCTCGATGGCAGAATGTCAAACCCCAGTGCCTGAGTGCTTGAGTAATAATTGTGTTCTGAAAGTACAAGGAACCATTTTTCCATTTTCTTTGGATGTGTGGTTGGGAAAGGATGAAAAGGAAATGCAGCTTTGAGGTTTTCAATGGTTCATTTGTGATTGTCTAAATTTGTGGTTTATGGTAATGACTGCTGGACCAGCTATTGTGTGCCTTAGTTTTGTTATATGGGGCAAAGTAGTTTGTAATGTGAACGGTATCTCAGGAATATTTAAAGGTAAGCATGGCAAAGTTTTTTTAAAAAAAATATTTTTTTATTAAAGGTTTTTTTGTGGGGCAAAGTAAAACAATGCAAAAGGAAAAAGAAAAAAAGAAAAAGTGATTAATAGGAGAAAATGAAAAAAAAAGGCTACAATAAAACAAAGAAAAAGCAATGCAAAGGAATGGTTTCCTATCTTTATTATGTCAAACATGGTGAAGGTTTAGAAGAAAAACACTGCAAGTGATAATTTTATCATCGGAAAGGGTATATTATTTGACGTTTAATTTACAACTTAACATGTATTGGCATAACCAACAGCTTGTGATTATAGACATCTCTCTTGATAATTGATGTTGAATAAATTCTATACTTCTGAAAAGCAGTAGAAAACCCAAACTGGATGTAAACAAGATGTAGATTAGGAAAAATTGCAGATAACAATATTAATCTTCGAGGTGTACACAAACAATTGTTTATTTATGAAAATAGCATAGAAGTATTTAAGATTGAGGGAAATTGCAAGAATACCCATAGAAGGGAAACATGTATAGAGATGTATATAATTGGACCAACGTCTGAAAAAGCATATTGATGATCTTTTTAATGATAAGAACTAAGTGGATTGGACAGTTAAAGTTTGGAAAACTGTGCATAGTCTATTACTTACTGCTACCAGTAGGTGGCAGCACATAGCTGGCTTTGTGTGACTTTAGAAGCTAAGCAGGATCAGGCTTGGTTAGAATTTGGATGAGACATCTCTACCGAAGATCAAACCGTTCAAAAGAAAGAATGAAGCAGTAGTAATCCACATCCATATTCTTGCAAAAGACATGCATTGACTCCGCGCAGTTATCAGGAGTCCAGCCTATTTCAAAGAAGGTTTTGCCTTTTTACTAACTGCAATTAAAGAACGGAGATGCAACCTGAAGGCCATGTGATAAATTAAATAGAACGATTCCAGGTTTGCGACTGAGCAAGTTAATTCCAGCTGTCATTTCTGTGACACATTTTCAATCTTTCTATTTAAATGTAATATATACTCTTACATTACCTTAAGGCAGTCATGGTGAACCTTACCAGCACTGTGTGCCTAAAAGGGGGCACTTCGTGCGCAGGTTCACACTTTGTGCTTCACATGTTCTCATCTTGTGACCAGAAAGAGGAACTTCCCAGGGAGCATGCGCGCACACTGGGAAATGAACTTCCTGTTTCTGACACATGCATATGCACTGCCCAGGACAGTGTTCTGGGAGTTGAAGTCCGGACATCTTCAAGTTGCCAAGGTTGAGAAACACTGGCCCAGGACGTCTTCCAGTTACTGCAGCGCATGCGCACACATTGATTAGCTGGCTGAAAAATGGACTGTTGCATGCACACCAGAAACCTAGAAGAGGAACAGGTGATGCCAGGGGTGGGTTTCTCGCCCCGTTCCAACCGGTTCGGTTGGAACGAGGCCGGCGGCGTCCTCGCGCATGCGTGCATGCGTACTAGCATCTGCAATGCTCCAGCTGCTCCTGGAGGATCGCGCAGGCGCTGTATGCATCCTGCGCATGCGTGGAAGCGCAGAATTCTGCAAAACCGGGTAAGGAGTGGGCGCGGGCGCATGCGGGCGCGCGGGCGCAGGGGGGGCCTTCGCCGTTCCCGGAAGTTACTTACTTCCAGGTTCGGCGACCAACCGGATCGCAGGGACCGCCGCGAACCGGTTGAAACCCACCCCTGGGTGACGCCACATGTACCAGGCGATATGGCTACCCATGCCATTTTGGACATGTGTGACATAGGTCTGCCAGGGTAAGCTTCGCTTCCATTTCTCCTGCAGGAGCTCCAATGCAATTCGGCTTCGCTTCCATTTCTTCCATAGAACATCACTACTGGGGACATAAAAAGGAAATTTTATGTTCAAATCAGGAGCAATTAAAATTAAGAGAGTATCTAGCTCAGGTGTAGAGCATTTTGTAGGTCCTGATGCAATTAGCAAATTACAAAACAGCCTGTTCTCTTTGCAATAATGATAATGGGTTTTTTTTTTAAAAAAAAGAAACCCATGTGTTGCACATACAGACCATGTGCAAAGAATGTAAAGAGGAAGGCCTGGACTAAAACGAGAGGCAGGGAGGATGGAGACAACCCCTCTCCCTTAAATACCAAGAGGGGTATTGGAGCTTTTTAAAAGTTTGATTCAAGCAAAGCCATTAGAAATGCCAGTCCATTGTTTTTAATGGGAGTGTGCACGTCTCTATTGTGTATATATTTAAGGTCAGCACAGTGACATGGTATTGGACCTGGGTACTTGAGAGACCGCCTGCTGCCAATTACCTCCCAAAGACCCATTAGATCACACAGATTAGGCCTCCTCCGGGTTCCGTCTACTAGCCAATGTCATCTGGCTACTACCCGGGGGAGGGCCTTCTCTGTGGCGGCTCCGGCCCTTTGGAACGAGCTCCCCGCAGAGATTCGGACCCTCACCTCTCTCCAGGCCTTCCGAAAAGCCGTTAAAACCTGGCTGTGTCAGCAGGCCTGGGGTCGATGAGTTCCCTTCCCCTCTCGAATCGTGTGGCTGTTGGTTGTTTTAAATTCCCTGTACTTTTTGTTGTAGTTCTTGTGTTCCCTTCCCCTCCTTTGGGTTTGTGCGCCGGCCTGAGTCCCGCCGGGAATAGGGTGGCATATAAATAAAATGAACCTTGAACCTTGAACCATTTAGAGAGGTCAAGGAGCCATGTTTTCCTTACATTATGGCCCGCACACGGGAAAGGGGATCAAGACTCAGGGGAGACCTAGGGATCAATCAAAAAAATGTTTTGCTGGTTGGTTGGTGGGTGGGTTTGTGTGTTATGCAATAAAGATGCATTATAAACATTTCTTTCCCTGTTCCAGAAAGAAACAACATTATTTTTCCCTCTCAGATTTGTTCTAAAAGAAAATGGCCCCAGGAAATGCTTTATTCTGAAACCTGTCAAGCATATTTTATTCCATATTGTTTTTAATAATAAAAGGGGAAAGAGAAGAGAGACTTTTTCCTGCTTTTCTCTACAAAATATGGAGCCAGGTATATTTCAATGTCTTCAGCATAGATGACACAGCTTCATCTTGCCTTTTAAATTTCTATAAACAGCCCTAATCTATAGTATGTACATAGCTACTTCCGTTTCCTCTCTTTTACGCACTGGGAGCAGGAAGGAAAGAGATGATGAGAGAGAAGAACAAGTCTTCCATTTTATGTAGTAGAGACATTTCTTTCTATTACACTAACAAAATGAGGAGTGGGAGAAGCAAGGAGATTTGTGAAATCCTATTCTTTTTTTAAAAAAAAACCCCTATATTTATTTGAAGCGTCTGTGTGAATGGGAGGGAGGGAGGGGAGAAGTCTTAGGGCAAAAATGATGGAATCCGAAGATTTAAAAAAAAAGAATCTACAAAACCCTTAGATGAAAATTGCTAGCTTGCTGTGAGGTAACTGGCAAATACAATTTAATTATAAGATACAGAATGGTAATGGTGCTTGCAATGTTGGAGCATGATTTCTTGGTAATAGAAGGTCTGTGGGGTTCCCCGCCTTAGAAAATGCCATCTCTTCTCTTAAATGATGTAGCAAAATGCATGTGAATGGTGAGCAGCAACCATTTCAACTCACAGATCTACAAGAGGGATAAGAAGGAGGCAGGGGGGCAGCCTTAAGCTCTTTCTTAACTCCTGTTCCAATGTTTGTCTCTGGCTCTCCCACAAGTTACCACGTATTAATAAAGCTGGAGTGAAGTTTCTCAGAAAACTTCTTTCCTTCCTTGAGGAAATTCTATTCTTTATTTTTCTCCTCTCCGTTAAAATAAGAAGGTTGCCAACCGCAACCACTTTTCGTTGTGGTGGTTGATACTTCCCTTCCATTTTCTCCTCACAACTCTCCAGAATGTCATTCATGTCCATGTTGTGGAGCATGTAAAAGGCTCTCCTGCTTCCAACTCGGTCGCCATTTTTAACACTGGAAGACGGAGGAGAAAGGAAAAGCTCTGTGCTGTAGCAGTAGTTGATAGTAAGTTGAAGAAAGACACTGAAGGGTCTACTCTACTTTTGATTGTGAGCAGCCCTGAGTCCCCCCAGGGAAAAGGGCGGCATACAAATAAACAATCTAAATCTCCAAAAAAATGCCTGAAATACGCCCCCCCCCCCCCTTTTCATTGCTTGCAAAGGCATAGATCAGTGGTTCCCAGTCTTTTTTTGGGTGGGCCATGCCCCACCTGAACATCTCTAAAATCCTGATGCCCCTTCCCCATATAATTCTTACTTTACTCAAAAAGTGAACTCCACTCATGCAGAGGAAGCCTAAAAGGCCATTAATTTGGTGAAGCCTAAAAGACCGTTAACTTGGTTTAAAAAGTTCTCAAAGTTTTCAAAAAAGAAAGCTCCCTTTGATTTGTTTACAAAGTCACCAGAAGTTAAGCTTCTTGTGACTTGTATTTGAAGCATCCTTCTTTGAATGCTTGGTGTTTCACATTAAAGGAAAAAAAATAGAATTCCAAGTGGTCATTTGCACTAACCAGTAGCAGAATAACAGAGTATCAGAGTTGGAAGGGACATTGGAGATCTTCTAGTTCAACTCTTTGCTCAAGTAGGAAACCCTATGCCTTGTCCAATCTCTTCTTAAAAAACCTCCAAATGTTGGAGCATCTACAATTTCAGAAGGCAAGTCATTCCACCAATTAATTGATGTGTCTTTCATCTTTGGACACAAGAGCCGAGGTGGGGCAGTGGCTAAATGCAGCACTGCAGGCTACTTCAGCTGACTGCAGTTCTGCAGTTCGGCTGTTCAAATCTCACCGGCTCAGGGTTGACTCAGCCTTCCATCCTTCCGAGGTGGGTAAAATGAGGACCCAGACTGTGGGGGTGATACGCTGACTCTGTTAACCGCTTAGAGAGGGCTGAAAGCCCTATGAAGCGGTATATAAGTCTAACTGCTATTGCTATTGCTAACCAGTTTGCTGGTTCTTCTGCCCCTTTGAATTCAAGGGATGGATCACAAGCCTATTTTGAGGTATTCTCTCATAGGGACCGATAAACTTCATTTCATGGATGTTTGCAAAAAGCAGTTAGAAATCCACTGTTGTAGGAATGCAAACGGTCAGCTTCTTTCTGCCTTGGAGACTATTTGAGGATGCAAGGAACGGTTTCTTGTACTTCTTGGAGCCTTTATAAACCAGCACTTCCAATCCCCAAATCTTTCACAAGGCACTTTGAAGCCAAACTGCAATCATCTTCACTTTGGCTGACCTTGAAATGCTGAGAACATCTATAAATCAGTCATTGTCCCTCCAGCTAACTAACAGAGAACAAAGAACATTATTAAAACAGTTTCCTGCCCTTCAGCCAGCACAGGTCCTAGAGTAGCAAACATCCCCTTATCATCCTTCTTTGCAAAAGAAGAGGTGAAGAAAAAGGAATTAACAGATGCTGTTTCCTCCGTGTATCATGCACTTTTTGAGAAAGGGAAACATCCAAACTGCCTGATCATGATTCCTTTCCTGAATTTAAAAACCTCAAAAGTGAAAGATAGCATATTTGGTGATGGAGAGGGTAAAGGAGACAAGAGTTGTGACTGCACAGATATGGAATAGGTTCTGCTGGGACACAACGCATAAGTAGAGTGCCCAGTTTTTCAGGTATGTGTTTTGTGGCTTTACGCATCAGAGAACTTTTTTTTTTCCTGCAGAACGGACACATTTAGTTCTTCTAAATATGTGACCATTTCTGAGCACCTGCTCTTTAACAAGTCATGGATGTTCCTTACCAAATATTGGAGAAAGACATCTGCTAGGGAAACATCCAGCAATTGTGTTAGGCTTCTCCCTGAGCAACTCAAGATAGCTGCCAGAGAAACTAAGACAGCTGAAAGGCACTAGAGATTCTGGACAACACGCCAAACAGGAAGTGGCATGGAGGGAGGGAGGAAAGGAAGACGACAATAGTAGCAGATGGACCGAGCCAGAAGGTAGCATATATCCTGTCTTCTGAGGCTGTTTTTGTCATTATTTCTGCCTTGGTAGAGCTGAATAGATTTCCAGAGTAGACACAGTCCATATCAGCTGGCAAAGCAATGCTACTGAAGGGTGAATAAGGCATATGTCGTTCTCTCAGCAGAGCAGAGGGAGGAGGCCTACGGATACCATGTCTCTCTCTGATGAGAGCAAGTAGAATAACAGTTGCATCCTTTTTTAGAGTAATAGCAAACTTGGTGGCTTGGGACAAATGATGCTCATCAAGAGGACATTTCAATCTGGGGGGCTGTTGCCATCTGTGGATCTGTGGATTTCATGCATTTTCATTTCTGTAGATCTTCCCTTTGAACATGGCAGACCAGAGGCAGGGAGTTGGTGAGTCATGCGCTAAGATATGGTTGACTGACCTGCCAATGTGCATACTCAGCTGCCTGGCTACCATCATATCCTTTGTGATAGCAACCATAGGTACCCTAGGAGGCAGCAAAATAGGAAGGAAGGAAAAGCAGGCAGGCAGGCAGGCAGGCAGGCAGGAAAGAAAGAAAGAAAGAAGGAAGGAAGGAAGGAAGGAAGGAAGGAAGGAAGGAAGGACATTGTTTCATCGATGGTTTCCATTCATGATGCTGATATGTGCAGATGTGTATCATCACTTGGGGAAGGAAGGAAGGAAGGAAGGAAGGAAGGAAGGAAAGAAAGAAAGAAGGGAAGGAAGGAAGGAAGGAAGGAAGGAAGGAAGGACATTGTTTCATCGATGGTTTCCATTCATGATGCTGATATGTGCAGATGTGTATCATCACTTGGGGAAGGAAGGAAGGAAGGAAGGAAGGAAGGAAGGAAGGAAGGAAGGAAGGAAGGAAGGAAGGAAGGAAGGGCCTTAGAACTTAGAATGGATAGCATTTGTATGAGTACTAATTTGTTCCACTGTGAAAATGCCTTGCTTCTCTCTCTAAATCAGTGTTTCTCACTGCCTTTAAAATCTGTGGACCTCGGCTCCCAGAACTCCCCTGCCAGCCATGCTCTAAATCAGGGTCTCCAACCTTGGCAACTTTAAGACTTATGGACTTCAACTCCCAGAATTCCTCAGCCAGCAAAGCAAAGCTGGCTGAGGAATTCTGTGAGTTGAAGCCCACAAGTCTTAAAATTGCCAAAGTTGGAGACTCCTGCTCTAAATGAACACTGGAACGCATTGTGAATTCCTTGGGATGAGTCTTCAGCATCCTGTTTGAAGAGAGATTTCTTCTTGTGGTCAGCTATCCCCGACATTGTGTTTTACAACAGGGCTCCTTTCTACAACTCTCCTGTGCAGTTGTAAACCCTTGTGCACATATGGCCTAATGGAAGCAGAGGACACTCCTGCTCCCTAAATTTTAGGATATGATGTGCTGGATACTGTCCCAGTTCCATCTGTTGATGGATCTTTTGACATCCAGTTGTGATCCAAGAGAGAGAGACACACACAACTAATCCTCCTTTAAGATTTTATTTGTACAATATATGGGGGACAACGTTTTTTAGTACCTAACAACGTCAACGAATTTATAAGTGCACCCTTTCAGCTACTGAGGAAAATGCAGCACGGTTGAAGTGCTTAAAACCCATTTCTTCCTCATTTCTATTTCAGGCAATAAAATGCTAGTTTGCCTATCAGGAAGGTCTCTTTTCCCACTGCCATCACATATACAGATTTCTTTTTTTAAAAAAATTGGCCGTATTTTATAAATTAACCTAGCACAGATTCCAGTAATAATAAGTCACATTTATATGACACTTTTTTTTTATCTCAAAGGGCCTCAAACAGCTTAGCAAAGTAATTCACTAAGTGACCATGAGAGAAGTTTCAGACTCACTCAAGGTAAAAAGGACACAGGCTGTTTAATAGCCAATCAACAGAAGGAACACAAGTGAAGAAGAAATAGATAGCGGGACTGAAAGGAAATTGCATATTCAAAATGTGGCTCTCCAAAAACTCAGAACCAACACATTCTTCCTTGAGTGGAGCTCAGATTTTCCACCAGGACTGCATGAGACCTGGGTACATTCAAGATAGTATTTTCAGTTTGAAGAAGAGCTGTGCAAAGGCACATTCTCATAGGTGACTCCTTTCTATGGCGTAAGTCCACTCTGAAGTATTGAGAGGGAGCTGTTTCTTGATCTGATTGTCAGGGTTGCAAGTAATACACCAGTAGCAAACAATACTCCAAGACAGGCAGGTTCCTCAAAGAACAGTTTTATTGGATATAGCACATTGGCACAGTTCTGGTGAAAACCAACTCTTGATTATTCCCATGGTTTTCACTTAATTAAAAGTTTTTTTTTTAAAAAAAAAATTCCTTCCCCAAACAATCAGTCACATGGTCCAATCAAGGTTCCATCTGGTTGCCTGGCAACATCACTCTTCCTCTCTCTGACCAGGTGTGAAAATGTCCTTGGTTCCCAGGATAAAGCATTTTGTTTTGGCTACAAACCCCAGCTATCTCTATTCTCCCCTCCCTATTCCTCAGCTCCAGTGTGGCCACACTGAAGCTTCAAAATGGCTTTGATCAGGTCAACTTTCAAAGTTGACACTGATGTTGTCCTAATCTTTGGGCCCCAATCCAGCGTTGACCTTCTCTTCAACTTTTTGAAGAGTATTTCTGGTGGAAATCATTGTCATAGCAGTAGATCATCGAAATATTTTTTTTATGCAGTGAGTCGTGACTTTGTAGAAGAATTCATAGCCAGAACTATAGTGATACCGTTTAGCTTAGATCAAGTTGTCATCATCATCATCGTCATTGTCATCATCAAATTAATCATCCGTTTATTTATATATTTATATTTGATGACGATGATAGTGATGATGTGCCATCAAGTCATTATCAACTCTTAGGGTCCACATTTAGATTTCTCTCTCTCTAATAATCTGTCCCTAACCTAGTCCTTCAGCTCATCTCAAATCCATGACTCTGGGTGGCTCACAAACAATTTAGTAACTCTGTAGGCCATTGTAGGAAATGTATAAGTGATTCACATCACTGTACCTACTATTGGAAGCCAAAAGAGATCATCTATGGATAACCATTTGTCTGATGTGGTGTAGGGTTTCTTGCCTAGGTAGGGGTTTGGACTAGAAGACCGCCGAGTTCCCTCCCAACTCTTTTATTCTATTCCATCTACATTTAAGCCTTCAGACCAGGTTACCAGACTGCTGGTGATGAACTGAAAACAATAAAAAATAGGTTTCAATGTACAGAAGCATTTCCAGAGTTTGGGGGTGAAATTTAGTTTTCAGACTCCCAAGGAAACCAACCAACCAACAAAGAAATATTCAGAATTTCTTTCTGAATACAGCAGTGATTGTGCAAATGTGCATTGTTATTACCACCAGCTTAAAATGAGGGCCATTTCAGGGAGCGGGGATAATATAAAAGTGTGCTTTATTTCAATATAGAAAATTGTTTATTTTCTTTAAATAAAAAAGAACCTTGTTTCTAAGTTTCCTTAAAGTAATTTAATTGGTATATAATAGCATAGTTAATTAAAACAAATCAATAGTAAAAAAAATAATAATTGATGTTTAATATGTTTGGGAAAGAACGTTTAGGTGCAATATAATTAACTCAATATTAAGTAAGTGTTGGATTTGCAATTATGTCTTTACAACAATTATAAAGTTTCTTGGTTTTTTTTAATAAACTTGCAATTAAGCAGGAAGGAACTCTAAAAATTATTAAACAGGTATTATGGGCTATTAAACATTTATTATCATTCCTGATGGGATACAGCTGCACAACAGAAGAAATTATGATGATGATAATAAACCTCTACTACCCCTTCACTGTAGCATTTTTACTGCTATATTCCAAAATTGAGCCTTGTATGATTCTTGCAAAACCTAATTGGCTATGGGAAGAAAGGAAGGAAGGAAGGAAGGAAGGAAGGAAGGAAGGAAGGAAGGAAAGAAGGAAGGAAGGAAGGAAGGAAGGAAGGATCATTTGTATACCAGCCCAGTAGTGTAATATTAATTTTGTAGGCAGGAGATCAAAATTTCTACTTTTTCAGAAGAAGAATAAACACATTTATAAATCTATTTATTAAATCATTGAATAAAATAGAATAAATATCTACATTAAAAAGAAGATAGAAAGATACATAGTTTAAAGTATATAAAGTTATAAAGTATAAAATATTGGTAACTAAAGTCATTTGTAAACATACAATTTGATATTAATTAAATATATATATATCACAAAGTTCATTGTGTCGCCCAGAAATAACTAGCTATAAGGCATGATTTTAATACTGATATTACCATTGTATTTATGTAAACAAGTAAAGGAAGGCTGAAAAAAATATATTAAAAAAACTATTGGGAAACTACATAATTTTAAATTCCCTCACATTGTATGCAGCTGATGATTGCTCAATATAATTATAAACATTGAAACTGTGTCTAATTACTATCTTCACACCAATAATTTCTCCTTGAAAAGCATATGGTGAGTGTTGGGATTTTCCTTCTTGTGTGACATAAAGGATCCTTTCTTGCTCATATTTAGTCAAGCTTCTGTTCTCAATGTATACTGCTAATTTAGCCTTTGCTGTATGTTCTCCAAATTTTGGTTTCTGAGTCTAACACTATTGGCAAAGTATCTATTTTCTAATGTTGAGCCAAATATGTCCTCATGGCCATCAGCATATAGCTTAATAATTGTGAAATATTTTATTTATTTGTTCTGGAACAATTCTTAGTAGAAAAGGAGATTCCAATTTATAAACCTATCATCCTCAGATTCAAAGAGGAGTTTACAAGAAAGTCCCTAGATTAAGGCAGAATAGAATAGAATAGAATAGAATAGAATAGAATAGAATAGAATAGAACAGAAGAGAGAATAGTGGAATGAAGAATAGAATAGAATAGAATAGAATAGAATAGAATAGAATAGAATAGAATAGAATAGAATAGAATAGAATAGAATAGAATAGAATAGAACAGAACAGAACACAGAACACAGAACACAGAACACAGAACACAGAACACAGAACACAGAACACAGAACACAGAATAGAACAGAATATAGAATAGTGGAATGGAGAATGGAATGGAATGGAATGGAATGGAATGGAATAGAATAGAATAGAATAGAATAGAATAGAATAGAATAGAATAGAATAGAATAGAATAGAATAGAATAGAATAGAAGAATGTAGAATAGAATATAGAATATAGAATGTAGAATGTAAAATGTTAGAATGTAGAATGTAGAATGTAGAATGTAGAATGTAGAATGTAGAATGTAGAATGTAGAATGTAGAATGTAGAATGTAGAATGGAATGGAATATAATTCTTTATTAGCCCAGTGTGGTTGGACAGACAAGAAATTTGTCTTTGGGGCATAAGCTCTCAGTGTACATTAGGAGAATAAAATACATTTTTCAAGAATAAAAAGATACAACACTTAATGATAATCAAGGTTACTAATAAGCTATCAAATCACACTAGAAAACAAATTAAAACAATATAAATTGAAAGATACAAGCAACATGGATATAGTCCTAAGTGGAGAGAGAGATACTAGCAAGGAAGAGAAGAATAATAGTAGTACAATCTTTGTAAATTATTTGACAGTTGTGGGAATTAGTTGTTAAGCAAAGTGATGGAATGGGGGGAAAAAACTTTCCTTGTGTCTACTGTGTTTTCCCCAAAATAAGACAGCGTCTTGTTTTCTTTTAACCCCAAAATAAACGCTTGGCCTTATTTTCGGGGAGGTCTTATTATTTCTGGGGTGCAGGAGGCGGCGAGCGTGGTCACCTCATGGCTGCTGCTATGTTGCAATATTTTTAGGGATGGCTTATTTTTTGGGAGAGGATTTATTTTACCACATGTGCTCAAAAGTCCGATTGGGCTTATTATCAGGGAAGGTCTTATTTTCAGGAAAATAGGGTAGTTGTTCTGGTGTGTGGTGCCCTATAGTTTCATTTTGAGGGCAGAAGTTGAGGGTAGAAGGGCCCTGTCATTTTGAGGGCAGAAGGTGGTCCTTGTCTGATAAAAGTGACTTATGACCATTGTTCACGCTTACAACGGTCGCAGCCTCCCCATGGTCATGTGATCAACATTCAGATGCTTGGCCATAGACTCATAGGAGCCAAGGTGGCGCAGTGGTTAGGGTGCAGTACTGCAGGCCACTTCAGCTGACTGTTATCTGCAGTTCGGCAGTTCAAATCTCACCGGCTCAAGGTTGACTCACTCATGTTGGGGGCACCTGTGGGGGCCCGGGTGGGGCTGGGGGATCCATTGTCTTCCTTCCTTCCTTCCTTCCTTCCTTCCTTCCTTCCTTCCGTCCGTCCGTCCGTCCGTCCTTTTCTTCTTTTTCCTTCCCTCTTCCTTCCGTCTCCTTTGTTCTTCAGGAGCCGAGGTGGTGCAGTGGTTAGGGTGCAGTACTGCAGGCCGCTTCAGCTGACTGTTATCTGCAGTTCAGCGGGTCTAATCTCACCGGCTCAAGGTTGACTCAGCCTTCCATCCTTCCGAGGTGGGTGAAATGAGGACCCAGACTGTGGGGGCGATATGCTGACTCTGTAAACTCCTTAGAGAGGGCTGAAAGCCCTATGAAGCGGTATATAAGTCTATCTGCTATTGCTATGATGGTTGCAGTGTCCTGGGGAGGGGGAACATGATCCCCTCTTGTGACCTACTGACAAGCAACATCAATGGAGAAGCCGGATTAATTTAACAACCGTGTTACCAACTCAACAACTGCAGTGGTTCACTTACCAACTGTGGCAAGAAAGGTGGTAAAATGGAGCAAAATTCATTTAACAACTGTTGCAATTATAAATTTCATGGCTCAACCATGGTCGTGAGTCGAGGACTGCCAAAATATCCCAAGCACAGACCAGGAGTGGTGACCCTTCACCTTTTTCACTTGTTAACTGGCAAGATATTAAGGCTCAGTGCTGAAAGGTGAAATTGAGCATGAAAAAGTGTGATAGCTAAGGGGGAAAAAACTCTTGGGTGCCCCATCATTCACCCTGATTAATGTAAACAATATACTGTAAACAAGTATAAGGCCAACTGGCTCTTCTCTGGGTTTCTAAGGTTAAGCATTTTCAGCTCTTCGCGGAATTAGCAAAATTCACCAACCCATTGGTTTCAACATGGAGTTGATACAGGCCAGGCATTTTACTCTGTGTGTATCTTTTTGAATGACATGCTGGGACTCTTTTTTGGGATATAGATCTTTTTGTAATTTAATAATTACCAGCATAGTCAGCGGCAGTAAACAGGACTGTGCAAAACAAGATGATAATAATTATGCAATTACAATTCCCCACTAAAGTAAAAGGGGGTTGATTTGTTCATTTCCAAAGTCATTATTTAATGTGGTTGATAAGGTTAGGCTAATTTAGTATTTTTTTTAAATAACATTTCGATACCTTAGTCGTTTATTAAATCCTTAGTAAGGATTGGGGTGTTTGTGCGATGGCTCAGTGATTAAAGATGCTGAGCTTTGTCAGCCCCGGGTTCGAGACCCAAGAGCTGTGCAATGAGGTGAGCTCCTGATCCCGATCAAGGCATTATAAAGTGGCATTAACACTTCACGTGATCTTGATTCTATCTGTTTATGCAGCCTAGAATGGTGTTGGCTTTTTTGGCAGCTGCTGCACACGGCTGGCTCATATTTAAATGGTTGTCCACTAGGACTCCAAGATCCCTCTCACAGTTACTACTGTTGAGTGAGTTACCACCTATACTGTACCTGTACATTTTGTTTCTCTTGCCTAAATGTGGAACCTTACTTTTTTCACAAAATGAAATTCAATGGCGAAAAAAGTAAGGTTCTACGGTTCCACTACAAATGCATGAACGACAAAAGTGCGGCTGACTAAACCGCGGTGACAAAACCGCGCCGACAAAACCGTGCAGACGAATGAGCACTGAAGCGCGCTGACAACAGCGCGCCGACAGAAGCGCGCTGTAACCTAACCCTAAACCTAACCCTAAACCTAACCCTAAACCTAACCCTAACCCTAACCCTAAACCTAACCCTAAACCTAACCCTAAACCTAACCCTAAACCTAACCCTAACCCTAAACCTAACCCTAAACGTTATCTTAACTTAAATAGCGCTTCTGTCGGCGCGCTGTTGTTGGCGCGCTGTTGTCGGTGCGCTTTTGACATCGCAGTTTTAGCGCCGCGGTTTTGTCGACGCGCTTTTGACGTTCACGCTTTTGTCAGGTCGCGAGGTTCTACACTTAGGCAAGAAGAACAAAAAGTACAGGTACAGTACAGGTGGTAACTCCCTCAATACAAGTAACTGCAAGACGGATGTACGTCCTAGTGGACAATCGTTTAAATAGGAGCCGGCCATGTGCTGCAGCTGCCAAAAAGGCCAACACAGTTCTAGGCTGCATAAACAGAGGAATAGAATCAAGATCACGTGAAGGATTAATACCACTTTATAATGCCTTGGTAAGGCCACACTTGGAAAACTGCATTCAGTTTTGGTTGCCACGATGTAAAAAAGATGTTGAGACCTTAGAAAGAGTGCAGAGAAGAGCAACAACTTCAGGGGAAAAGATTGATGTCATTGCTATTCATTACAAATACCGCTGGTTGTCAGTTAGAGTCTGGGGCAACCAAAATAATGTGAGTTTTTCTGTGAGAGGTTTGAGCTGTTTGATGTTAAACAGGGACAAGACTTGTCTTGGTAGGACTGGGTAAATATTTACAAAACGATGACTGATGCTGAGAAAATATCATTGATAACACTAGAAAGTAAGCATATCTAGAAGCATAGAGTCTAGAAAGAACGCAGAGAAGAGCAACAAAGATGATTAGGGAACTGGAGGCGAAAACATATGAAGAACGGTTGCAGGAACTGGATATGTCCAGTTTAATGAAAAGAAGGACTAGGGGAAACATGATAGCAGTGTTCCAATATCTCAGGGGTTGCCACAAAGAAGAGGGAGTCCAGCTATTCTCCAAAACACCTGAGTGTAGGACAAGAAGCAATGGGTGGAATCTAATCAAGGAGAGAAGCAACTTAGAACTGAGGAGGAATTTCTTCACAGTTAGAATGTTTCTTCTTCAGTGGAACAACTTACCTCCAGAAACTGTGAATGCTCCAACACTGGAAGTTTTTAAGAAGAGATTGGACAGGCATTTGTTTGAAATGGTATAGGGTTTCCTGCATGAGCCTTTTAATAAGGATCACTGCTATATTTGCTTTCCTAAGAATAAATATGTAAACAGTAGTCTGTTTATTTCTACCATTTTACAGTGATGCTGTATATTAAATGCCATGCAGAACTAAGTGGTGTGGAGAGCTGATCGGTTTTTATGTTTTTTCTTTTAAATGAGACCTTTTTCATTTTTTCTTTTAAAAATTCCATGTTAAAAATTCATCACTTACCTACTAATGTGAGAATGTTAAAATGGATTGGATTAATACTGATCCACACTGATTAATAGAAATTAAAAATTAATTTTTCATGTTTCTCCATTGGCTCTTTGCTATTCATCACAGATGAATGACAGAGAGATTGGTCTTGACTTAGAAGTTGGGTTAAGGAAATTGCAATCAACCTGTCCTTAGATGCAGGAGCTTTCTCTTTGCAGATTTCACTTTAAAAGGGTGGCGAGCAAAATTAGCATGCCTCACTACATTAAATGAATAAACGTTGACCTTAATAAGCTGGACAACAAGCCCAAAGCTAAAACCTATGAAGAACTGTAGCAGGAATTGAGTATGTCTAGACTAATGAAAAGAAGGAGCAGGGATGACAGGGTAGCAATGTTCTGATATCTAAGGAGCAATCACAAAGAAGAGGGGGTCAACCTGTCCTCTAAAGCTGTGGTCTCCAACCTTGGCAACTTTAAGACCTGTGGACTTCAACTCCCAGAGTTCCTCAGCCAGCTTTGCTATATATACTGTACATACATACATACACATACAGTGTGTGTGTGTGTGTGTATACCCATGCACATTCACAAATACATCTGCTCTTTCTTTTAGAAAAAGCTATTCTTGAATAGCCCAAATACCTTCTGTAAGAAAGCAAGAGATCAGAGGCATGGACTTCACCAGGCCTTGACGTTCAACCACTTTAGTTTGCTAGTTTGCTTTGAAAATGCAGAGAGCCTGGAGACAGATTTATATTTCCATGCAGGTTCCGTGTTCTATTTCATCACACCGTCTGCTAAGTGAAAGGGATTATAAAGCTTTCATTACTTGTATCTGTGGAAGCCAGAGGTTTACTGAGCATGTCTTTGATGTAAACATGGCGTCCAAAGCAAACCTTTGGAGCAGAGGAAGGACTTTCTGTTGGGGAATGTGAGTTGGATAGGCACTGATAAAAATCCTAGACATTTCTAGAGTAATCCATACCCATTTCAGATGGAAGAAGTAGGCGAATTCATGCTTGAAATAATATACCCACACAATTCTAGCTACCTGCTTAAAGACCAAAGGGATCCGGTAGCGTGATAGGCTTAGCAAAATAATATAAAACTGAAATCAGCCCTGATTTTTCATAATTAGCCCTCTCAAAAAGTTTTCTTCAAAAAGCAAACAAACCAAGCTTATAACACAGATGGGGAATTCCCCAGTTTTCAGTTCCGAAGGCTAACTCAGTCATTCACATTTTGAGTCACGGTCTCCAATTCATAAATATTTCCAGCGCAAGATGTAGTGACAGCTAACCACTGCTCAAATTGATGATATAAATTAATTTCCACTTTAGATATCACATTCAATATTAAAAAAAAAAACAGGGATACCACTGGGATTGTCCACACCCTTTGGTAAACTCAATAAATGAATCATTTTGAAGTCAGAATAACAAGACAGAATCTTTGGCTGTCTGGGGACAGAGATATATTGCAGCGATAGGCTCCATGCCAAACACAAATGTGTTTGTTTTGATGTGTGAAATAATTCTGCAGGCATGCAGCGGGTCTTTAGAAATAGAATATGTGTAGAATTTGAGCAGTGCCTATTATTCTTGTTTTCCTCCTAATTGGTTCATCTATCAGTGAAAACACTGGTACATATCTGCCCCCCGCCAAAAAAAATAATAACTTCATACCTTCGGAAATCTGACTTTTACAATTTTTTTCATATTAGAAATAAAATAGAATAAAAGAATGGAATGGAATGGAATAGAATAGAGAATAGTGGAATGAAGAATAGAATAGAATAGAACAGAATAGAGAATAGTGGAATGAAGAATAGAATAGAATAGAATAGAATAGAATAGAATAGAATAGAATAGAATGGAGAATAGAGAATGGAGAATAGAGAATAGAGAATAGAGAATAGAGAATAGAGAATAGAGAGTAGAGAGTAGAGAGTAGAGAGTAGAGAATACAGAATACAGAATACAGAATACAGAATAGAACAGAATATAGAATAATGGAATGGAGAATAGAATAGAATAGAATAGAATAGAAAACGGAATACGGAATACGGAATACGGAATACGGAATACGGAATACGGAATACGGAATACGGAATACAGAATACAGAATACAGAATAGAACAGAATAAAGAATAGTGGAATGGAGAATAGAATAGAATATAGAATATAGAATATAGAATATAGAATATAGAATAAGGAATATAGAATATAGGATATAGGATATAGGATATGGGATATGGGATATGGGATATGGAATATGGAATACGGAATACGGAATACGGAATACGGAATACGGAATACGGAATACGGAATACGGAATACAGAATACAGAATACAGAATATAGAATAGAACAGAATATAGAATAGTGGAATGGAGAATAGAATAGAATACAATATACAATATACAGTATAGAATAGTGGAATGAAGAATAGAATATAGAATATAGAATATAGAATATAGAATATAGAATATAGAATATAGAATATAGAATATAGAATATAGAATATAGAATATAGAATATAGAATATAGAATATAGAATATAGAATATAGAATATAGAATATAGAATATAGAATATAGAATATAGAATATAGAATATAGAATATAGAATTCTTTATTCTATTGGACACACAAGGAATTTGTCTTTGGTGCATATGCTCTCAGTTTACATAAAGAAAAATAAAATAGAATACATTCATCAACAAGCATGATACAACACTTAGTGATAGTCATAAGTTACTAATAAGCAATGAAACCATACTAGGAAACAAATAAAACAATATAAATTGAAAGATACAAGCAACATGGTTATAGTCATAAGTGGGGAAGAAATAGATACTAGGAAGGAAGAGAAAAATAATAGTAATACAGTCTTAGTAGGTACTATGGCAGTGTTGTGAGAATTAGTTGTTTAGCAGAGTGATGGCATTTGGGGAAAAACTTTCTTTGTGTCTAGTTGTTCCGGTGTGCAGTGCCCTATAGTGTCGTTCTGAGGGTAGAAGTTGAAACAATTTATGTCCAGGATGTGAGAAAGTCTGTAGTTATTTTCACAGCCCTCTGAAAACAAAGGGCAATCCATTTGGGATCTAGTTCCTTATATTGAAGAGTATCACTATATATTTAAAGCAGACACGATTTGTAATGCACCATTTTGCCAATTGATCTATACTTTGCTTTGACTTTTGTAGAACTTGGTCTCCCAAGAAGAGGATGTTATTTGGTCTTTGGATTTATGTACAAAGAGAAGTATCGGCGAATGACTGAAGGTCAGTGTAACATCTTCCTTTCCAAGTATTCTTTCCAACTTTCTATATTGCCATGGTTTTATTTTTCTTCCCAATGTTTTTCAAAAAGAAAAGAAAAAAGACGGGAGAGTCTTTATTTCTAAGCATCGGAGAGATTATTTTAACTTGTCCAACAATTTGGGGCAGACCCACATCTGATGTTACAATGCCTAGGGAGAAGTCTTCCACATTAATATGGAAGGTTCCTCTCTAAAGGAAACTTCCATATTAAATATGGAATTTAATATGAGTTTAAACTTAGAAGAATTAAAAGAAAACCCTCTAAAGGATTAATGATCTTAATCAACCAAGATGATTAAAGGCCTGGAGACTAAAACATATATGAAGAACGGTTTCAGGATTTGGGTACAGCTAGTCTTGAGAAAAGAAGGACTAAGGGTGACATGAAAACACTATTCCAATATTTGAGGGGCTGCCACAAAGATGAGGGGGTCAACTTATTTTCCAAAGCACCTGTTGGCAGGACAAGAAACAATGGATAAAAACTAATCAAGGAGAGAAGCAATAAGGAGGAACTTCCTAACAGTGAAAACAGTTGGCCAGTGGAACAGAAGTTGCCTTCAGAAGTTGTGGGTGATTCATTACTAGAGGTTTTTAAAAAAAGACTGGACAGTCACTTGTCTGAAATATAGGGCAGTGGTGGGTTTCAAAAATTGTTGGAACCTACTCTGTGGGTGTGGCCTCCTTTGTGGGAGTGGTTTGCCACCCATGTGACTGGATGGGAGTGGCCTGCTGCCCATGTGACCGGATGGGAGTGGCTTGCCGCCCATGTGACAAGATATGAAATTATGAATTAGTACTTAGGTCGGTCCAAGTAGCTATTCAGAAGTTAGTGGTTAGAAGCAATCGTAAAGCAAGATATGGAATTAAAACCAGAAATATTTTGTCGGCTATTTGAAAGGGAGTATAATATATATTTAATTTTACACATGTTAGCAGCTGCTGGAATTGTGTTTGCACAACAGTGGAAAAACAGAGATATGCAAGTGAATACATATTACAATGGGCAGGAATAAATAAATTGACAATTAAAATCAAGAAGGCTTTGAATACTTTTTCACGTGGGATTGGTTTTAGCAATTGCCAACTAACGGAAACAGAAGTTAGAAATCCAAAAGTATGAAAGAAAACACCAATTATGTAAGGAAAGGTTCCTAAAATGTATAAGGAAATATTACTAGGTCATTATTAATGCATAGATAACTGCGGGACATTACACAACCACCAGTGGTGGTTTCAAAAAATTTTGGAACCTCTTCTGTAGGTGTGGCCTGCTTTCCGGGTCCACTGGTGGAACCTCTTCTAACCAGTTCGGTAGATTTGACGAACCGGTTCTACCGAATAGGTACGAACTGGTAGGAACCCACCTCTGGTATAGGGCCTTCTGCTTGATGAGGGGGTTGGACTAGAGGGCATCCAAGGTCCCTTCCAGTTCTATTCTGAATAAATAAAGGTCCACTTTTCATCTCCTACTTTTACAACCTGGCACCAGACATCTTCATGACTTGGTGTCTACCCAGATTCATATCCAAGGACAAATCAGTGACAGAATCTAATGATTTGGTACTGCTTGCTTGCTCGCTCATCAGAGGCAGTGAATGTGCAAATAGCAATCATAGTAAGAGAAGTAGCTTTCTTAGTCTACTTACTCATTGTCTGAACTGGTCCCATGAAACCAAACCATAGTGATAAAATGAAGATGCGCACTACTGAAGACAACCTGAAATTGGTGTTATATATGTTCCTATTGCATATACTTTAAATGATATATAGCTGATCGTTTCCTTAATCTATTGAGCTCTCACTATCTTTGATTACTCTTGGAATAGTTAGGTGGAACTCAGAACCAAAATAATTAAACTATCAAAAACACTTGCAATGCAAAACGTCACCCAAGCAGCTTCCAGTTAAAGAATGAAATCTCATAGAAAGAGCTTCTCAGGCTACCAATATTTAATGTGCTTGCTATTAAAAATAAGAAATTGGCAGAAGCTAGTCTCTTAATTGCTTTTCTTTGTCCATAGAAGTTAATATTCTGTCTTTTCCTCATTTCCACTGGAGTACAAAGAGAGACAAATTATACGTAAAATTCAAAAACAAGCCAGCAATAACTGGTGGCTTCAAAATTGTTTTTAAAGCTTCTTCCTTACTTGGGTTGGAAATTCACAGCATGCTAAAAGTAGCTCGTCTTTTTGATACCAGCGCTGCTTTTGATCTATCCGTACTTCATCCAGCCATAAAGTTGCTAAGGTATAAAAAAAATGTTGCTGACAAAGAAGGTGCCAGCAGTTTCAAGGCTAGAGAGAAACATTATAGTTACACAGAAAAAATTGCATCCTAAGGCCATTAAGGGAACATCCAGGTACCTGTTGACTAGAAAAGGTAGAAGAAAACAGCCTAGAATTTAAACCATAGAGTATAATTCTAAAGTATTCGATTTCCGCATATTGCACCGGGCAAGTCTTTGTGCACATAGCTTCATTCTTACCTGCAATAAAAAGTCTAAGTCATGTCTGAGATGTTTTGGTCAAGTAAATCAATTCCTGAATAAGGAACTAAGCATACAGAAAATAAAAGAATGACAGCTGAGCCCAATGGGAACGCTTGACAGTTAGGGGATATACATAATGATGTAGCACCCCCCCAGCCTTATGAATCAATCCAAACATTTGGGTAAATTATATTTATTCTTTGCAACTTTCTTCAGAAATATTTGCAATAGGAGACCCAATGTCGAACAAATAGGTTGCCCGTCACTTATAGAAACCTTTACATTAGTAGTATTTTTTTTGGGGGGGGGGGGAGTGTTGCTGTTTTCAATGGTCTTCTCATACATTACTCACATGAATGGTGAAATGTGTATATGTTGTGGCCAGATGAAGGGAACAGCTCAGTGGTGGGTTCCGGATCCCGTTCCAACCGGTACAACCCGGCGGCGTACATATGGATGTGCACAGCACGTGCGCATCCATGCACAGTGCGTGCATGCATCTTAGCGCCTCTAAAACGCTCCAGCTACTCAGCGGAGCATCGTGCAGGTGCAGTACACGCCATGCACATGCACAGAAGCACCGAAGACTTAAAAGACCGGTAAGGACCTTGGGGGGGGCAGGCCCTCCGGAGCACTGTACCGGAATGGTATCTGGTGTTCCAGGCAGGCTCCGGTACACTTGTACTGGGGTGTACCGCCTGCAACCCACCACTGGATGAGCTACAGAACAGGGGTCGACTTGGGAGTAAGGCTACAGGTGGACAATGAATGGCCCCTCCTAGAGAAAATAAAAGAGGAGTGGAGTTTGCAGGAGACAATTAGTTCCTTTCATTGGTTCATGACTCAACTCCTTGCCAAGTTTTGACTGTCAGCTCTCTAAGCCAGATAAGGTCTGTGACTGTAAATCCTCCCTTGAATGACTTTGCTGTATGTGAATGAGCAGAATTCATGGTAAATTAATCAAAGGGTTTTTTGTCAGAATAAGGAGTTTGCTTCCTGCTCTCGGGAAGCCTAGGTCAGAGAAGTTTAGCAAAGAGTTGTGACCTGGGCAAACTGGCCTTTGCACACACATCATGTAATTCTTGCTGGTTCTGTTGTCTCCCAATCAATTCAAGACTCTTGAGGCCTTGGCTTCCTCAAAACTCCTGTTTATTGGGTATATCATATCAGCACAGTCAGAAGTGAAACCAACACTGAATAATTCCCATGTTTTGGTATAATTAAAGACTAGATACTGGCCACCACCCTTGCGTCACTTTATCCAACCAAGCCAGTGCTGAACTTTTCAGCACTCCCTCCTGCCATTGCCAGGTTTGGTTCTCAGGAGCCTGATGGTTGTCATGTCTGGCACATTGGAGGAAAACATTCTACATCCCACCCACTAAGTATGGCAACTAAGAAATAAAGCAAGAAAAATGTGGCTTCAGCTAGAGTTGTTTTGAGAGTTGACACACATAGAAAAAGTGCAGAGAAGAGCAACCAAGATGATTAGGGGAACGGAGGCTAATACATACGATGAACAGTTGCAGGAACTGGGCATGGCTAGTTTAGTGAAGAGAAGGACCAGAGGAGACATGATGGCAGTCTTCCAATATTTGATGGGCTGCCACAGAGAGGAGGGGTTCAAGCTATTTTCCAATGCACCCGAAGGCCAGACAAGGAATAATGGGTGGAAGCTGGACAAGGAGAGATTCAATCTAACAGTAAGGTGAAATTTTCTGACAGTGAGAACAATCAACCCATAGAACAGAACTTGCCTTCAGAAGTTGTGCGAGCTTCATCATTGGAAGCGTTCAAGAAGAGACTGGTCTGCCATTTGTCAGAAATGGTGTAGGGTTTCCTGCTTGGGCAGGGGGATTAGACTAGATGACCTCCAAGGACCCTTCCAACTCTGTTTAAAGTTTAAAGTTTAATAACACTTGTATACCGCCCAATCCCGTAGGACTCCGGGCGGCTCACAATACAAATAAATCAAAAGGCATAGAAAAAAAAAGAAAAGATAGACTTAAAAACAAACCATGCACTCCATTCCAAGTGGGGCTGGACCATATTTTGGGGTCAACAGCCCCAGGCCTGCCGGAACAGCCAGGTTTTAGTGGCCTTACGGAAAGCTGAGAGAGTGGGAAGGGTCCGGATCTCTGCAGGGAGATCATTCCACAGAGCTGGAGCAGCTACAGAGAAAGACCTCCCCGAGTAGTCGCCAACCGGGATTGCCCGGTTGACGGTACCCGAAGGAGGCCCAATCTGTGGGATCTTATAGGTCGTTGGGAGGTATGTGGCAGGAGGCGGTCCCGTAGGTATCCAGGTCCCAAGCCATGTAGGGCTTTAAAGGTAACGACCAGCACCTTGAAGCGCATTCGGAGACTGATGGGAAGCCAGTGCAGCTCTCAGAGGATAGGTGTAACATGGGTGTACCTAGGTACACCCGATATCGCTCACGCGGCTGCATTCTGGACCAATTGTAGCCTCCGAACATTCTTCAGGGGCAGCCCCAAGTAAATTGTTAATCTGTACATGGCCTTGTATGAAAACATGCATGCACATCGATAACAGAGACACGTTTTATGTAGAATTGTGGGTTATGAAACTTAATCCAGACCCTGAAAGTTTGATGGAACATGACTTCAAGTTCTGATAAAGTTTCCCCATGGAAATTGAAATGTTCATATAAATGCCTAAATGTTGGGAACGGTGCAGAAGGAGTCATATCTCATCAGCCCTGTAGTTCCTTCCAAGATGTTTTGCCTTTTAAGGTGAGCAATTAAAGGGGTCCAAATGTCCACAACAGAATTTCAAAGTTGGGATAGAAGGCTATCCCAACAGAATCAAGACAAGGGAGTAGCAGTGTATGTATGTACTGTATAAAAATATTGTTTTGATTAGTTGTATCAAACATGTCAGAGTCATTTGAAAAATGAAAATAAAAACAGAAAATAAACAGAAGCAGGCTGTTGGAACAGACAGTATGTTAATTGGAATACAGAGAGCTATAGCTTTACTGGATTTAAGCTACAGGAATCTGTAGAGATAAAGTAATTGTATGCTTATTTGTGTCTGCATATCACCTTTGGAAATAGAACCCAAAAAAATAAAAAGTTCACACATTCGACAAAAGCAACTATATATGGAAAAAGGAGAATCAAATGATTACATAATTTTCTCTGCTCCAAATGATCAAAATGTCTCTTAATCCACAATCTCTGTGAAATTATGAACAGTTGAGAAGGAAAAGTTTGAAGTAGGTTTACTTAAACAAACGTTGTAGTCTTCTTTGAATCTCAAAAGTATCCAGACAGTGTTGCGGATAGAACATTTGAAACGACTAAGAACTCAATGAAAAATTTCCAGCATCAAAATAAAGCTTTAATTGAGGACACTGGACACAATTAGTAATGATTAGATTAGATATGATTAGATTAGATTAACAGAGTTGGAAAGGATCTTGTAGGTCATCTACTCCAACCCCTTGCCCAAGCAGGAGCAGTCTATACCCTGTCTTCATGATTTACACAGGTACGCATACCTTAATCCGTTCTATCCAAATGCCAGCTCCTTCTGCAGATTTTAAAACAAGAT
This sequence comes from Thamnophis sirtalis, assembly GCF_051295495.1. Taxonomy (NCBI): domain Eukaryota; kingdom Metazoa; phylum Chordata; class Lepidosauria; order Squamata; family Natricidae; genus Thamnophis; species Thamnophis sirtalis. Next base: position 88,735,513 of record NW_028261382.1, on the reverse strand, counting down.
GCAATACATCTTTGTTTCTTTTTTTTATACAAAAGTTTCCTATATGTAGAGAGGCGGTAATATGCATTTTTGCTTTATATATCCACCCTTAGCTAAATATAAACTTTTGTACACCTGAATGTTCAGTGGAGACATTTGGTAGCTTTTTTCATATTGCTATTTTTCCAAACAATATTTTTGAAATGTAGCATAGCTGATTATGTGAAGGGGATGTCACCTGTTGCCACGAGACTGAGATTTCAGTTAATAAAATTAAAAACCCACTCAAATCCATGTTTGACTTTTTAATATGTCCATTTTTGTTTTCTTGTCAACAGTGATTTGCTCTCCCCTTATACTACCATTTTTCTTTTAAAAAGAAATTCTTAAATTAATCTAAAGCTGTTTAGGTTGCCTGGTAATTTCCCATCTCAAAAATAAATATGTAAGATTTGTCTCCAACTTCCTCATTTGGAACATAGGATTCCCAGTGAGGAATAATGGGGCACTTCTTGACTATTATACTGTTCTGAATCTTAGATCTGATCTTTATACAGTCAATGTAATTTCTTTAGGCACCTGGCAGCCATTTTGTCTATGCAGCTGTTATATGGCCTGCCAAGTAAGTTCTCCCAGAGGGGGAATTTCCATTAGCATCACTTATTTTTCCCAGGTCTTTTTCTGATTTTGCATAAAGCTCCTGTCAGTATTCAGAATGCTTTCATGAAACAGAACAGGAGACCAAGATTTCAGTAAATTTCAAAATCCCACACCAACTGTAAGAAGGAATTCGCTCTTTTTCCTTTCTTTTTCAAAAGGCCTTCATGATATAATATTAACTTTAAAAACCAACAGAGTCACACATTAGAGCCAAGGTGGCGCAGTGGTTAAGAGCAGCACTGCAGGCTACTGCTAGATCAGCAGGTCAGCGGTTCAAATCTCACCGGCTCAGGGTTGACTCAGCCTTCCATCCTTCCGAGGTGGGTAAAATGAGGACCCAGATTGTTGGGGGCAATATGCTGACTCTCTGTAAACCGCTTAGAGAGACCTGAAAGGCCTATGAAGCGGTATATAAGTCTACTGCTATTGCTATTGCTATTGCTAGCTTCCCCCCCCCCCCCCCCGTGGCTGTGGGTTTTTTTTTTTCTCCTATGGTTGTCTCCAATTGTTGTTTTCTCTGGAAATTGAGAAGATGCTAAAGATGTAGTTTGCTTTATGGGTGATTTAATGCGATCATCGTTAGCGGTGCATAAAGAAGCATCTGCGTCTGCTGATCAGAACCCACAATTCCTTAAAAAGTAGGAAGCAGAACATCTATTTTGTTCTGCTGAATTAACTTAGCAAAATATTTTATATAAGCTTTTGTGAAGGCAACTCAGTGGAAAAAAATAATAATATTTTGGTCCATGTTACAGAGATCCATAACGTTTCTCTTACTGCTTGCATTTTTTTTCTGATATGCCTAATTATGAAGGAGACGTGTTCAAGAAGAAATAAATTGTGGATGCCATTGTTGGTGGGCTCAGAAAATTAGATGGAGGGCTATTAACCTTGATGGCAGTATGGCTGGGGTTCCTTGTGCACTTGGTTGGCTACCATCAGCAGTTGGAGGGCACTGCTTATTTTCATGGATGGATGGATGGATGGATGGATGTACAGATAGAAGACAGATTGAAAGAGGGATGAGACAGATAGGGAGAGGGAGGGGGAGAGAGAGAGATGATAGATGATAGAGAGATAAATAAGATGAGATAGATGATAGATAGATAGATAGATAGATAGATAGATAGATAGATAGATAGATGATAGATAGATAGATAGATAGATAGATAGATAGATAGATAGATAGATAGATAGATAGATAGATAGATAGATATGGATGGATGGATGGATGTACAGATAGAAGACAGAGATTGAAAGAGGGATGAGACAGATAGGGAGAGGGAGGGGGAGAAAGAGAGATGATAGATGATAGAGAGATACATAAGATGAGATAGATGATAGATAGATAGATGATAGATAGATAGATAGATAGATAGATAGATAGATAGATAGATAGATAGATAGATAGATAGATAGATAGATAGAGGTGTTTTTTTAGAGTTTTATTGAACACTTATAGGCTGCCCTTTTCCCTGAGGGGACTCAGGGCGGCTTACAATAATGAGGGAGGGGAGTGCAAGACAAGACATAAAAGAAAATGTGAGTAAAAAATAATTAACAATAAAAGCACAACATTCACTCAGCATTCGGGCGGGGAGAGAGTAAAGTCCTATCCCCAGGCCTGACGGGATAGCCAGATCTTGAGGGCCGTGCGGAAGGCCTGGACGGTGGTGAGGGTGCGGATCTCCATGGGGAGATTGTTCCATAGCGTCGGAGCTGCAACTGAGAAGGCTCTCCTCCGTGTAGTCACCAGTCGGCACTGACTGGCGGATGGAATTTGGAGGAGGCCTACCCTGTGCGATCTGATGGGATGCAGGGAGGTAATTGGCAGAAGGCGGTCTCTCAAATAGATAGATAGATAGATAGATAGATAGATAGATAGATAGATAGATAGATAGATAGATAGATAGATAGATAGATGTGACGTGACGTGACGTGACGTGACGTGATGTGATGTGATGGATGGATGGGAGAGATGAGAGTGGGCAGGCAGGCAGGCAGGCAGGCAGACCGACAGAAAGAAAGAAAGAAAGAAAGAAAGAAAGAAAGAAAGAAAGAAAGAAAGAAAGAAAGAAAGAAAGAAAGAAAAAGAAAGACATAGCAAGTATGCCATGAACCGAACATCATTTTTACAAAGGAGAATATTTGTAGCTCAGAGTTGAAATGTGTGGTCCTTGGTGCTCTGAGCTTGCTTGTTTTCTTGCAGTCGTTTCATTACCCAAATGAGAGAACATCATCAGTGCTCATGAAGATGATGTTACCTAGGTTGAGTCACCTGAAAGAAAACAATCAAGCACTGAGAGCATGAAGGATTCCTCCTCATTTTATTTTTTGGAACTAGAGCAAACGTAGTGCCAAAGCCATTCTCCAATGAGAAAAATGGTATAATTGAGTGCACTGCTAAAAAAAATTCAGTGTGTACTTTGCCTTGGGGAATAAAGGAAAAAGTAAGATTGGTGGGAAGTAAAAAGAGCAACAGGAAACCGTCTCGTTCGTTTGTTTTCTTCCAAATGGGAATTTTGTGATGATCTAATAACCACTGTGCCTGACATCTGGGGGGTGGGGGTGGGGTGAAAATATCTGATGATGATCAGGTTGCTGAAATCCTGATCTTAACCCTATTTCTTTCATTCTTCAGTTTAATCCAGTGAGATGGTCTAACAATCATTCCTGACAGTCCCTTTTCCAGTATTTTTAAGTCTGTTTGGTTTTTTTTCCAGAGGAACACTTGGTTCCTCCAATGAATAGTGACAAATGGAAAAAAGGGAGGTCTTTATTGTGGTCAAGAGTTACTTCCCAATCCATCGGAGTGCCCTGATTAAAGTTCAGCATTTGTTTCTTGGGCCAGGATCTCTAGGTAGCTCAAGGCTGTGAAATACAAAGAGTAAATTAAACTGGTGGCAGTTGTTGTCTGAACAGAGGAGGAATAGATTACTTGGGTAACAATAGCCTTGAAGTAAAGAAGTTTTAGAGACAACCCTCTATCATCTGTCTTCATTCTGCTAATAAACCACCCAATCAGGCCCTATGGACTCTTTGTTAACATTCAGAAATAGAGACTACAAATCACATTTGGGAATTGATTCTTCGAACTATTGGACTTTCTGAGTGGTAACTATGGCTTTGCTCAAAGATAAGTCCCACTTACCAGGATGTAGGTCAAACATGCACAGAATTGGTGGACAGACAAACTGCAATCTACTACCCTAAGTATGGTGGCCTACTAGGGGCTTGAATAAACCTCCTTGTATCTGCTAGTTGCCTTGCAGGTAAAACCAAAACAGCAGGAACAACACAATATTTTATTGTGCTGACAGAAGTGCTTTTGTGTAATTTAAAAGTGAGTGTTACCAATATGCATTATGCACATCGAGTCCAATAAAAAGCTCATCAGAAATAGTTTCCTACTGTTTTCAGAAAAGGACTAAAGCCAGCTTTGAGAAGACCAAGGGACATGGTCTTCTTATAGACCATTTCTTGGGTACCATCTTTTCTTCCTTCTTGGACTATTAATTAATTCAAGTAGTTCATGTGAATATCAGTCAGAATGAATGAAAGAATGAATGCAAAGAATATCCTTCAAACCAAGTGATTTTTTTCCCCCCAGGATAAGTTGATGTCATTTTCTTGGCCAGCAAGTTCTGTGTCATTGCTTTCTTCTGAGGCTTCTTTTTAACTTCTCAGTCTAGTCCAAAATTCTAGTATTCTCTGCTAGGCTCCCATCCAAGTGTTAACAAGTCTAATCCTGATTAACTTTCAAACCTAGACAAGGCCAGCTCGCTGCTGTTGATCTAAACCCTTGACTCAATATACAATTTTAATTTAAAAACTAAACTTGCAATACGGTGCTATAAAATAGGCTTTTGTTTCTGTGTGATTGAATAGAGGTTCCTCTAAAACCCATCTTAGATTATTTGATCTGCGGTAAAATTACTGTATATCGGGAGAAGAGAATATTATGAGCAAGAGTTTTATTATTTTTTAACAATCTATGCAGTTCATTTGAAGTTCTGCAGACAGTTCTGTACATACATGCCTGGGCATGTTTTTTGTGGGTAGCTAGAGCCATCTATATCTGCAGGTGTAATTACAGGTTCTCTGTGTAACCAAATCCCATATAAGGTGCAAAATAATCAATGCATCATTATTCCTTCATGTGCCCATTTATTTTTCCCCAGATATTTATACATTTTGAAATACCTTAATTTTAATAGGGAAGCATGAAGGGAAAGATTGAAATTGAAATTCTCCTATTGTTCTAGGAGAAATAAATCTTCCTTTCCCCCAGGTACTGTGGCTAATAAATGCAAGAATACAAATATGGATTAGAACTGTGGGAAGTATTTGAATGAGACATCCTGCAAAGCGTTTCTCGTGACCACAATCACTGCCCTTGAAGCCTCGGGCACTGCTTCCTTTGGGAGGCTCACAAGGGCTTCTTTGAACCCCTTCCCTTTGCTGGAGTTTTCACTGGGAAATAACACCTATGTATGCACACACTGACTGGAGAAATCATTAAAGCTAAGCAACCTTTCCATAGGACATACCTACTTTAATGATCTAAGAATGGGTGGTTTCTTCATGCAAGCTTTCCATAGGACATAGCTAGAAAGGCAGAAAACC